>NC_137231.1:26774418-27374418 GCF_949987685.1 Ammodytes marinus
AGGAGTCTGGCGAGCAGAAGGGGCTCTTTGATAAATCCCGGGGAGATTGTTGGGTGATTAAACTGATTTACAACACTCTCTAACAACCTTTGAAGTGGCCTCAAGCTAAGGAACTTCAACAGACCTCCTGGGGTTGTGGTTGCAGCAGAGCTACTGTTGAGTGGTTGCACTCGGAAGCTATGTGACACGGTTAAAGCCTTTTTATTATAGTAAACATTATATTTTACAATGATTGTATTGTTCCTAGTGTGGGCGGATTGAGACAATTCCAGGTTTGTGGTGGTGCACCAGAAGTTTCTGCCAGGAAAGTGAAGGAAGAAGACCAGTAGCTGATATAAACAATGCCGGTTTAAATAACGTTCTTTTTTAAAAGGACAGATTTGTTCCAAAATGTGTGATTTTGTGAGAAACACTGAATGTAAAGATGACATTTGTAATATACCTGTTTGGAGGTTACAATACAACTTTAATATTGGTATTCTGTTTCTCCATCTTTTAATTTTACTGCTGCTACTCCTGTCTGTACAGTCCATATCATGTACTAATGCATGTCCGTCTATAAGAAGTGCAATTGGACTTTTTTCCTCATTCAAAGCCGAAGGTCTTGGAAGGTGTTACAGGGCGCAGTCAGTGCCTCTTACTGCAGACATTTCCTACACAACACTTACTGACAATTGGGTCAAAATTGTCGTGCAGGTGAAGTCGAAGTGAAAATCGATTATTAAGCCGCGGTGAAAGAGGCCATCGCGTCAGGATATCCTGGACAATATCAGCAGACAAGGGAGGGGCTGTGACCTGTTTAGAAACAATGCATTGAGAGGCAGACAGTGAACGTGTGCTGACTTCCAGAATAACTCAAGGTTGAAAACAACTTCAGTTAATTTCTTTTTTTACTTCCACATATCAGATCAAGGGGAAGTACGGCAGAAAATCATTAAACAACGGCGACAAAGCAGGGGGGGTAAACAAACTCAACGCCAGCTGCAATAGTTTGCTCACGTAAGTTAGAATACCTTTCAGTGGCTGTCGCAGATGTTGTTGAGGGAGAAAAAAATGGTCGACCCTCTTACTTTTCCTCCAAACAGATGGATTCAAAATGCATCAGGAGAGCAATGGGACAAGGGGAGAGAGAGAGGGGGCGGGATGAGGTGAGGTGAAGAGGGAAGAGAAAATTAGACAAGTGACTTACATAGAATTACAGCAAGAAGAGCTGAGGAGACAGAGGAGGAAGGGACAGTAAATACGCCTGGAGGAAACAGAGGCAGGAAGGCGAGAAAAAAAGGGCTCAGCTTTGTTTATATCACCCTCCAACTATTGTTAGTGGGGGGGCTTCAGCTGCCTCAGGTAGGATTTAGCATGCGCCGGTGAGTGTGTGTGTGTGTGTGTGTGTGTGTGTGTGTGTGTGTGTGTGTGTGTGTGTGTGTGTGTGTGTGTGTGTGTGTGTGTGTGTGTGTGTGTGTGTGTGTGTGTGTGTGTGTGTGTGTGTGTGTGTGTGTGTGTGTGTGTGTGTGTGTGTGTGTGTGTGTGTGTGGTTCTATGACTGCAGGTTGAAAGGGGTTACAAGACTTAACAAGAATTGGGCAAATACTGTGCATGAGAGCATGACATTCCCCCTGAGGTCTTTATCAGCGTGTGTCCATGTATGTTAGTGCACATCTTGAAGTGTGTGTGTGTGTGTGTGTGTGTGTGTGTGTGTGTGTGTGTGTGCGTGCGTGCGTGCGTGCGTGCGTGTGTGTGTGTGTGTGTGTGTGTGTGGGCGGTTGTTGTTTTTGCTCCAAGTCACACAAAGTGAAAACTATTTTTTTTATATACGACATAAAGCCAATTGAACTCAGTGACACAGTGTACATTACATTTCCAAATTGAAAGTTTAAAAACAGCTTAAGCATCGTTTACGGTTCAATCTTTAGAACGCCATTAAGTACAACAACATTCATAAATCCATTGACAGACACATTCTCTATGCAGTACTGGAAAGAATTTGACAAATACCAATTAAATAATCCACAAGCCCTCTTTTCCAGGCTTTAAAGACACATCAGTTTTAAACAGTCATTTCAATTTTGGCTCATCTGTACAACAGAATATTGTAGTGCTTTATCAAGCCATTTCATCTAACATTAACTCTCTTAAATCCTCAACACACAGTCATTACCCAAATCGCATAGCTCACACAATCGGTTTTTTATTTTTTTCCATTTTTCTTAAAGAGGACCTATCATGCTTTTTGACTTTTATGACCTATAAACGTTGTGATAATGATTTATAGTCATGTTTAACCATACTAGCGTATCAAATAATGACGTACATGCATTTAGACGTATTCCCTGCTGACCGTCTGGGGTGGCTGTGCAGAGCACTAAACACTAGGGCAGCCAATCGAGAAATCACGTGTTAAAATCGGTTCAGAATTTCCTGATACTCTTGTTGTCACAAAAAGCGGATGTTTCCATGTATGGTAATGCTGCAACGTGCTGCTCAGGCAAGCTCCGGCCATGCCCCCACCTTCCTGCTCTCAAATCTGCCCGCGCGCTGCTGAAATTGTTCCGGAAGGAAGGTAACCAATCACAACGGAGTGGGGTTTGCAGGAGGGGGTGGGGGGGGGGAGGGGAAGCACAAAGCCGAGTGTGGAGAAAGACTATTGTGCGCGCTCAGATGAGAGGAAGAGTTTCCCGAAAATCTACATGGTTTTTTGTGATGTGATTCGTGTCAGGTTACTCTATAGCAGTTTTTAACAAGAAATTAAGACCAGAAACATAGTATAATAGGAGATCTTTAACTATTAACACTTGAAATTATGAAAGCACTTGACAAATGACAAGTTACTTATATGTATATTTGTATTTTCAGAAAAGAGAAAAAGTTCACTGTAATGGCCTCCAAACTTATATACAAATGAGAAAAAAACGTCCCTTTCATTTGTGCATCCAAGTGTAGACAGCAGCAAAGCCTGCTAAGGTATCGAGCAACAATGGTGCTGTGTGCCTATTTATGTGCAGTGGCGATTACAGGATATTCTGACTGGGGTGGCCAAGGTGGGCCACAGACCTAGAGTGGGGTGGCCATCGCAACCCTGAATGAATGGCATGTGATATGTTTTATAACCTTTGCAAAGGTGATTTATAATCGCAAATCCCCCAAACATTATAGCATTAGTATTATGTTTGTCAGAAAACTAAACCCCTGTAGGGGGGTCTAGGGGCATACATACCCCCCTCCCCCCAAGAAGATTTTTTAACATGTAGTCAAAGCATTCTGGTGCATTCTGGTGAAGAGAATAAAGGAAAATGTGAATCAAGCAAAACAACAGAACTTGCTAGCAGCTAGATGCTTAAGAACTGGACTGACTGGACATTTACTAATGTTATGAGGGCTACTAACCAAATATCAGGTAACACTTATAATATATATAATTGAAACAAAAAAAGAAAGAAAATATAATTGTTTTTAAATTCAGATTTAAAAAATCTGCCCTTACACGTGCATGGGTGGCACGCACACTTATGCCGTTTTCAAGACCTATTCTAACCTGAGACCAGTTCTTGTGCCCACAGTCCTACCATTACAGTAGTAGTTGGAAATTGCAAACTGGTCCCATATCAGTGGATTAGCTGCCAGCATTGATTGATCAGTAAAAAAGATAAGAAAGAAAAAAATAAATAGGGGAGAACAGGGGAATCTGAGGCATCGGGTAATGTGAGCCACCCCCTGTATCTAGGCAACGGAAAATATTTTTGGTCATGTGAGATATATGTTTTCAAGCCCCTCTCATTTCCCCATGGCCCTGAAAGAGAGGACCTCATGGTGCTGTGGTAAGCATGTTTTTTTCACCAAAATAGGTATTTTGCATGTAAAAGTAAATTATCTTGCTGTCAACTTAATCAACTGTTGTGCGAAAGCAAATGTATTCACGTAGAAAAACTTCTATCATATGTGTTGATGAACTACCAACATATAAAAACCATGTGATGATATTAGCTAAAGATTAGCCTGAAATGCTAAGAGAGGTAGTTTTTTCTCAAATTGTGGTGGTGGGGGAAAGTGAGCCAAATGCTGTGGGGGAAAGTGTCTCACTTTCAGGCCTAGTTGAAAGTGTCTCACTTTCCCCCACCATGAGGCACAAGTTAAGTTTAGTCTTAAAAATATTTTTATATTACATAACATATGTTTTATTTTAATGTCATACACATTGTAGAAAAGCCATCATGCCAAGGAAATACACCAGGAAGACGACCTGGGGCAACCACACGGAAAGAGCACCTTCTCATCTTTCCCTGTAACCTTCAGGGCTGGAATGGAGAGTAGGCCTAGTTGACAGGCTGATGTTATAATCCAGTTGGGTCTTCTCCTGTGTTCTGAGTCCAAGGCTGTTCTCGCTGGTTCTGATTTTCCTATGCTTTGACCCCCAGACACAAGCTGGCTCTAAGGGTCCTGTGTTCTGACCCCCAGACTGTGTTCTAATCTAACTGGTTCTATCTTTCATCTGAATCTTATTAAAACCTTTTGAATTACAATATGTTGTATTTGATTTTGTTCAGAGTTACTTTCAAGTGTTTAGAAAATTTGCTTTGCTTAATTGACCAAACCCCATCATTCTTTTACTAGTCCGACATTAGTTCTGGAATGTGTGGCTAGCTTTCAGGATTCTAACTGTTACAATATGTGTTGTTATGGTAGTTTTAGAGTGGAAAAAGTAAGTGGATCAGTTTACCCCCTTGATTTTTCTGGTCTGTCTCAGTTTACCCCACAGTTGGGGTAAAGTGAGCCACATGACAACTTTTTTTTAAAACAATCATATTTTCCCTGCCCTTTGTCTTGAAAAAAATCTGCTAATGCCCATTTCTAGGAAGCATCCTGAATTAATGGGAAATTAATCGCCACTGTTTATGTGGCCTTGATCTCCCAGTGGATGGCAACGAGCTGAACAGATATCAATAAAGTATCATTAAACATGAAAGACAGCAAAACCTGAAACTGACTCTTGGTTTTTTCTTTCCTTGAGTTTTCATTTCTGCTGATAAATCCATATAAAGCTGAAGATAGGCAAGCAGAAATAAAGGTTTGAATTTTGCTGACTGTTTCAATCTGGTCGTATTGACTAAAAATCCTGTTTCTACTTTAAGTCTGACTGTCTGAAGTATTTTTGAGAAGAAATATACACCGTCACGAACCACCGCCATCGACAATGAGAGCAAGGAGAGAGAGCTTTTTTTTTACTTTGTAAAGTGGTGGGACATGGCATGGGTGATTTGAGCACTGCCAACATTATTTTAAAAGCCTTAGTAAAGCAGCCTGTTTAAGAATCATACTTTAAAATCAGCGAGCAGAACATTGCTTTTCTGTCTCGTGTGAGCTGCGTGGCTCACACAGCTCACGTCTCCTCGTGTTATTGCTTCCCAAAAGCAGTTTGGGGATAATTATAAGACCATATCAGTTCTGCTCCATTTCACCACACACACATATTGTGCATATTGTACACAACTCAAACTGAAACTAACGAACATCAGCAGTGAATAAGATAATTTCTGTTCCATATCATTTTGGCGGGTTTTTTTTCTCCCTCTTCTTCTGCAGACCTCTCTGTTGCTTTATTTCCTCCTCCATAACATTTGGTATAGGTTGCTTTGAGGCAGCAGTAAACACTTGCTTTCTGTGCTTCTCCACTATCTATTATAACTTGTCTCTCTAGTTTTCCCGATGAATTGTTTGCCAGTCTTTCTGTTTTGAGTATTTGGCTCTGTTTCTACCTGTCTACCTGTGACAAGTGCCTTTCACTTCAGTCCTTGTGCAGTGGTAAACATCACAGCCTGACAGCAATCAAATCAATGGGTCGCTTCCCACCACAATTAAAAGATTAAGCATTGTTGCGTTTTACTGGCTCCTGACCTATCATATCAACAAAGAGAGTGAGGCAACAGGCCGCAGGGGAGAAGGGCAAAGGAAGCAGATTGAGCAACAGACAAAAAAAAAAAGAATACAAAAGAGAGATGGAAATCTACATGTCTGCTGTCTGCCTCCTTTTATTTTGACGTTATTTATGACTGATCTGTGGCACATGGTACAAAATCTGTAGCCTACATTATGTCCATTGTTTACAACTTGTGTCTGGGCTTTATGGTGCAGATCAGATGGTGATTGCAGTGAAAAGGTTCATGATAACAAATGGGACTGTGTCCAAAAGGGAAATGTTCTGTATCTTTGTCATCAACATTCTTTAAGTGATGTTGCATTCACGGTGGACTTTCTGAATTTTGTTGTGAAAAGTCATTTACAAGATCATCTAAGATACATTCTGCAATGACTAACATTAATTAATCACAGGCGTCTATCAAACAAGCAGGATCAACACCCATAGTAATCGTCATCACTGAGTGGGGGACAAGCCAGAAAATGTTCTGTTTTTTTTTCGTTTTTTTTATTGTTATGCAGATGCTTTCATTTTACAGCCAACAGCATTGCATCTCACAAAGCACTGGCTTCTGCCCCGTTGTCCACCTTTCACTCTCCCCACTTATCCCTCATGCATTTTCTCTCCTCACCCCTCATGCTGCTGTTTTCAGCTTTGTGCTCGACGAAATGGAACACAACAGAAACCACAGTCTGTACAGAGCATACAAGGACGCGTGTGCTGTATGAATGCAAATGCATAATGACAAAAATAAAGTGAATGTATTGCTCACATTGAATCTAGATATTATAACATGCTGTGAATAGATATAATGCAAAAAGTAACAGGGGAAAAAAGAAAAACCTAGTTGAATATGGTCATAAACAAGGCTTATGATAAAAATACAATTTCCGTATTAAAATATAATAGTAAAAGTCCTTTGTAAATAGGTCATGAAATAAAGTATTTTGATTAAAAAAAAACTTTTCAGAAGTAATTTCAAACAAGATACAGATTTGTGGAAATACACAAGCGTGCAGACACACAGCCATCACTGTGTGGTCCTGGCTTTCTGTTTGTTGTCTGACTGACAGTCAGTTTGGCACCACGGCGATTGATGACTCATCAGCAAGACACCGGCTAATCAAAAACACACACACACACACACACACACACACACTCGCACACATGCACAACCCCATAATAGAAATACACACTGTAATTGTCAGTGATTGCATTTGAATACCTGCCCATGCTTCCACTGATTGGCATTGTGGCACAAATAGCGGATGGATCACTTGTTCCTCAAACCACGAAGCTATCAAATCACTAACAAGCTTCTAGCTATCTTTTTTGTTTATCTCTGATCTAGTCTATTGCATCTTTCTACATTGATGCAGGTTCTGTTTCCAACATGTCTGCAAGAGGTCCAAAACAGTGTTAATACTCTATTTTGAAGATAACGTATCTCTTGTAGCCGCTTTGCAGCTTTCCAGAATACACAAGTACGTTCTGTTGTTGTTGTTGTTGTTGTTGTTGTTGTTGTTATTGTTTTTCACTCTAAGTGACTGCTGCCACACTCCCTCTGTAGTACATTCAAAGTGTTTCATGCACCAAAATCCCCACTAACAACTGATCATTCACTGCTTTGGAGAAATACAGGGTTTTGTTCTTTGTAAGAGTTGCATAAAATACTGCAGGTTTCCATATGGCAACAGGTGCAACTGTGTGGCACATCTTGGCCTTTGGTGGGTGTTGGGGATATTATACCTTGTGTGTAAGACAAAGACCCAGGCGTTAGTTCAAACAGACCAATGAGACAGACACAAAGATGCACAAAGACTTGAGCTCATTTTACTTGCCAAGGAGAGTGGTTCAGGCAACAGTACGTCGTCAATCTTTAAACCAACTCTGCTTATTCCATTCTCCTACTGGCCTTTTTATTCACTCCACTGGTGGATACAGAGCATGCATTCGTGTATATGTTTCAACTAATGATTGACTAATGTCTCTGGGAACTTGTTTGTTTATCCCAGCTGGGGCATGGCAGCGTGTTCTTGACCAGGTCACTCCTGGTCATGGCGGTCCCAGAGTACATAGTACAACGTCATGTATCAGCTCACTTTGGATCATGGTTACACAATGAAAACATTAACTCTTACATTTCCCACTTTTTTTCATTATTAAGCATATCACAGTATTTCGCAGTTTCAAGGCATCGGACATGATTATCTTGTTTTCACATTTTCTAATCAGTCCTCATAAATGAGACTACTCTGATGTTGGTATGTGCAGACGTAACAATCCTTTTTTTTTATTTCCCCTGTGGCGTTGGGGCTTTGGTTTCCCTCTGGTGATGGTGATTATGACCTTCTCGTTTTACCCGTTGCTGTCATTCCTCTTCACACTAGATCTCGTATGTGGGCTTTGAATCCTTCTGCCAGAATTGAGACAAGTATCTCCTAAGCAAGAAAACCTCCCTTTGTAGTCTGGTCTTTGCAACCACCGCACTGGGGAGCATAAAACACGAATGTTTATTCTCCTCAGGGCTACAAGGTGAAAGAGCGACATGCAGCAAAACGTGGCCTGAGTCCGTCACTAATCAGTTAATTCTGAGCTGATAATAGAATTTTCCTTCAAATTGTCTGATGTGTATGTGTCCACTGTTGTCAGGAATGTTCATGTCTTATGGTAACTTGGATCCAGGTGTTACTTTCCCTTTGAAGCGGACCTCCCCCACTACCCGTCGGAGGGGACAGGCAGCACCTTTTTGCAGTGGCTTTGGTGGATCCAGGTGTCTCGTTCCGCAATCTTTATGGCTGTGGGCGTGGTCAGGAGCACTCGATATGGGCCGTCCCAGCGTGGGCAGCTCCAACACTTTCGTTTCACCACCTTGATCAACACCTCGTCACCTGGCTGCAGTCTGGACTCCTGTTGGGACATAGGAAAACCTGGCAGTTTATTCGCTCTCGTAACTTCGTTAGATTTAAAGAGTTGTGTCATCCATTCGGCCAGAGTGTTTTCTGATTCTGCATCATCACATGTTTTGATGTCATCAATCAGAGGCAATCTAAACCGTCTTCCTGTGACTATCTCAAACGGTGTCAGGCCACAGGGTGTAGGTGTAATTCTCATGAATAGTTCTACCAGGGTGACACACTCAGTCCATTTTCTCTTTGTTCCCTCCATGGTCTTTCGGAGTCTTAGTTTTACAGTGCCATTTGTTCTCTCAACTAGCCCAGCACTCTGAGGGTGATAAGAACAGTGATTTTTCAGCTCAATCTGTAAATGCTTGGCAATATGTGTGATCACTTGGTTTACGAAGTGTGTTCCATTATCACTGTATAGGCGTTCTGGTATGCCATGATTAGGGATAATCCTATTGCATAATGCTTTTGCCACTGTCATTGCATCGTTGGTCTTAGATGGGATAATTTCCACCCATTTGGAGAATGGGCATATCATTACCAAGCAGTACCTATACCTTTCGCTGCCTGCTGTATTTAGTTCAATAAAATCCATATTCATGAACTGAAAGGGGTATTTTGCTTCTGGGAACTTCCCCCTTTTAGGCCTCTCATTCCCCTGTGAGTTATGTTTGCAACATATTATACATGCTCTACAAAAGTTTTTTGAAAATTGTGTAAAGTTGTATGTATAGAATTCTTTCGTTACCATAGCACTCATCCCTGCTGTTGATACATGGCATGGCCCATGGGTCAATTTTGCTGCTATTTTGTATAGGTTGCGTGGTAGCACTATTTTTTGATTGATTCTGTAGATTTTATCTTCTCCCAGTGTTGCGTGGTCTTTTACCCATTTCCTTTTTTCTTTGTCAGGTGCTTCTGTCTGCATATCCCGAAGGACATCCAGAGGGATGCTGTGAGGCAATTGTTCGTTGGCCGTATGTTTGATGTGTGTTAATGTTATTTTTACCTCTCCATGTTTTCCTACGGCTGCCTCTTTAGCTATTTTGTCAGCAAAAGCATTTCCTAGTGATGTTTCATCTGTCTGTTTGGTGTGTGCTGCACATTTACATATTGCTATGCTCCGAGGTAACAACACTGCTTGTAATAGGTCGGTTATTAATTTAGCATGGGTTACCGATTTTCCTGTCGAAGTTTTCATGCCTCTTCGTGCCCATTGGGCTGCAAACACATGCGTGGTGGAGTATGCGTACTGGCTATCTGTCCAGAGAGTTATGTCTTGGCCTTTTGCGGCTTTACATGCTTCTGTGAGCGCTATTAATTCGGCTGCCTGGGCCGAATATGAGTGGGACAGTTTGCCAGCTATCACTATTTCAGTTGCCGATACTACAGAGAACCCTGTCTGGTTCTGTCCTGTTATTGATTTGGAGCAAGATCCATCCACATACCAAACTTCTCCTTTTTCTAAGGGTGTATCTTGTAGGTCAGGTCTGGGTTTGCATGTTTTCTCAGTCTCCTCTTTGCAGGAGTGAGGCGTGCCATCTTCGGGTGTGGGCAATAATGTGGCTGGGTTCAGTGTGGTGCATCTTTCAATCGTGATGTGGGGTTGTGACATGAGTACAGCCATTAAGGATAAAAACCTTGCTGGGGATAGGAACGCCATTTTGGTTTCATTTAGCAGCATGGAGACTGCATGTGGTACTAGTAGTTTCATCTCGTGAAACAGGACAATCTCTGCTGTGGCTTGTACTGCCATGGCTGCGGCACAAACGGCCTGCACACATGTTGGGAGAGCCTGTGACACGGGGTCCAACCGCTTGGAATAGTACCCTATTGGCTGGTTTCTGCCTCCGTGCTGTTGTGTCAGTACTGATGTCATAAACCCATTCTTGCAATCTACTGTTTGTATGAATGTTTTGCTATAGTCAGGCAGTGCTAGGACCGATGTGCTAACTAGACATTGTTTGATGTCGCCGAATGCCCTTTCTGCTTCCTTAGTCCAGTTTAGTTTGTCTGTCATTTTTAAAGTTTCTGTGTACATTATGTCAAGCAGAGGTTGCGTTTTTTCTGCATAGTCCGGTACCCACGCTCTGCAGTAGTTAGTCATTCCTAAAAACTGCATCATTTGTTTTTTGTTTATGGGTTTTGGCGCATTGAGCATGGTGGTTTTTCGGTCCTGATTAATTCTCCTTCCTTCGCTGCTAAGCGTGTGTCCTAGGAACACAACTGACTTTTGACAGAATTGTAATTTGTCTAGTGATGCTTTGCTTCCTGTTTTCTCCAGGTGTTTCAGCAACTGGATGGTCACCTGTTTGCATTCTACTTCCGTGGGCGAGGCTACCAAAAGGTCGTCCACGTATGCCAGAACCTGTGATGATTCTGGGATAGGCAGATCGGCCAAGCAATTTGCCATTTCTCTGTTAAAGATTGTTGGAGATTCTGAGAACCCCTGTGGCAGCCGTGTATATGTATATTTTTTGCCCTCGTAGGTAAATGCAAACCAATCCTGTGACCCCTCATCCACAGGTATTGAGAAGAACGCATTGCTTAGATCTATTACACTGTAGAATTGTTTTCCCGGTTTCAGGCTATTTAACAATAAGTGTGGGTCTGGGACAACGGGTGTTGAGCTCTGGATGGCTTTGTTGACCTCTCTTAGGTCCTGTATAAGTCTCCAAGAGGTGCCATCAGCCTTTTTTACTGGGAATATGGGTGAGTTGCACTGTGCGTCTGGGCATTCCCTGAGTATGCCGGCCTCTAACATGTCGTGTATTAAAGGTCTGATACCTTTTTTCGCGTCCGGTTTTAACGGATATTGTCTAATGTTTGGTCTATAGGTAGTCTTAGCCTTGACTGTCACAGGGTTGGCCCTTTTTATTAAGCCTACGTCACTCTTACCCGTGGACCACAAGCCTTTTGGAACCTCCCTGAGAGCTTCCATGGCCTCCTCACTCAACATGCATCAGGCTTGTGTTCGTTCCTCCAGGTGCGTATGTGGCGTAGTCTTAATAACGTAGCCTAGATAACGCCTTCCTAACAGACCATCCACACTTCTTTGCCACCCCACCCGACCACTCTCTATCCAGCTTTCTTCAGGTAAGTATCCTGCCCTGGTAACCAGTTTTCCCAAAGATTTCCATTCTGTGTCCTTGTGTCTAGCCACTGATATATGTGGAACCTGGCCATCCCCCAGCACCCTTCTGACCTCAGGGGGTACTATTACTGTTGCCACTGCGTTGCCTTTCCTATCTTCGTATAGATAGCATAAGGTGAGTTTTTGGGGGCCCAATTGGTCAAACATTTTTTGATAGTCTGGGTCAGGTCCTGGCGTTTTGTTGTACCTTACTGTCATATGTAGGGCGTCAGATGCCTTTTTAATCTGGTTTGGGCGGGTGGTCACATAGGATAATATTTGGTCTGCTGTCTCGGTGGGGTCTGGGTAGGGCATGTCTAGTGTCCAGTACGTGTGGGGCTCACCTACTCCTTTTTGGACAAAGATCTGGTCTTTGATTACTTCCCCTGGGCCTACAGCCCGCATTCCCCCGGCAACCGGCACTAAACTAATTTTTAGTTTAACCATACCGTCTCTCCCCAATAAGTTTACCGGGCATCCTGGAATGTACATGAGTGGTAATTCACATTGTTCTTTGCTCTTTTTGTCAACAATTTTTATTGGCTGGGAAACTGCTTCTCGATTTATTTGCCCATTGGCTGATTTAACTAATGTTAATTCAGTCGGGGGCCACATTCTTGGGATCTCTGTGATTATAACCGATTGGTCAGCTCCACTGTCACATAGGAATTTGGTCATTATTCCATTGACGGAGAGGGTGCGGTAGGGTTTTACTGTGGGGGTGGAGAGAGAGAATAGTACCTCCTCTAGGTCCAATATCTGATCGTCTATCTCCTCCCCCAGTTCCTCCCCGCCTCACTCCTCCCAATCAGCATTGCTTTGAGGGTTCTCCCTCTTCTGGTATTGACCTTTATGAGGCAATTTTGCTTCGCAGTCTCTGGCCATGTGGCCTTCTTTGTTGCACCTGTAACAGATGAATTTTCCCTCAGCATTTAGCCCTCTCCTTTCATTACCTCCTTTCTGGTCATTATTGTAATTTTTTGCTCCTTTATTTTTTGGTCGCCCCCCGTTTACGTAGAAGACGGCTGATCCGTCTTTGTCCTCTTGGAGGAATATTTTAGTGGGGCCTTTTTCTTTCTTTCTTTTGAGGTTCTCCATGCCTTGTTCTGCGTAATTAAGGCATTCGGTTACCGAACCTGTTTTGTGGTTTACATTGTGTTTGCAGATGAACTCGGCAATCCCTTGGGTAAAGCCATTCATCAACGCTTGCTTTAGTTGCTGTTGATACGGGGTTCGTTCGCCCCCGTCAAATGCTAGGCCACTATGGACCTTAAAGACCTCCTCCAGGCGACCTCTAAAGTCATGCACGGATTCCTTGGGGCTCTGTTTGCACGTCTGTATTTTAGTATAGTCTATAGCTGGTTTCCACACATCCCGTGCCGCGTTCAGCACCCCAGTGACCTGGATGTTTAAATCCTGCCCTGGTGGCAATATAGTTCCATTTGGAGCCATCCCTGTGTAATTTCCCTTCACCCTAATCCATTGGTGGCCGAACACTAGCTTCCATACCCTTAGCATTTCCACCCCATTCAGCTGGTATGATTCTCTTAACATCCCTATGTCGGTTATGAACTGTGCGATGTCTCGTTTGAAAGGGGTTAACCCTTCACAGGCCTTTTTGCACTCCTCATCAGTCCACGGGCGGTATACTCTAATGAACCGCTCGTTGTCGTGCTCTATCCCATAATGTGGATTCGCTACTTGGACTAGGGGGTACATTTCTGTGGGCTGTGGGGGTAAAGTGGGCAGGAATAGGGCGCTTGCACCGCCAGAGTAGTATGTTCCATTATTACTATTATCATGGTATTCTGGGATTATAATTTCGGGGAAATCTTGGAGCTCCGGTAGGTATGGGGGGGGTGCTCTAGTTTGGTGAAGATCTGGATATAACTGATTTTTTGGCATATTTGTGTGGAGCATTGAGGCAGTCTCTTTATCCCTATCTGGGCTTGCATTGTAGCTTGCCAATTTGGCTTGCTCTCTCTTCATCTTTTTCTGTCTTTCCTCAGCTTGTTTCTGCAGATCTTTATTTCGAGCTTCCTTTGCTTTTTCTACCCATTTCAACCTTTCTTGTTCCTCTCGTTCTAACCTGTCTCTCTCTTCCTGTGCTACCGCACTCATACTCGGTGCGGTTTCCTCATCCATTCTGATTTTAGCCATTGTTGCAATTAATTCTGCCCTTTCTTTCTTCTCCCTCATATTTTCTAGTCTCTCTTTGGCTAAACATATCCATAACATGGCGGCATCAATTTCTGACACACACCTCTGTGCTTTCTTTCCCTTCAGTCCCACTGCCTTTTTCTCTAACTTTGCTTTCAGTTCCTCACATTGCTTTAAAACCAACTTGTTCTCAAACCCATGTTCTTTCTGCCATTTTTTACAGTATTTGGTGCTCCCGGGCCGTCGCTTCGTCATATATATGACATCCCCTGGCTCAGGAGTCTTACTCTTTCTGTTTCCCATTTTACCACTTATTTCTATGTGTTCTTTACTCAACTAGGTGTTTTTCACTGGTGACAGCTATTTCTCAACACTCGTTCTTTCAGCATTCATTCATTTCAATCCTAAAACAACAGTCTACCTATATGCGTGTTAGTGTATACTAGTCCCTTTTCCCTCTTTTTTTTTTTTATTTATTTTTTTGGTTAATTTAAAAAAAAGAATTTCTATTAAGGGTGGAAAATCCACACAGATCTGTATTTATATAGCGCTTTGTTCAACCTCCTTAGGGCGGAGAAGCCCGCAACCTCCTTAAAGGTGGAGAGACCCGTCTCACCGTATATCAGTGTGTCTGGCTCGGTCTGGATCCCGTCAATCGTCGCCCGAAGAGAAGGAGGTGAGGACTACTAAAACACCGGCTGCTGGAGATGAATTCACAGCCCCAGTCTTTCCTCAGAGTCCCTGGACTCTGGCTGTCGACAGACTGCGGTGCGTCCTTTTCTTCTTCTCCTCGGTCGGCGATATTTTGGAATCTGGCTTCGAAGGACCAAGATGTTGGGGATATTATACCTTGTGTGTAAGACAAAGACCCAGGCGTTAGTTCAAACAGACCAATGAGACAGACACAAAGATGCACAAAGACTTGAGCTCATTTTACTTGCCAAGGAGAGTGGTTCAGGCAACAGTACGTCGTCAATCTTTAAACCAACTCTGCTTATTCCATTCTCCTACTGGCCTTTTTATTCACTCCACTGGTGGATACAGAGCATGCATTCGTGTATATGTTTCAACTAATGATTGACTAATGTCTCTGGGAACTTGTTTGTTTATCCCAGCTGGGGCATGGCAGCGTGTTCTTGACCAGGTCACTCCTGGTCATGGCGGTCCCAGAGTACATAGTACAACGTCATGTATCAGCTCACTTTGGATCATGGTTACACAATGAAAACATTAACTCTTACAGTGGGCAAATATATTATTATAGTGATTGTAACAATAATGCAATTACGCAGTCGCCCATTCCAGAGAGACGAACAGTCAGACAGACAGGCAGACAGACAGAGAAACAAACAGACAGGTAGCGAGACATGGAAAGGAAGGGTATATTTCTTCTCCATTAAGATGCAAAGTGCTCCTGCTCCTTGGGGAGTGCAGACAAGTGGGAGAGGCGAAGAGAGGAGGAGACGGATAAATGAAGAGAGGATAAAATGAGACTAGCGGACAGGAGACGGTGCGTTGATCAAAGTGTGCATATTCACAGCACTCTCCTCCACTAGATTAAATAATAATTACTCTCAACAGCTGCTCAACGAGCTCGCTCAGACTCATTATCACAATGTAGTACATGTGTACCACTTTCTAGAAACACGGAGCTTCATTGCTAAACAAGACGTCCACCAGGAGGAAATAAAAAAAGCAGCATCTTCTCCGGGACAATGATTCCAGCGGAAATGTTACGCAGTTTATTATGCAGCGTTTGTTAAGACCTTTGGGAGGTTTGTTAATTCAACAATAGATGTTCATCCGTCACATCTCCCGTCATTATTTAGCGGTTATTGAGTGTGATACAGAGTGTCACTGTCCTCTCAGTTTTATTCTTGACAAATTGTTCCTTCAGTAAAGTGAATTGATGTGTCTAATCTTATTTTAAGTTACATCAAAACTGAATCAGTATTTTAATGTAAAGGATTTCTGAGCTTGTGCGGAAAGCAACCAGTAAAGACTACCACACATTTCACAGAAGTGAGGTGAGCACTGTTGTAAACACTCCCTGTGTTCAAAATCGCATACTCTTTCTTTTTTCAATTCTACATACTACATCTGACCACAAAAATAAACGTGTCAGGAAGCAGTATGCATAAGCTTTGGTCATACTTTTACTTATTTATTTCATCATAACATTGCGCCTTGATCTTGCCTCTTGCTTTTATATCGGTCGCATCCCAGTTTGTTTTCATATGGAGGCTCGGTCTTTACATACATGATGGGGTCAGAACATTACACCGCTCAATATAATTCAGTCAATTACACCAATGTTTCAATATGATTCATATGATTGAATCAGCCTCTCTACGACAGTGTCAGAAAGTGATTGTACAGGTTAAAAAAGTGATTGCACAGTAAAGTGGCCACTCTGTGTGTAGACTTTGTCCCATACTCACAATAAAAAAAGGCGGGCTGATTTAGAGTCGCTCACCTGTAACAGAGCAGAAATTATATAATGAAAGTGATATAACACAATGTAAAACTGTGGGGAGAAACTGGAATAATGAGATAACAGCTCTGTTGGTAATTTGCTCATTCGCGTTTAAAACTGTCATTCTTAACCTCCAGAGGCTAGATTGTGCTGTCGCATTAGTCACTGGTAACACTAGGCTACATGGTTGAGCAGTTGGGGGAGTGCGTGTGTGTGTGTGTGTGTGTGTGTGTGTGTGTGTGTGTGTGTGTGTGTGTGTGTGTGTGTGTGTGTGTGTGTGTGTGTGTGTGTGTGTGTGTGTGTGTTCTGCTCTCGAAATGCCAGTAGGAGGGGAGCTTTTGTTCCAAAACACAGGGGAAGCAAGTGAATGGTGTTGAATCATCGATGCAGATCCGCTACAAACTCCCACAGATATACAGCACTTCAGCATGGTTGTTTAGTGTCTTGTGACAGCACAGATCTCACTATAGATTGCCATTTTGAGAAAACAAAACCAATTTATACTACGGCGGGCCTTCTCTCTTTCAAACTCCCTCCTCCTCACCATAACTCTGCACTACATCCCACATCCAGCAGAATCACCATAATAACATAAATAACAATAAAAGAGTGTGGCAGATGGTGGGCGAGCATGTCACACACAACTGGGTCAGCATGTTGGAGAATGGACCAGAGAGCACATTTTTTTACCCAAGCAGTATAAAGACACATTGCTGCTAAAATAGATGACTGCAGCTGAACTTGCACAATAAAGGCTATAAGAGTCCAATATAAAAGCAAGGAAGGCAAAGCAGGTGGGGGGGGGGGGGGCTCAGAAAGTTACCCAGAAACTATAAAATATTGTACTATATGTGAGTATTTTTTCGCCACTCTCTTTCAGTTAATTTATTCAACTGAATTAGCTACAGCAGTTTATCCTGCGGTTGTGACCATTACACTGTGGTGTGTGTGTGTGTGTGTGTGTGTGTGTGTGTGTGTGTGTGTGTGTGTGTGTGTGTGTGTGTGTGTGTGTGTGTGTGTGTGTGTGTGTGTGTGTGTGTGTGTGTGTGTGTGTGTGTGTGTGTGTGTGTGTGTGTGTGTTACTCCATGTTTGTTGTCTGTGTGACTGGCAGTCGGAAAGCATGAGAGTTGATGGCTAATCAGTGCATCACTTCCTAATGGGCTTAAATGTACACAAACACACACAAATACACACACACACACACACACTAATACACATTGGCACAGCATGGAGTATAATTGTCTGTGATTGCATTTGGATTTCCATCCACACTCATGCTGATTAGCAATGTGGCGTTAACAGAGAAGGAGCTGCAGACGGAACAAGCGAGGGAGAAACATAGGGAGAGCGAGGGAGACTTATTAGTTCTCACAGTTGTCTGCATATCGCTATTAATGATAAATTTGAACCAATTACAGTGAGCCCAAATCCACTAAACAGCAGCTCAATACATTTCCACATGGTAAATTAACTGCAACACAGCTGCCAAATCATAGCATTCAGTTTTACAGCTTCTAGTTCCAACTCAATATGATTATTTTTTTTAAACATAAACTTTCAAGCGTGTGGATGGATGGATGGATGGATGGATGGATGGATGGATGGATGGATGGATGGATATGGCCAAACTCCTCTGAAGACTGCATTGAGAGTTGTAGAGACCAAGATGGCAGAACCCATTGAAGCATATTAGCTTTGTTGAGTCATCAAGATTTCTTTACCTCTTCTGTCAAAGTATAAACTGCTGCATGAAGGTGAAATGGAGACTTACAAGGAGACATACAAGACTGGATTCGATGGTACAAAAATTTATTTTATTTTTAAATATTTTATTTATATACATTTTTCAAAACAATTGTTTTTAACAATACTCAGACAAAGAAGCACATACAAAAGACATAATACGAAAATTTAAATTTAAATATATATTTTTTTAAAAGACAGCCAGCACTCACTCATTTTAAATTCTTAATTTGATCAGTGAAAGGGCCCCAAATATTTTCAAATGTGCAGTGGGAGGAAAACAAACCAAATCGAACCTCTTCAAGGTGCAAACAAGAAGTCATGTAACCACTTTTTGAAGCAGGGAGGAGAAGTTGACTTCCATTCTCTTAAAATAATCTGCTTTGCATTGTTTGCAATGACCATACCAAACATGAGAACTTGTTGTAAAACGTAAAAATGTATTTTATATCAACTGTGTGAACTTATATTGATCCATTAGCAACCAAGCTAATTAGCTTGCAAACTCAGTCATCATTGAAGTAGGCTAAGTGAGAACAAAATAAATGCAAGTTTGGGGATCTTTTGTGCCATATGTGCACTAGCTAGCACGTTAGCGGTTTGCTCACCAAAAATCAATTATCTTTGCAGGAATCAAATTCCAATTTGCCTCAGCTGGCAGGGTCAGCACAGGACCTATTCATTAAGGGCCTCATTACATGGGTTTTCGCCGCCTTTTAGCCCAACATCAGTGACAGGCCCCACTGAAGGGCAGCAAATTTATGCAGCCAGGTTTAGATATGTTGTGGTCAAAACCCTTATAAAAGTTGAGGATATTTTTGCAGATCATTTATACAACAATCACATGTGGGTGTTTTGCTTTGGTATGAGGATAGATAGATAGATAGATAGATAGATAGATAGATAGATAGATAGATAGATAGATAGATAGATAGATAGATAGATAGATAGATAGATAGATAGATAGATAGATAGATAGCTAGATAGATAGATAGATAGATAGATAGATAGATAGATAGATAGATAGATAGATAGATAGATACCTGTAGATAGATAGATAGATACCTGTAGATAGATAGATAGATACCTGTAGATAGATAGATAGATAGATAGATAGATAGATAGATAGATAGATAGATAGATAGATAGATAGATAGATAGATAGATAGATAGATAGATAGATAGATGGATGGATGGATGGATGGATGGATGGATGGATGGATGGATGGGTTTTTACCTGAATGTGAAAGGCATATTTCTTTTCAGGATGCATCATTCGTGACTGAATTACAGAAATGATTTCTGATAAGTAGATCCTGCACACAACATCTCTGTGAAAAGATAAACAGTTCTCATCTCAGTCCCTGTCAGACTGGCACATGAAAAGACTGAAGATGCCTCGCCCTTTCTATGCGCGCAGATGGGGAACAGAGCAGGAGATTGAATGGGTGAGAGGGAGGGAGGACAGAGTAGAGGAAGTGGGAGAAAATGGAAGCGGGAAACTGTGGTGCTAGGAGAGGAGGAGATGAAGGAGGGAGAGCAAGAGAAGATAGGCAGAGAGGCAATGAAAGCCCCTTATGTGTCTATGTGAGTGACAGCCATGTATGAATATTGCATGTGTGATTAGGGAGCAGACACGATGGGGCTTAAATGGCTTGTTAACCGAGGGCCCCTAAATACTGGCAGTGCAATGGAAAGGCCCGGGAGAAAGGAAGCAGGGAAGGAGAGAAGGAGAGGGCGGCACCAAAATACAGACAGAGAAAGAGCTGAGAGGGAGCGAGGGAGCGAGGGAGGGAGGGAGAAAGTTGGAGATGGAAAAGATAAAAGTTAAATTAAAGGACAAAGAAAAATGACTTGATCTTTTATTAGCTGATACAGCAGCACATGAGAGCAGAAGACCACAGAGAAAATGATGAAAAGCTGCCAACATTGGACAGACAAACAGATACTATTCTCAACAGACCTTCGAGATCGATTCAGATTTTTTTAGACTGCCAATATCTAGAGATTTGAGATTTGTTTATCTAAAATAGGGACAGTGAATATTAATGAAAATGTATGTAAAAATGCAAGATTATAGGCGATGGCTAATTCACATCATTAGTCCCATTGACAGGTTGATGTTAAATTAAAAACCTAACAGTTAAATCAACTTATTTTACACCATCGTTGGACCACTACACACCATATACACATGCATTCTTCTCCCTCTACATAAGACCGCTGCTCCTGTCGTACTTAAACACAAGCACTGCTGTGCTGACAACACTCAGCTTTTTTCTTTCTTGTTCCCTTACGAAACTTAGGTGGAGACACACATCACTACTTAGGTGATGATCGTCAGATGTAAAGGGCTTAAAGGCCAGGACACACCGGTCCGACTATCCGAAAAGGGGGCACCTCGAATTTGACCTGGACAAGGCTCGTGTTCCTGCAGGTGAAAGGAAGATCCTTATTGTATTTTACTATCACCATTGAAGATATTGGGACGCTACCAACTCAGACAGCGAAGAACCTATAACACCCTCTTCGTCTTAGCCCCTGTTGCAATTCACACTAAAATCGGCATCATTGTAGTCAACACATTTTTTGATTACTACAACTATACAATTATAATCAATTTACTAAAACATGGTTTGCAGAGATTTCTTGACATTTCATCTTGCTATTTCCACTTTCTTCAATAGACTGTGTAAATAATTCTCACTAATTGTTGGCCAACTGTAAATAACACGTTTGAAAGACTGGCATGAGCAGTAACATTTGGATTTTGATTGTTTTGCTTTCATTGTTTGCAGCATTCTTTACAAGTTATTGAGTGGTATGGGTTTTTCATGTTTTGCAGCATCTCAAACTGTCTGGCAGGCAGCGCTGTAGCTTAGAATGGGCAGTGTTGGACATTGCTAATCGAAAGTGCCTGATTTGGCACGTGTCACATATTGACAGCGCAGCGGACACTTTCTCAACTCCAAATTCTTGCTGCAGGACACTTTCTGGCAGAAGGAATTAGCTGTCCAAGCCCGATATACACACGCACATGAGCACGCAAACACGGACACCCAACAGACGCACACACATACACTCACACACACAGTCGTATGTGCAATCAAGGGCAAAAATGTGTTGCAGAAAGGACAAAATGAGACACAGACTTAGTGGGGGTGGGTGGTTTTGGTGTGAACATGTAAATGACAGGCGTATGGATGAGAATAACCAGCCAATATGTCCCTCTGTTTTCCTTTCCCTTATATTTCTATGAATAAAAGATTGACAGGTCTATTTTATACACACGCAGACTGATGCCATCATTTGATGTGTCTTTTTTGACATTTTAGTTGCTCCATCACAGTCTCTTATGCAATTTATTCATACTATTTCACTCTCATCTCTAGCTTCATGTCTCTATTTTTTTCTGTGGATGTTTATGCACCGATGCATTTGTGGATATCTTTACTTTAATTTTTTTATTTATTAATTAATTTAATATTTAATATTAATATAAAAATAAGCAGCTGTGGTTAAAATCACTGACCATTGTGGGCCCTCAGGCAAGACCTTTCGTGCTTTCCTCCCACCTCAAGTTGGAAGTCACTTCTGATAAAAGCTTCAGCCAAATGAAATGTAATCCGTCCACTGTGTTTCTGTTAAACATTGCTCTGTAGCTTCTGTTGTAAATGTCAAAGCAATACTTCAGCTGAAGTGATACAGTCTCCAGTGACCGAAGGGGCAATTAAAGCTGGGGTGGAGGATTTGGGGAGAAAATGGCAGTTGAGATAGAGATTCAAATCAAATCAAATCAGTTTTATTTGTATAGCCCAGTGCTTCTCAAATGGTGTGGCGCGGGGGGGGGGGGGGGGCGCCGTGAGTTGTCAGGGGGGGCGAGGGCTACCTTGATTTCCAACTGACCAAAAAAGAAGTAGACTAATAATAACATTAATGCATTATTGGTTATCACATCACAGAAGGCCTATTGGCCTATACTATTAAAAAACCACCACCTTAACTATGTTTACATTTTAAAAATGTTTTGAATGAAATGCAAACCTCAGTGAATCATTTTCACTTGTTTCTCTGTCCTGAGATTCACACAGGCTGAGCAGTCTTGTTTAAATGTTACAAATTGAGCTAATAAACTGAACTTTGAATTTTTTTGCTGCAGAAGTTATCTAAGCTAATTTGTTATCTAATTTGATAATAAGGTGATTGTATGAAGAATGCTCATGCCAGAAACTCATACAGTGGTTTTATACAGATAAATAAATAAATAAATATTAGCAGGTTCTCAATAGTATTTCAATTTAGGGGGGGGCGCGAAAAAATTTCTGTCCCCTAGGGGGAGCATGACAGAAAATAATTGAGAACCACCGGTATAGCCCAAAATCACAAATAAATTTGTCTCAGTGGGCTTTACATTTCATACAATATGATACAATATGACACCCTGCCCTTACACCCTTAGCTCGGCTGAGAAAAAACTCCCAGTAAAAACCCTTTACCGGGATTAAAAAAGATTGAAGAAATCTCAGGGAGAGTCGACAAAGTAAGGGATCCCTCTCCCAGGACGGACATACTGCAATAGATGTCATAAGTAGAGAAAATCACGAAGGAATTTGATCATTGACCAGGTGATTACATTCGAATCCAAATACCTCAACCCCTCCACTTGTTCTCTTTGGTCCCTCCCCTATGGTCCCTCCCTGACACGCTCTACACCAATAAAGTTGTGCCAAAGTGAATGGACAGTCCCAACAGCCAATAAGAACAGAGAATCGGAGCCTCGCTCTGATTGGTCAAAATGTACAGCTCATGTTAATTTTGACCAATCAGAAATCACATACCCCAGCTTTAAATCAACACTTAAAGTAAACGTGAAGTGTTCCTCCAAGGTTTTGTGGGCCTGAGCTCGCCAATTGTAGGCCACAAGTTGTGGCCTACAATTGGCGAGCTCAATTATTGAAAATTAGTAATACAGACCTTAGTTGAACTGCTAGGTTTCCATCTCTCTCTCCCTCTCTTTTTATTCCATTAAATATTTGATACTGACACAAATGCTATCAAATTCTACAAAAGGAAAATGACATTGAGTATAAATTGAAAGTGATTAATAGTAGGTTGTTGTTGATATTCATCTAATTGAATTAAATGACTTACAGTATATATTTAAATTAAACCAGGGTCGCTTCTTACATTTATTTTGCCTATTCATGTATCTTCTAATTAATATTTTTATTAATAATTGAACACATACAATGTGAAAACATGACAACAAATTCCCATGTTACCAATACCGAAATGTATTTATTTATTTATTTATTTTTTCTGAAAAACAGTGTAAGAAAACTTGAATCAAATGTTGAATAAAAAGCAAACATTTTCATGTGTGGCCCTATGGGTAATATTTGATGATTTGAGTGAGAAATTTACATGCCATTGGTTTTTTCCCTTCTAGTCTAGCATTTTCTGTTGGAAACATTGGATACGTGCCTGGGCACCCACAGATGTACAAGCTGTATCGCCATGCTGCTTATTATTACAGTAAAAGCCAAGCAACCATCAGAATCACAGCAACCCCCTGAATAAACACACACACACACACACACACACACACACACACACACACACACACACACACACACACACATTTAAATGCTTAAGCCTTGATCGTACTCCAGTATGGGCGCAGACGGCTGGGCTCTATGCAGACATGTTCCACAGATGCCCCATGAAAAATGTTGGCCAACTTATGACAGCCAGAAGAGCTCCATTATTTGTTGTATTTAGCTGAATAACGTGGAAGAGTCAAATAAAGGAAAGAGTTTGTTCAAGTTTCAATATACTTTGTTGTCATCATTTGCATAAAACAAAAGGATGTTGGGAATTAGTGCAGCAGCGACATATGAGGTGAATACAGCACGCAAGCATCCAGTTAACAGTCTAGTGCATTCCCTCTCTGACTGTGAAAACTCCAACCATCTTTGTCACTGCAACAAAAAGAGCAAAAACTTTATACAGCAATCCACATTTAAGCTGCACTATATTTCACATTACTTCATACATTGCAGCTGAAGGGTGTCATTAAACGTAAATACGCTCATAAAAAGCTCACAATTATATAATGATGGTACACAACATACTTTTAGCATTCACCCAATTGTTTTGGACAATGTGGAAGACAGTGCATATCAATAATAAGTGTTGTAATAAAGAGAGACATTACACTAAAATTTGAATGGTTTACCCTGTGGGGACCTGGTTTTTGTCCCCAGATGGGTGTGAGTCCCCATAGTGAGACTTTGTAAACATGTTTTTTTTCAACAAGTTTAATGCATACTACATGTACAAGTGGTAGACACACAAACGCATTCCACAATTTTTGTGAGGATTAGTATTCACACAACTCATACACATAATACAAAAACCTACATATTAAAACAATATCAATTTGTGTCGCAATATGGAAGTTGAGCCCACAAAATGTGACTGCAGAAAACAGAATACATAGGCCACACACACACACACACACACATACACACACACGCGCGCGCACACACACACACACACACACACACACACACACACACTAATCATCCTCCTGCCAGAAATCACATCTTTCTCACAGACTACACTGTTTTGCGCTGGCTCTCCCAAACCGTGTTTCCGTTTTGCTTCATTGAAGGCTAATGAAGTGGTGTAAATATGATCTCTCATGCTGATGTGCCTCTTACATAGTACAAAGAGTATTCAGGGGGACAAATACCTCTAAGCGTTTTCGGCGTGCCATCAAAGAATGCATTCATATGTTATTTAATTTGTGAGAATTCAATAGGTCTCACGTTGTGTGTCTAACAGGAGAAAATGGGCCGTGTAAAGAGAGAGGGGGAGCCTTACTCTCGTAATGCAGTTTTCACATCTTGTTTTATGCATGGGCTTTGTTGTAAATGCTCGTACTTTGACGCACACTGCATTTATTGTGAATAGTATTCGAATTCCAATATTACAGTTCTCACTCAACTACCACTAAAATGTATCAGTGTCATTTTAAAGTGTTATAAAACAATTTGTTTTAGACATTTAGATACAGATTACAGATACAGTAATGTTTCATTCGCATTTGTCATTGTAAATCACATCAACGAATGCTAAATGTTTCTGTTTTGACAATTGTATTTGTTTCTTCATGTAAGTGCAATCCCTTTTGTAGAAAATACAATAGTTCAGCAGTATTTTATTTAAATCAAATATACAATGACATAAAGATTTAGTTATAAAACTTAAATTGTATGTGTCAAAACTCCACTCAACAGATGGCAGAAGCTACTGCTTTGGTAACTTTGTGACAGATCTTCATTCTCTGAGCATTGTAATGCACTTTGTGCATCTTTCTCCATCTTTCTCCATCATTCTCCAACACTGAAATAGCTTTTCAGTGTTGATCATGACATTATGAGTTTTTGAAAAAGAGGCCTCAGTGTGGAGAAATGATTTGGACCAAGCTAAATAAAAAAAGGATTATGATTCACTCATGAGCTTTATCATGTTTGATTTCATGGAAATCTTAAGGATTGAAACGTTAGATATATTTATTCTAAAAAAGTATTCAATAATGTATTACATTTAGAACACCATGAGGTAAACCTGCCTAGTTCCCAGAACTAAATACAAATGACGTGACCTCAGTGTCTCTGTGGTAGCTGCCACACTGAAGACAGAGTATATTCTAAGCATTATACAGCAAAGGTAACAAAAAAATATATTTTAAAATCTTGGTCACATACCAACTTGTAGAGCATATCATTGGGAACATGTAAGTATTCAAATGCGGCTTTATGCATGACTGTGAGATAACATCAACGAAAATCCCATGGTGCAGTAAAAGTTTGGGAGCCCTTTTTTCAGGAAAGAAGAAGAGAGCAGATGCAAGTGGAAGAGAGGGTAACACTTTACAATAAGGTACACAAAAAAAGAGTAGTTACCCTTTTTAAAAGGTAAACTTACCTTTTTAAAAGGTAAACTTACCTTTACCTTTTTAAAAGGTAAATATACCTTTTAAAAAGGGTAACTACTCTTTTTTTGTGTACCTTATTGTAAAGTGTTACCGAAGAGAGAGACGGAGGGGGGAAAGGTGTGACAGAGAGAGAGAGCGAGAGAGAGAGGAGAGAGAGACAAACAGTCAGAGGGGGAAAAAAAGCAAAGTCATATAAAAGTGCTCTAAGGAGCTTATCACTCATATGATAATCATCATTCAATATGATTGGTTGGCAGATAGAAGGTCAAGATGGCAGCTTGTCATAATTGTGCCTGCAAGCTCGGCCCGGCGAGTCTTGTTTTCAGGTATTAGGTATCGTGTGCATCTATATGTGTTTGAGTGCTCTTGTACTCCTGTCTTTGTGAGGACCAATTTGAATCATAGACCATGAGAGTAAGGACCTTAGAAAGTCAAGACATTTTCGTAGTTTGTGTGTTAGAGGGCTAACGCTTGCTTTTGGGGGTGAAGGTAAAAATAAGGTTTAGGATAAGGTTAAGTAAAGGTTGGGGTGAGGCTTATTTCTCTACAAGTATATAAATGATAAATGTGTTTGCGTAAGGGGGAGACAGGTAAAGATATAAAGTAGGATTATGTGCACAACATTGTACTAAGCTGGATCGAAATCAAACATATTGGGACCAATGTCTGCTCTTTTCAAATTTCAGACTTGCTCTGACAATAAGTATTATCGTATCATATCTCATCAAACACAAGTTCTGTAGAAAAACTAAATTTCTGTGGGAGTCCTATTTCAGCTAAACCCAGCCAACCGCTCACATCATTTCAAGTTGTTCTGTTCCAGTCAGCATCAGTCCGCTTCAATCTACATTTTTGACAATGAGGAAAATTCTTCACACAGTGCAGTGCAGCTCATCAAAACAATTCTGAGACAATATAGTGATAACCAAATGCAGGGGGATATACTATCACAACTGTCAATTTACATGATGGTAATAATGTTTTTTAAAGTAGTCCTACATGAACATCTCACTATTACATTAACATTAGTAAAGTAGAGGTAAAGCAAACAGACATTGGGGCTAATTGCTAGTGTTAGAAAGTGCCACAGCTTTTGTGTCACAAAGCCCACATTAGCAACAGTTGTAACAAGGTCTAAAAAATGTGGATAAAACAATGAATAAAAGGAATTTTTCGTAATATACAAAAGTCTGTAATATCCAATTCAAATTTCAAGAGTTGATTTAAAATAGGTTAAGCATAAATGCAAAAAATGTCGTATAACATATTCTAAAGTAAGTCCAAACAATATAGTAAATAGTATCCTGCTGAAATCTTTCTGTATAGAAAAACATGTCATTATGTGTGTCACTGTGCCCAATTTAGAATCTATTTTAATCTAATATTTTTTTTTATCTGTTCACATCAATATGCAGAAATAAAAACAATTTAAAGTAATACAGCAGTTTCTTTGAATTTTCAACATTACAATGCCAATATTTTCAAAATCAATTAAAGAAAAAAAAGTGTCTCTATGACTCATCTTTGTGTGTGTGTGTGTGTGTGTGTGTGTGTGTGTGTGTGTGTGTGTGTGTGTGTGTGTGTGTGTGTGTGTGTGTGTGTGTGTGTGTGTGTGTGTGTGTGTGTGTGTGTGTGTGTGTGTGTGTGTGTGTGTGTGTGTGTGTGTGTGTGTGTGTGTGTGTTTGGCTGGGAGAGGCAGAGGCGCAGGTGGTGAAGTTTCAGGCATGGAAAGCCTTTGGAGACTGTTCAAACCACCAAGGACCAAAAGAAGAACATTTTCTAGCTGTGTTCTTTCTATTTTTCTATCTTGTCACCACTGCCTCTCTTTTTTACACACTCTTCTCCGCTTCGCCACATGTGATATTTTTTATTTAATGTAATAATCCCTTCTCCTTAGTTTTACTCTCCATGCGAGTTCTGTACACATAGCTCCATCTAGTGGTGAACCCTATGGATGGTAAATTCCGCCTTCACAGTGATCTCTGTATTGTGCAGCCTATACAATAACATTTCAATGGAAATTATTCTGATATGTTAAAGGGATATTTCAACTAATATTTTGGGAAATATGCTAATTGGGCTTCCTTGTATTTATATTTACCCTTTATGCTAAGCTAATTGCCTCCTGGCTCCATATCCATACTTAACCCATGGAAATAAAAGTGAAAGTGGTATCAATCTACTCATCTAACATCTGAATATGAAAAAAGTGTAGTTCGAACTGTCCAATGATGATGACACATCAATAGAGGGACAAAATACTTCCACAAAGATAACTTGGGGAGGAATTATTAGGATCAGACAAAGACGCAAGAAACAACCTCATCAATGTAAACATATAACTAAAGAGCCGAAGAGTATAATCTAGACGAATGACAACTATAAGTGTTTTTCAGCTGTATTCCTTCAAATCCTTCTCTCCTTCCTGCCTTCCTAACTTCCCTTTCTCCCACAGCCCACCACCCTTGTTTTCTCTTCTGCTTGTTCTCTCCGTTCCTTCACTTCTTCTTCTTCTTCTTCCTCTACTTCCCTCCCTTGCTTTCGTTTCCTCTCTCCCTCCTCCTGCTGCCGTGGGCAACCCTGCTGCCATGCCATTTGAGATCCACTGGAGGGGGGAGTGTTGAAGCAGAACAGACTCTCTCTCTTTACCTTGTGCTGTCACCCAGACACCTGAGGACATCCTTATAGATGTGTAAAGCGTGTAGTGTGGCACCTGAACACCCCAGGACTCTCCTTAGAGACTGCTTTATCCATCAAAGTGTGTGTGAATCAGGTGCTCACCCGTGGGTTTCACTGAGCGTTACAAAGGTTCAGCAGACAGATGATTCTTTCTTTCTTTCTTTCTTTCTTTCTTTCTTTCTTTCTTTCTTTCTTTCTTTCTTTCTTTCTTTCTTTCTATCTACTGTCTGTCTGTCTGTCTGTCTGTCTGTCTAACTATCTATCTATCTATCTATCTATCTATCTATCTATCTATCTATCTATCTATCTATCTATCTATCTATCTCTCTCTCTCTCTCTCTCTCTCTACCCACAAAGTGTACTTGTAACGTGTGAATGCATGGTTTTCACTTGCTAAATCGATGAATGTTCCCTTGTGTTTTGAGCCATGCTAGTCAAGCTCAGCTCACAATTTCAGCGGATGGAGCAGCTGATTCCCCTTTAAGGATCCGATTGGTAATTGTCATGAAGGGCGCACGATTTAAGCTGCTTTTGCCTGCATACCTCTGCCTCTGCAAGCCACTATGCAATGCTCCTCTGTGTCTGACTATTCTATGTCATGTGTTTTCTTTTAACCATAGGGGGGGGGCTTAGGCTTTCCATGTATGCACAGTGAAGGGCAGGGAGGTCCCAGAACAGAGCCATACCGACAAATATAACTTACAGCAATAGAAAGTAAAGCTTTATTTGACTAAATCACGTCCTGACTGAATTCACATTAATTCCAGTCAGTCAGTTAATGGATGGATGGTTTGTTTTAAATTAGGTTAATGTCATTTTGAACCATCATGGTAGGAAAAATCTGAATTAGGCAAGTTGAAGTTGAATTAATGGGCCATTCTTCAACTTGAGTCAAATTTGGTGTTGAAAGTTTGAGAAAATCAAACATATTATTTTTAGAACTGTATTGATATGTTGTAGTTCTCCATCTTGTGTAGAAACGTTTCCTGATAGTGGCTGTGAGGAAATTATTCAAATAATCTATAATTTTAGCAATCTTGTTCTAACAACCAGAGGAAATTGTCATTTCCATCACACTGCAAAAATGTCCTTTTTTAACAAAACTATGAACTTAGCCGGTGTTTTCAAAATATCTAATGTAGTTTCACACCCAGATGTGACCAAATGTTTTAAATCAATTTATTTTCAGGGTTTTAAAGATAATATTTTTCCTTTGTAAAGATGAAAATTTGCATTAAGCTATTCCACTTAAGTCTTTCAATCAATTCCTTACATGGCACAATCATGATTTTTCTAAATAAGTAGTTTAATTGTATCAATAGCTAAACAATTTAAAAGAATATTTAAAAACATAATGTTATTGTGTTTATTATTTGTGATTTTTACTTCAAAATATGTGCTGTGATAGTAATGACTGTGTGATGGAAATGACAGAATGTGACGGAAATGACATGTGACAAACAGTAATGTTGAATAATGTGTATATGAATGAGCTAATAACTTGTTTTAGTTCTTATGCATATGTTTCAGTGATACAAGCCAAATGAAAAGCATTTATAACAACGCCATTGTCATTTCCATCACAGTCATTTCCATCACAGTCCCTTCAAAACATGAAAAACTTGATGGAAATGACTGTTGTGGAAATGACATTTTGTCACATTTCTTAAATGATCTGCTATTATACTGGCTTATAAATGTCCTTTTTAGAGTTAGCATTAAATACACTCAAAATACACAACATAAAATCTCTATTTTCTCATAATTTAATGTTTTAAAGGAAATATGAGTTGTTTGGAAGTGACAACCAATAAACATATTCTTGATTTAAGCAACCTTTACATTGACTGCTACGGTTGTCTGTTCCCTCCATGGAGCTGAATTTCTCCTCTAGCCATTGGCTCTACTGTCACATGACTATGCTGTGATCACCAAGTACAGAAACCCTAAAGAAACCTCCCATAATACACATTTTGTTCAGTGTGATGGAAACGACGGTGAACCTAAGGGACAAGTGTTCTTTCAATAAAATAATACATAAAATACAAATATTTCTTAAAATATATCATAGGCCTACATTTAATTAAAATACACCTTTTTGTATTATTAAATGTTTAAAGTAACACTATATCAGTATTTAATTGTACAATCAAGCAATGTTGAATGTCCAAAACTGGACCCGGGGACAAAGGGTATATAGCCAAAACCAGATATAAAACACAACTTTTTGTATAATAAAAATATTGACTGGTGTACCATTTATTTTTCCAAGAGTCATTTTAGTGTAAATTAATTGTGACAAACTTTAAAAATAAGAAATGTGCTTTTGTGTTCATAATATCTGCCAGGGACACAAAAACCTCCGAAGTTGGAGAATGACCCTAATACCCCTCTGATCATCAGCTTCAAGTAGGCCCAAGGCTATTTATTTCAAAACTATTGTTCGTTACTCCTGCATTTCATATTACATAGGCTATGCTGTATGATATTGTTCTCTACCTGCTCTCGTGTGGCCTATAGTTGTGGTTCGAATCTATTCTATGTAGTGGTTGACACTGGTAGTTTCGGTGGCTGGGTGTCGGTTAGGTTTTCTGGTTTGATGATTGACAGGAAGCCAAGGCGCTGATTTGACGTAAAGATGCTGCCTTCAAGGTCTCCCCCTAAACTCAATAATTAGCAGACTCACAGCTCTATAATAATTGAAAAGAAAAGAAGAGCTGTACAACTGAGCAGAAGTGAGCAAAAAGGGAAATATCACAGTTTGGAGATGGTTAAGTATGTGATAATAACAACAATTATAATACAATAATACAATAACTAATAATAATACAATAAGAGGCTAGCTTAGGCTATAATAGCAATAAAATACACTAACTAGAAAAGCATAGCCTATTACATTATTACCCTCACCTTGTCTTTCTATAGCAGCTGTCAGTATTGTTTTATTGTTGATATTTTGACACTTGGCTTTTTTATTCTGTGTGTAACAGTGAGATTTCCTGCAGCGCCTGAAGGCAACACGGTGTGGTGGGAGAGGCTGGTTTGTTGACTGATCTCGGATCTTCGGCCGCGCTAGCTGCTGCTTTTGTCAGGAGTTAAAGCTATTCAGTTGATAAGAAGATACACCAGTAATGTAACTCTCGGGGTTACAGCTGCAGCCACAGGTTGTGTCCGGCACAATAACATTTGTTTTTGTCGCTTGCAGATGAATGAATCCCGTGTCATTGGAGAAAATTTGTAACAGAGCATGTTAGCTTAAGTTGCAAAGATTGACAAGATAGATAGACGGCTAAAGTTCTGTCGGAGTGAGATGGGCAACGCCAGGCTGACCACAGCAGGGAGTTTATGCAGCAGGTTAGCCAGCTGAGTGCAACATGGAAGAAAGAATATTCCCACACGCATGTCGACCATTGAAAGAGTTGTGTTTTGAGTAGTGGGTCTTGCAGAAGTAAAGCAGCAGCAGCAGCAGCCGTGTCTGTCTGGGCGTAGCTGTCAAACTCTCGCTCGTCCCCCCGGCTGCAGCCCTGGCCTAGGAGGCTAACAGCGAGCTAGCTTTGGCTCCACCACCGAAGTAAGTGTTTACACCCAATAATAACTTATTTTACAGCTTGATTTGTTCAACGTAAACCTCTAGTATGTGTTGATTAAGTTGCTTGGATACATACCGTGTTTTGGAAGGCAGCAGCATATGGAGGTGCTTCTCTGTGAGTTAATCTATTGAAGCTAACAGTAGCATGGCCTTGATGAGTTTGTTCTGCAGCTAAGTTTCTGATATTTGACTACTTGTGTTTCAGATTTTGCTGCTTTACTAAACTACCTTTGCGTGAGCACTGAACTTGCAATAAAAAAGAGCAAGCACGAAACTAAGCAAACATTTCTCCATTTAGTTATTTGTTCTTATTATTTACACTCTTGGAATAACCCTGTTAGATCACTGATCATGTGAAGGTTCCACATATTCTTATGTTGTATTCTGCTACTAAAAGTGACTGCGTAGATAAACTACGTATTACAATATTGCAGCTTAATTGACAAGGTTTGTGTGTTTTTGAAGTCCCTGAGATAAAATAATGGCATACCAAATTAAAAAGATATATATATATTTTTTTGTAAAATTAGCCTTTAATTTCATGCATTAAAAAAGTCTCAAATCTAACTTGCCTTAAACTGTAGTAGGAAACCTGATTCTTATTTGGTCTTTAGTGTAACCCGGTTAGATTTGTCTATTGTCCAGATATAAAAGTGTCAAGAAATATATCACGCATTTTTATACCTAGTTTATTCTGCTCCTGAAAGGCTATATATATTAAAATTGTGCAGTTTAAATTGAAACGTTTAGTGTAACACCACTGTCGTACATGATATGAGGTGTATTTGTTTCCTGCAGATACCTCAAAAGTCTTTAAAGGTATTGATTAAATTCATTTAGAATTGAGGCATCGGTTTGAATGTTTTAAATCAATCTTTTTTCAAAGTTTAAAAAAAAAATGCTAAGACATGAGGAGCAGTAGAGTAGCACCCAGATTCTTATCTACAGCCTTAGAATAACCCAGTTAGATATGACCATTGTCCAGATATTAAACTCATCTTTAACCTTTTTATTCTGCTCCTGAAAGTCGTATCTATTCAACTTTTGCAGCTTAATTGGAATCATTTAGTATACAGTATTGTCTAATGTCTATACTATGGAGTTCATTGCAAGTGATTATTTTTGTGTCATCCAGAAATTAAAGAGAAACCATAAATTCCACTACTGTCAAAAGGGTTAGGGGTTTGGTGCCATATCATCTTTTACTCTTTCTATGGGAAAGGTAATTATATCAAACTGCATGCTGTTCACCAACCAGTATAATGTATACGTCCTCAACAGATGAGTTGCTTAAAAGAAAGTAAACCAACAATAAAAGATGTTGTGGTGAATTGTGTGTCTATGACAAAGTGAAATGCTGAGCTTTCACTATTTTCACTTCCTGCATTGTGTAGGGAATTGCTGCTTTCCTCAGTGTGACTTTTTGAAAATATATTTTTTCTTTTTCTGACTTTAGCAACTTCCTCGTCATCTGAGAATTTGTGATGGCCATTTCTCAATTGTTTTGACATTTCGTTGACCACTGCCTCGATGGATTAATCAAATAAATAATCGATAATCGATAATGAAATAGTCGTACCCTTTGGGGGTGCTTTTTGCATTTAGATGTTTTAAACTTAAATCAAGGTGGATGTGATTTGCCATTTTATGAACACCAATAATAACCTACGTTTTATTGATGTCTTACTGAAAACAAATCATTCCAATCTTAGTTTAAAGGTTGAACAAAGTTTAATTAATGACAAGTTTTATTCAACACCTAATCTATTAAATATTTGGAGGAGATGCACTTTTTTTTGGAGGCAGGGATTATAGCCACAGTTTTGCACATCTGGACGCTGCAATTTAATTTTTTCAGCTCTGCTTCTCATAGACGTGTTGGTGGCTTCCCTTACAAGTGTCCCTTCTTGCACAAATACTCAAAATATTTTCGAGCACAGCCTGTTCAAATCAGATACAAGTTGTGCCATATTCCTATTTGTATATGACCAACCGTTATTACATTTTTATTTGATCAACATCTTGATTTGATCTTATACGTAACCTTGTCAACCAATTATTTATATTATGTCCATATCCTTAGTATGACGTAAATTTCTAATTTGCAAAGCGGGACTAATTATATTGTTACAACTTTAGCATGAGAAACCAGTTTGATGAGTGTTTTTTCATTTAAATTAGGATGCTTGGTGGAGTGGTAACATGTAAAAATAGAGAACGGCGCACCAGCAACTAACTTGTGATTATGGCAGAATTACAACAACACCAATAATTCAGCTCTAAGTTTTATATAATGCTGTGTTTTGATATTACATTTGAAACTTGAAAATCCCCAAGCTGGCATTTAAAAAACGACCATGCAACAATACTCCTTTCACATTGAATCTTCTGACCGGCGTATTTGATAACTCGCACTGAGAGAGAGTGGTCCTATTTTTTTTTTTCTAAATTAGATTTACAGATTTTAGAAAATCTTTTCCAGACAAAGGTTCTGCTCTGCGGCTTTATGTAAGACTAAGAATTTTGATAACAGTTTATGCAACAGTTGAGAGAGACCAGACCATGTACCCACGCCATGTGGCTGATCACCAAATTGTATTCATCGCGCTGTGCTCTCAAATCTGAATCTGTGTGGGGCGACTGAGGCTCAGTTGGTAGAGCGGGTCGGCTGATGATCAAAGGGTTGGAGGTTTGATCCCCGCCCTGCCACCTGTGTCAGAGTTGTTGTGTCCTTGGGCAAAACACTTCACCCAACTTGCCTCGTGTGAATGTCGATAGTTAGCCTGCTATCAGTGTATGAATGTGTGTGTGAATGGTAACGTGGGAAAGGAAAACAGGTCTCCCTTGCAAAAGAGTCTTCTCAATGGGATATACCTGTATAAATAAAGGTTAAGAAGAAGAACAAAGAGTCTGCTGACATTATTTATCCTTTATTTAACCAGGTTAGTCTCATTGAGATTAAAATCTCTTTTTCAAGAGAGACCTGGCCAAGATGGACAGCAGAACACAGTTACACATAAAACACATCTTTTTGCATTGAACTGATTGAAGGGTTGCGTGTTGTTGCCGATGGCCTCTCTGCCGACCATGGACGCTGGGACTGACACGTGCCCGGCCGTGGTGCACCAGAACGGGCACGCCCACCGGGAGGATGCGGACACAAGGCCGGCCGCCGCGGTTCTCCGGCTGCATTTCTACCACAGTAACCAGGGAGGAGCGGGTGACTGCAGCGAGCTCAGCTACCCACCCGGGGACTATGTGGCTGAAGAGCTGTGTATAGATGCAGCCAAGGCGTGCAGTGAGTATATTCTAGTAGATGTGGAAAAAGGCCTGCGCACAATGCACCCCCATTCATGTGTCACACTGTAACTCGGGGCATAGGTCCCGAGATAAGGTTATCAAGAGGCCACACAGTGAAACTTATCGGCAACAACAACAAAAAAAGGAGTAAAAAATCAATCCTTCTCCATGCTTTGTCTAATTTTCTTTACTCTGTTTGGGGATTAAGCAGCAAAAAATACGGTAGATTGGCTTCACATGGTGTTTCTTTTATAAAGAGGTACGATTTGAGTCAGAAGTGTGATGCAACTATTACACACGCACAGAGCAGGGCCATGCAGGGAAGAGGACTAGACTACCCTGCTTGTTATGTGTTTGGTGTTAAACCAAACACGACTGATATTTTGAGACCATCTTTATTGACCTTTTGGTAACCTGTGTTGGCACTACAAACAGATAGTTAGTCAATGTTTGTCCTAAAGCATACAACGTATTCCTGATTTCTCCCCCCTCCTTAAATCAACATGGTTTCTACAGGAATACTTTTGTTTGCAATTAATTTATTCAGCTAAACAAGGAATCAAGGATCAAGCTAGTAACACACAGCAAAGCTAACATGTGCAGCTTTAAAGCACATGTTACATGATTGAATGGAGTGTGCAGCTTTCACAGAACATGATGTAGTTACTGTTTCTTTTATTTGCTCTAGGTATATCACCTCTGTACTTCAGCCTTTTCGGTCTCTTCCGAGAGCGAGATCGCTTGTGGTTTTCACCAAACCACATCTTCCAGCTGGACGAATATTCTTCAGAAGATGTGTTTTTCAGGATAAGGTAGCAATACTTCTATATTGCCTCTTTAGTATGTTTGACATTTAAATTGCATTTTAACTCAATGCATTTCTATTTTATTATTGTTTACCACAGGTACTACTTCCCTGGCTGGTACAGTGGCGGAGCATCCCGGGCATATCGATATGGGGTCACCAAGGGCTCAGAAAGCCCTGTCCTCGATGACTTTGTCATGTCCTACCTCTTCTCCCAGGTGAACACACAGCCACCCTCTTTATGACATACAGGTCCTTCTCAAAAAATGAGCATATTGTGATAAAGTTGATTATTTTCCATAATGTAATGATAATAATTGAACTTTCATATATTTTAGATTCATTGCACACCAACTGAAATATTTCAGGTCTTTTGTTGTTTTAATACTGATGATTTTGGCATACAGCTCATGAAAACCCCAAATTCCTATCTCAAAAAATGTGCATATCATGAAAAGTTACTCTAAACGAGCTCTTAACCTAATCATCTGAATCAACTAATTAACTCTAAACACCTGCAAAAGATTCCTGAGGCTTTTAAAAACTCCCAGTCTGGTTCATTACTCAAAACCGCAATCATGGGTAAGACTGCCGACCTGACTGCTGTCCAGAAGGCCATCATTGACACCCTCAAGCAAGAGGGTAAGACACAGAAAGAAATTTCTGAGCGAATAGGCTGTTCCCAGAGTGCTGTATCAAGGCACCTCAGTGGGAAGTCTGTGGGAAGGAAAAAGTGTGGCAGAAAACGCTGCACAACCAGAAGAGGTGACCGGACCCGGAGGATTGTGGAGAAGGACCGATTCCAGACCTTGGGGGACCTGCGGAAGCAGTGGACTGAGTCTGGAGTAGAAACATCCAGAGCCACCGTGCACAGGCGTGTGCAGGAAATGGGCTACAGGTGCCGCATTCCCCAGGTCAAGCCACTTTTGAACCAGAAACAGCGGCAGAAGCGCCTGACCTGGGCTACAGAGAAGCAGCACTGGACTGTTGCTCAGTGGTCCAAAGTACTTTTTTCGGATGAAAGCAAATTTTGCATGTCATTCGGAAATCAAAGTGCCAGAGTCTGGAGGAAGACTGGGGAGAAGGAAATGCCAAAATGCCTGAAGTCCAGTGTCAAGTACCCACAGTCAGTGATGGTCCACTGTGTTTTATCAAAGGCAGGGTCAATGCAGCTAGCTATCAGGAGATTTTGGTGCACTTCATGCTTCCATCTGCTGAAAAGCTTTATGGAGATGAAGATTTCATTTTTCAACAAGACCTGGCACCTGCTCACAGTGCCAAAACCACTGGTAAATGGTTTACTGACCATGGTATTACTGTGCTCAGTTCGCCTGCCAACTCTCCTGACCTGAACCCCATAGAGAATCTGTGGGATATTGTGAAGAGGAAGTTGAGAGACACCAGACCCAACACTGTGGATGAGCTCAAGGCCGCTATCGAAGCATCCTGGGCCTCCATAACACCTCAGCAGTGCCACAGGCTGATTGCCTCCATGCCACGACGCATTGAAGCAGTCATTTCTGCGAAAGGATTCTCGACCAAGTATTGAGTGCATAACTGAACATAATTATTTGAAGGTTGACTTTTTTGTATTAAAAACACTTTTCTTTTATTGGTCGGATGAAATATGCTAATTTTTTGAGATAGGGATTTTTGGTTTTTCTTTACTTTTTTGCCAAAATCATCAATATTAAAACAATAAAAGGCTTGAACTACTTCAGTTGTGTGTAATGAATCTAAAATATATGAAAGTCTAATGTTTATCAGTACATTACAGAAAATATTGAACTTTATCACAATATGCTAATTTTTTGAGAAGGACCTGTACACTGGTTGGATTGAGACCTTTTAATATGAGGGTCAGTTTAACTAAATGATTCAAACTTATACTTTGCCTTTTAGTATGGTGTTGTAGAGAGGGCAAACTGGAAGTGTATACATTATATACAGGAGCAATGATATCAGTTTCTTTATTGATAAAGATAGAGAAGTATCAAAGTGTGAAACTGGTGCTTTTCTTTTCTTTTCTAACCTTGTGTTTGTACATGGAGGGATGCCCTTGCAAGCAGGTGGCACCCACAAGAGAGCTGACACTATTGTTCAAAAATCCACACCTCAGTGTGCACAGAACCTGAATAAGAGATAAAAGTTAAATCCCCATGCAAAATATTTTTCCGTGCACTTTTTGGTGCTGAAGGTTTTAAACAATTATTTGTTTCACAGTTAAGTCCCTGTTAACAATTACTACTGTCGAAGCTGGACCTGAAAGACTGAAGATATTCTGGGGATTTATTGTTGATTGATTTGGGGAAATTCACAAATGGCTCATTTTCTAGGAGGAATATGCACCATGTCAGCAAGATCCATGCTATTTGTTATCCTATCGATAAAATAGAAGACCAAAACCAATCTTTTGTTTGTGCTGTCCAACTTCCCCCTAAGCCCATTGGCTCCTACTGAAGATACTAATAGTTTCCTAAAATAGCTATGCTCTGTAGGTTATTAGCAGGTGTTAATCAACAGGAGAAAGACATGAATTGCAGCTTGTAAACATTGATTACACCGGAACTGCTTATAGAATTCACCGGAAAAAATTATGTTTTTGAAGAAGGATGACGCTAAGTGCAACAGTGTGGCTCTTTTGTGTTTCTAGTAGTAAGGGCCCATTGTGCATTTTTAGCCCTAGGGCTTCCCAATGGATTATTCTGGTCACGAATGCCACATTAGCTCATAGTCAGCTAATTTATTAAGGCCCCCAAGCCAGGTCATAAAGTCTCACAGCAGCTTAGTTTCCAAACCCTTGCTAGAAGAGCAGACTTCAGATCTGAGATTGCAGTGGGTCTTGTGTTTGACCGGAATAGCCAAGAGGTGTAAAGTACAATGGAGGCTATTTCAGACATATCATTAGAGCCCTACATGCCCCGTAGGGCTGCACGATTATTGCTAAAATGTGGATGACGATTGTTCTACTCAAAAATGTATACCACGATTCTCTCATACAATTATTATTATTGGTTTTTTTTTCAACAAAAACATTTACTGACACGCAAATAACCTAAACACAACACTTAAATGCTGGACTTCTACTTAACAGGCTCTTCTAATTGTCACAGCAGTTGAATGCATGCAATACAGGATGTGTGATTGGCAATAGCCTCATTAATCACCTCATGTATGCAGATGGGTAATTGTTCTTTATGTGAAGCACTTTGGTGGGGCTTAGCCGTCTGTAAATGTGCTATATAAATAAACTTGACTTGACTTGACTTGAGATGATTTGGTTATATTTTGCCAATATAGTGCTGGCTTACAACAACTTTTGAAGGTTTGTTCCCAATACGGTGTGGATTTTGATATTCGATATAATGCAAATAAAAGCAATATTATGATTGTCAGAGGCAAAGAAGACAGGAAATTGGTATTTCCTGATTTCTTTTTATCTGGTACTGCTCTTAAAGTATGTGATGATGTGAAGTATTTAGGCCACCATTTTGTTAATGATTTGTCAGATGATAAAGACATTAAAAGACAGTGTCGTAAGATGTATGGTCAAGCTAATATGCTTGCACGTAAATTTAACATGTGTTCTACTGCTGTGAAGGTTGCGCTATTTAGAGCATTCTGTACCCCGCTATATACAGTCATATGAAAAAGTTTGGGAACCCCTCTCAGCCGGCATTATAATTGACTCTGCTTTCACAAAAAAAATATAAAAGTGGTATGCCTTTAATTTACCAGGAACAGCTAAGTACTGGGATGTTTTCCAAACAAAGATTTTTTGAAAAGCAGTATTTGGTTGTATGAAATAAAATAAAATGTGAAAAACTGGCTGTGCAAAAATGTGGGTACCCTTGTGGTTTTGTTGATTTTAATGCCTGTAACAGCATGTAAAACTGATTACTTTAAACACAAAGTTGGTTGGATTATGTTGTTAAGCCTTGAACCTCATAGAAATGTCTGTTTAATCATGAGAAAATGTATTTTAGGTGCCTAAATGCAAGTTGCACTTCTCTTTGACTCTCTGCTGAAGTGAGACAGAATGGGATCATCAAAACAGCTCCCAAAAGATCTGAAAAACAAAGATTGTTCATTGTCATGGTTTAGGGGAAGGCTACAAGAAGCTTTCCCAAAGGTTTCAATTGTCAATTTCGACTGTAGGGAACGTTGTCAGGAAATGGAAGGACACAGGCACAGTGGCAGTTAAACCCAGGCATGGCAGACCAAGAAAAAAACAGGAGCGGCATAGGTGGAGGATTGTGAGAATGGTTGCACACAACCCACAGATCACCTCCAAAGACCTGCAAGAACATCTGGCTGCAGATTGTGTATCTGTACATCGTTCAACAATTCAGCGCAATTTGCACCAAAACATCTGCTTTTTATAAAGACCAAATAACTTAATTTTTGTCTCATCAGTCCAAAGCATTTTCTTCCAATATGAATCTGGCTTGTCTAAATGAGCTTTTGCATACTCCATGCAACTGTATCTGTGGCGTGGGCGCAGAAAGGGCTTCCTTCTCATCACCTGGCCATACAGATGTTTTGGTGCAAATTGCACTGATTTGTTGAACCATGTACAGATACACAATCTGCAGCCAGATGTTCTTGCAGGTCTTTGGAGGTGATCTTTGGGTTGTGTGCAACCATTCTCACAATCCGCCGCATATGCCGCTCTTGTACTTTTCTTGGTCTGCTAGACCTGGGTTTAACTGCAACTGTGCCTGTGTCCTTCCATTCCCTGACAACGTTCCTTACAGTAGAAATTGACAATTGAAACCTTTGGGAAAGCTTCTTGTAGCCTTCCCCTAAACCATGATAATGAATAATCTTTGTTTTTAAGATCTTTTGGGAGCAGTTTTGATGATCCCATTCTGTCTCACTTCAGCAGAGAGTCAAAGAGAAGTGCAACTTGCATTTAGGCACCTAAAATACATTTTCTCATGATTAAACAGACATTTCTATGAGGTTCAAGGCTTAACAACATAATCCAACCAACTTTGTGTTTAAATTCATCAGTTTTACATGCTGTTATAGGCATTAAAATCAACAAAACCACAAGGGTACCCATATTTTTGCACAGCCAGTTTTTCACATTTTATTTTATTTCATACAACCAAATACTGCTTTTCAAAAAATCTTTGTTTGGAAAACATCCCAGTACTTAGCTGTTCCTGGTAAATCAAAGACATACCACTTTTATATTTTTTTTGTGAAAGCAGAGTCAATTATAATGCCGGCTGAGAGGGGTTCCCAAACTTTTTCATATGATTGTACTGCCCATTTGTGGCGTGCTTACAGAAAAAGCAATATGAAAAAACTAACTGTGGCGTATAATGACGGAATGCGGATACTTCTCAGAATACCGAGATGGTCTAGTGCCAGTCAAATGTTTGTAAATGTTGGTGTGCCTACCTGTCATGCTTTAATTAGGAATTTGATGTATCGTTTTATATGTAGAGTGACAGCATCACAAAACAGTATTATTCAGGCATTGGCCAAGCCTGGGCTCAGCTCTGTCAGGTTCTCATCCACACTCTGGAGACATTGGAGGGCATCTTTGTATACTGCAAGTGTTGTATGCTGATCTCTTATTTTATTTTTATTTTATTTCTTTTTAATCTGCATGCATTGGTGTGCTTTTTGTTGTTATTTATGTATTGACTCTATTTTTTATACATTGTACTATGGATCTTCATGTGTCCTGAATAAAATCATATATATATATATATATATATATATATATATATATATATATATAACATTAAAAAATAACAATTTTACGCTCTTATTTTGCAACACTTAAATGCTGCTGAAGAATGTAAAGTTACAGTTTAAGAATAAATAAAACCTAGCACCCAGTATGTTAACTGGGTTTTAGGGTTACAACCAAGCACTGTATGAAAGCTTCTTGGGTTAAGAACACAATTCTACAGGATCAACATTTTGGCGCTTCAAGGAGGTACACAAGCACTGTACATGATCTCTTGAGTTGTTTGCCTGAATGATGCATTGATAGCTTGTTTTGTTTAAAATTGTGTGTAGCCAATTGACATTGATATAACAACTGGAGATGGTTCCCAAGCAAAGAAGTGAACATTCAGAGTGACTGGGGGGAATAAGAGAGAGAGAATCGTCATCATTTAGAAATAAGATCGCATAGATATATAAATCAAGATAAAAAAAAATGACGATTAATTGTGCAGACCTAATGCCCCCTGCCAAGTAATAATTTGTAATTAGCACTTAGTTTATTATAGGTAATATATCAAGACTCCAACAAGTTATATGACTGGAGCTGAACTCAGAGTGAACTAGAGGATTATGTGAAATTATGTCGCTGGAAACCTGAACTCGTGACTCGGGGGTAAAAGCTGCGCGGGTCGTTTGAGGGTGCGACACATTGTCTTTTTGCAGCCATTAAGCCAATACACATGCTAGCATTCGCCCCGGACAGATGTTGTGTTTTTCTTTGTGAAGCTTATGTTGAATTCCTCACGGTCTAATCTAGAGATAAGCCCCCGTGTTTGTGATAACATAAGGCTATTATGTCTCTGCATTCACCAGTTGGAAGCTAACTTATGGTAAAAAAAAAAGGGGAAAAAAAAGCATTTCGAGTTGTTTTTTTTGTTTTGTTCTGGGGACAATAATACATGATGGAATTTGTGGTAATTTGATCAAAGGAGGGGGATGCCGAATATACACCTATTATATCAATAAGGTTCACACCATATGATATAATAGTTTTTTTTATGAATTATAATAATTTACATTACAGTCAGCAACACGTTAACTTTAGCATTGAAATGGAAACAGAGATTCCGCCAAGTGGTTCATTTTACAATAAAAATATAAAAAGTAAATGATTAGAAGCAACAAATAAATAAATACATTTTAGCTGCTTTGAATCAGTTGTGTTGATGCAGATAAACATCTAAAACATGCAAGGCAGGTGTCCACAGCACGATGCCTGATAAGTACTGTATATACTGTATAGGTATGATCATTTTGCAACAACGGAGTTCGAACTCAAAACCTTTGAGTCTGAAGGCACGTTCTGATCTCAGTGAGCTATGGCTGAGTGAAGACTGGTGTGGTTTTACGGCATTTAAGTAGACAATGAGCAGAACTGTGTGAAAATGCAGAACTTAAAACTATTTCGAAGTCTATCTTTGTGATAGACTTCGAAATTGCTTCCGGATCACGGCAGGTTGAAGTGTATTCTCTATTGGGGCTACATCATGATACTAGTTGCAAAGTTGTAGCACGTATGGTTGGTTTTGAATTGAAGACGCTTGCTTTTTGTTTAAACAGCCCCTTGTGCCCCTTGTTCCCTAACTGTTCTACACGTTTTTATTTATGTGTTGTGATCACAAGGAGTTCATGAAGACAAAGGAGAGCATTAGTTGTATGTGAGCATCTGTCATAATTAAAAAAGGGCTAAATAGAACCAGATGTAGGATGGGAATATGCACACACAGTATTACAACTTTGGTACTCTTAGCATGTGAGCACAAGGTGTGTCCACACACTAAGCAAGTGTCTGTCAGAATGGCTCCCTCGAATGGCTTCAACTGTGGTAGTAACATTGACTGTGGTACTCTCTGTGTACAGTGGAGGAACGACTTTGTCAATGGCTTGGTGAAGATCCCCATCTCCCACGAGACTCAGGAAGAGTGCCTTGGTATGGCTGTGCTCGACATGACCAGAACTGCCAAGGAGAGACAGATATCGCCCCTGGACATCTACCACACTATGAGGTACTAGTTTAAAACTGCTTTTGATATGAATGATCTGAAATAAAACCTATGAAGGACGTATGTATGTAATTCTGTATTTGGTGCCAATTTTCAGCACTGATGCCAAAAAATTACCAAACTTTGAGGAATATTAAGTTTTTTTTCTAAAACTCTTGTTTGCCAAAACAATCTAAATTCCTCAAACATTGTTCTCATGTTTATTAAAAAAAACAGCTGTAAAAGAACTTGAAATAAAGTAGTGTAAAAGTTATGTTTCAAATCAGAAAATATCTCATCAGAGAATAAGTAAACATAAGTTAGAATATGGCAGAACATTCAATACCAACTAGAAATATTACATTTTTTGATTCCCTGTTCTACATACACAATGAGAGTTTTTAATCTGACTACTTTTAAATTAGAAAATGTTTCAATGGTGTTGATTTTATTTGGCACAAAAAAGTTTGACTTAAATTATTATGTTGAAACCTTGTCTTGTGGTTGAAAGAGTATAAGATACTATTAAAATAATAAGAATGACATATTTCTATGAATCATGTTAACTTCCTCCATTAAAAAGGCTTGTATGAGAGACAACATTTTAGACAATATATCATTTATTTTTATCCCTAATAAATATGTTTTCTTTGCCTCTTGCTAACTTCTAGCTACAAGTCCTTCTTGCCAAAGGACATCAGAGCTCAGATCCAGGACTGCAACTTCTTGACACGCAAGAGAATCCGCTTCCGCTTCAAGCGCTTCATCCAGCAGTTCAGTCAGTGTCGGACCACGGCACGCGACCTGAAGCTCAAGTACCTGATCAGTATGGAGTCTCTGGAGAGAGCCTTCTACACAGAGACCTTCCAGGTCAGAGAACCAGCCAGCGGACAGCTCATCATACTGGTGGCAGCAGACAATGGAATCCAGTGGTGTCGAGAGAAACTCAAGGATTCTGACCAGGTTGGTTGACTTCTCTCAGTGAGCGTTGTTATCTTTTCTTTATTTATTTAAATTTTTTCTGATTAATACATTACATGTTGGATGTTTAGGTGAGTGTCATGCTTTCTACTATATAGTATGTAGAAAAAAGATTTAGGATGTCACGATTCTTGTGGCCAGATTTAGGATGGTTAGAAGTACCCGGATGTCCTACTTCCTGCGGCCAAGATTGTTAGTGTTGAAAAGTCACCCACAATCCAGTGCGCACGTGAAGTGACGTCACATCAACGAAGCCTCCATATGAAAACAAACGGGGATGCGACGGATATAAAAGCAAGAGGCAAGATCAAGGCGAAATGTTATGATGTAATAAGAGACTATTGTCCCAATAGTATGCCTACTGCATCCTAACTAGATTATTTTTATCATTGGATGTAGTATGTAGAATAGAAAAAAGAAAGTATGCGATTCGGAACGCAACCAGAGCTATTTTAAAGGAATGCAACACTGGAGGCCTTCAGTTCACAGATCACCAAAATAAAATTCAACAACAGGAGACAGTGGAGTGGGTAATATTCACAGAAAAAAAGTTATTGTATTGATGTTGACTCTTTTTCAATTTAAATATGTCACCCAGTTTGACGGTAGCCTATATCTTTTTTTGAGTTTGTGTTTCAAAGCTATTCAAACAATAATGAATGGGCTGATACTATTATTATGAACACTGTCTCTGCTGCTGTTTTCCCAGGAACTGCAGACTCTGTGTGACTTCCCTGATGTGACTGACATCAGCATCAAACAGGCCAGCAAGGAGGGCGCCGCAGAGAGCCGCGTGGTCACCATCAACAAACAGGACGGCAAGAATCTGGTAAATTCACCTTTTTGAACGTCTGTCTTTACCCTTCATTCAAGGCAGGGCATGTTTATTTATTTAGCACAGTTTAGACACAAGGCCATTCAAAGAGCTTTACAGGGGCATACAAAACATCAAGATTACAGTAGACATTAGAAATGGCACGAAATTGTAAAAACAAAGAAAATACATCAAGATTAAAGATTAGCCTACATTAGACATCATGTTGTCTAAGGCTGATCCCATCCGTGTCTGTTCGGAGTGAAGTCTCTTTCACCAAATTTAAGCAGAAGAAGAGACCACTAGTTTGTTGTTTGTTCAGTAAAGGCCAGGACACACCGGTCCGACTACCCGAAAATGGAGTCTGCCGTTTCAGGCAGCTCCAGTCTGCCCGTCGCGGCCAAAAAAGTGCCAAGAACACACCGAGCCAACTACTGACTTTCCGTACGCTCTGCGCTTGCGCGGGACGTAATGTCTCCATAACAGCAGGCGGCGCTAATCTGTATTGTGGCCCAAAAAAATACGGAAGCCGGAAATGATGGGACAGATCTCTAGACCATAAACATAGATAGACACACGTATTTATATTTATGGACCATAAAGAGCACAATTTTTAGCAGAGAGTGTCGAGCATGGTGTCGAGCAGTCAACAAGGGTTGATGCATGTGAGTTCTCGCTGAACGAAACAAACAAACACATTAAAACAATGGCTAACTGTTGTTAGCGGTTTGTGCTACCCGCCTCACTTCCGGGCTTCACTGATTCGCTAGCCCTCCACCAATCAAATTGCTCCAACTGAAAGACTGCCTGCTGCCGATTGAACATGTTCAATCGGCGGCGGGTAGTCTTTCAGCTCAGTCTTTCAGCTCAAAAGAAGCCCGACGACATCTACGACAACCGACGTCACGCCACACACCAAACAGATTCGTGTCCCTGCCCCTTCCAGACTCTCCGACGGCGATTATCGGGCCGGTGTGTCCTGGCCTTTAAACTACCGACACAGGGAGGGCTGTAAAAGTAGCAAACATTAGAAGCAAAAGTTTCATACCCTGCCTTCCATGCAACTAGAGAAATATATACAGTATAAGACAATTATTTGGAGAAAGTGAGTGTACACATCATGTCTTAACAGTGTTTTTCTTTGTGTGTTTTCAGGAGCTGGAGTTCCCCAGCCTGTCTGAAGCCCTCTCCTTCGTGTCCCTCATTGACGGCTACTATCGGCTGACCACAGACGCTCATCACTACCTTTGTAAAGAAGTGGCTCCTCCCAGGCTTGTGGAGGCCATCGCATCCCATTGCCACGGTCCTATCACGTAAGTGAAGAAAAACAAAGCTCTATGTACATTTTCAAATTATATTGACTATTTCACAATGATACTCATGTTGTTGTTTTTTTACAGAATGGAGTTTTCCATCAACTGGCTTCATAAGAGTGGAAACAAGCGAGGGATGTACATTTTGAGATGTAGCCCAAAAGATTTCAACAAATATTTTCTGACTTTCCCTGTTGAGGTTGGTAACACAAACTCTTTGGTAATTGACTCAGTGATACTGTGCTAATAAAAGGCAATAGCTGTAAAGTAATGCACTGTTTTATTCCCCACACTACCTGTTTTCGTTACAGAATTGACACCACTTGGTTGTTTGGTTTTGTATTCCGGTTATCTCCATGACTGAAACTCAAATTATTTGCATTGTCACTATCTTCCCTCCTGTGTGTGTGTGTGTGTGTGTGTGTGTGTGTGTGCGGCAGGTGTACGATGCTACAGAATACAAGCACTGCCAGATCACCAGGTCTGCCAGCGGGGAGTACAACCTCAGTGGAACCAAAAGAAACTTCAGCAGTCTGCAGGAACTTCTCAGCTGCTACCAGAAGGAAACCGTGCGCTCGGACAGCGTCATTTTCCAATTCAGCAAGTGCTGTCCACCTAAATCCAAAGGTAGAAATAACCGACTCTAAAACCAAACCTTTTATATGTTTATAGATACATTACAGTCTAATTAAGATAGGCAGGTTACACAGAGTGGCAGGACACAATCTTTTAGGGAGAGAAGAGCTTTTAACTGCGTATGTGACTTTGAGAGGGGATGAATAGAACATGTTTAATATCTCAAAAGGGAAATAACCCTCTTTGTCTTGTGATTAATAAGCGTGTGGTTTTCAGTTTGAACACTCTGACCATTTTTGTATTGGGATCCCCCACCCATTGACAATCACTGTAAACGAGCTGGGCTGCTCAGCCTGATCAGGCCGCTGTCAATGGGTTTTTAGCTGTATGATTATCTGCGTACAGAATTCATCTTAATAAACTTGGTCCCAAAGAAGGAATCAACTGCTTTGCACAAGTTAATGTGCATCAGTTTCGTATTAAGTTGTTAAGTAAAGTGGTCCGACAGGTCATTAATGGTTAGGTAGAACATTCATTTCTACAAATTGGGATGCATGGAGTACAAACTAATGTCCAGGTATTTAATGACTCGACGCAATCTGATATATCAAGTCTCTCTCTCTGTTTGTCTCACTGTTGAATCATTTTCAACTCAGAAAACTATAAATCTTTGGTGTTTGTTATTTGAAGTTTGCTTTCTTCTTCTTTTCTCTTTCCTCCATCAGAAAAGTCCTGCCTCCTGGTGTGCCGGAGCAACAAGGGCTCTGAAGTGCCTCTGTCTCCGTCCCTACATCGACACAACATCAGTCAAATGGTGTTTCACAAGATCAGGAAAGAAGATCTGGAATTTGTAAGCTTAGTTTGCATGTTCAGGACTGTCTTACGTCTGCTTCTAAATTACAGTACCGCTATCCCACTTTTGTTTTTACCAACATGTCATACTCTGAATTACTTCAGTGAATCACCTGTAAGGGGTTATAACTGAGTGTACTGAAATAATGGTTTTTCATTTCAGATGGAGAGTCTTGGTCAGGGGACATTTACCAAGATCTTCAAAGGAATCCGCAAGGAGCTGGGAGACTATGGACTGGTGCACCAAACTGATGTTGTCATGAAAGTTCTGGACCAGGCCCACAGGAATTACTCTGAGGTTTGTGGCTATAAATGTGCAAAGCCTTTTGTCCAGAGGGATGTATGTTTTTTTTTACAGCCACAAATTGGCTATTGGTAAAAACGTGAGAAAAAAAGTTCAAAGGTATTGAAGATTAAATCTGTGTTGTTTTTAATTGTAGCTGTCAGTCTGCCCCAGGGCAGCTGTGGCTACCGTCGTAGTTTACCACCACCGGTATGACAGTGTGTGAATGAATGGAACCTGGAACCCTGTAAAGCGCTTTGAGTCCCTAGGGAATAAAGCACTATATAAATCCAATCCATTATTATTATTAATAATAATAATAATAATAATAATGATAATAATTGGGCTATACAGAAATGCTGAAATAGCTTTAGCAGCTTTACTTGAGGTTTTCTTGCTGTAATCGTCTCTCTTGTTCATAAGAAATACATTATTAAAATGCTTGTGATGGGCCCAAAATCCACTGCCCTCATATTGGCGGGGTTCCCACAACTCCTTGAAATCCTTAAAAGTTTGTTAATTCGTGAAAAATATCAAGGCTGAATGTTTCCAACTGTAAATTATCATTAACGGGGCATCTCAAAGACCCGTGTGACACTGATCATTGAAATTCCTGAATTTACATATTATGAATGAATTTCAAAAATAGATATGTGTTCATATGGGCACCTGGTCAATGTATTAAGATGAACTTGAACAATTGTGAACCTGACTGATTTTTGCATGTAGGCCCACTAACTCCACTCTGTTGTCCTACAGTCCTTCTTTGAGGCTGCCAGCATGATGAGCCAGTTGTCCCACAAGCACCTGATCCTAAACTATGGCGTGTGTGTCTGCGGAGAAGAAAGTAAGTCACCCTCAGCGACACACACCATCATCCAATAATAAGCAAACTGTGTGTCCTCAGGTGTCATCAGAGAGGGAAGTAAAACCCAAACGCACACGGCTCCCTTACAGTGCCCATTGATTTGACGTTATGAGCTTATGTCATTGTGGGTTAATGATGTCAAGAGTTTGCCATGGTTCACTTTAATATAGACCAGAGTCTTATCAGCCTGAGGCTCAGAGCAGTGATTAAACCACGGTGGGTTATTCTTAGGAGGATTACAATACTCTGCCCCCCTACCCACTCCCTCTCTCTTCAGCTCAGAAGACTTCTGCTGCTACTCTAGGCATCTCTTTAGGCCGCCATGCACATACTATTGAATTGGGCTTTTATCAATAAGTTAAGTTAAATTGGAGTAACCAAATATGCAAAAAAAAAAATTGGCATATTTGGTTACTCCAATTTAACTTTTAGGGGTAATTATTCTCTATGCTGCTGGTTCTCCATATATTTTATTTGAAGAAGTGTCCAACTTGGTAAATGTCTCTGTTCGAAGAAGAAGTAGTCTACTGCTATAGCATAAATTAACCTCAGCTGAAAACTTTTTTCTTTTCTTTTTCTAGACATCATGGTGCAGGAGTATGTGAAGTTTGGTTCGCTGGACACCTACCTGAAGAAGAACAAGAACTCCATAAACATCTTGTGGAAGCTGGAAGTGGCCAAGCAGCTGGCCTGGGCCATGAACTTCCTGGTAGGAATCTGTTTATGATGATGCAAGGTTTGATGCCTCAGTCATTCAAAGTTTATTGATTAGTCTTAGATTTCAGGTGGACACACATTTGTAATACATCTAAAAAAGTAAATAAAAAAAAAATATATAGAAAAATTATAATGGAAAAGTATAGATAAGTAAGAAAAAATAATAAACAAGAAAATAACTAGATTTTTTAAAAGAAAAGTTAATTTAATTAAATATACACATCATAATACAAAAAAAATATATACACTGTATATTTGAAAAAAATAAACTGTCAAACTGATCAAAACTTGTTTACTGAATTATCTCTTCCTTTCTTAACCTGCAGGAAGAAAAGCATCTTGTCCACGGGAATGTCTGCGCTAAAAACGTTCTTCTGATCCGAGAGGACGACCGCAGGGCCGGGAACCCGCCCTTCATCAAGCTGAGTGACCCAGGCATTAGCATCACTGTCCTGCCCAAAGAAAGTGAGTTTATGTGCCTGTAACACTCCTCTTTAACCAGCAAGGGGCAGCTGTGTAATGTACAACAAGTGGTGCAGTCCCTTCTTATATCCACTCTGCATTGGTTTACTTCTTGTTTTGTGGTGCAGAGTAACAGAAAAAAAGTTAAAGTAATTTAGACACGGGTAAACTATTAAAATAAAGCAAAAAGAGTGCATTCAAATCAACAGAAATGTTCCCAATTTTACAGAAACTAGTGCAGTGCCCGTAGTTAGCAGGTAAACAAAGAAAGATATTAGATAGTACATTTGGCTGCTATCATTGATGGCTAATTTTACACTGTTGAAGGTTATTATCAGTAACTTACTTTGTAGAAGTTGGCTAAAGAGTAGGGCAACATTCCTTAATGTATTGTGTAAAGATAACCACAAACAAATTCCATGTGTTTTGTTAGGTGAAATGAAACACTAAATGTGTTAATTAATTAAGTGTTGAAGCCTAAAGAAGAATCGAGCTGTACAGGTGTTATATTCAATCTGATATTATGGTACCCTGCAAACTGCCATCCATACTGCACTCAAACTTACAATCAGTTGCCTATATAGTAAATGGCTGCACTGTGTATTAAAGGAGTCTATGCTGCACGCCATGACAACATTGTCAACCCAATTACCATTACTGTTAGGTATTTGAAAGATAAGACAGAGTTTGGATAACTGTCAATTAGCGTTAACGTGTCAGTAGTCAGCTGTGTGTGTATGGGGGGGGGGGGGAGGAGGTAGACTTGTGTGTGCCCGCGGGCTTTTGGTTTTGGTTTTAAATGGATATAAAACATTTTGTGGCAGCCTCCGAGACCGTGCTGTCAATTACGTTAACGTGTCAGTAGCAGTCAGCTGTGTGTGTCACAATGAAGGATGCACACCTTCGTGCTGTGCGCAAGCAATATCCGAAAGCTCATGCCGATCTGACTAAAACTCAGAGAGATATGCGAGCCACAGACACACACACACAAACAGACAGACGTTTCTTGCTTTATAGATAGATGTGTGGGATAAGTGTTTATGTTTTGTTTTTTGTGATCAGTCCTGATTGAGAGGATCCCCTGGGTGCCCCCTGAATGCATCGACGACCCTGCCAACCTGAGCCTGGCTTCAGACAAGTGGAGCTTTGGCACCACACTATGGGAGATATGCAGTGGTGGGGAGAAACCTTTAGCAACACTGGACAACGCCAAGGTAGGGCTGGGTGGCTCAAATATATAATGTAGATGTATATGGTATGGTATCAATTCTGTGTATATCATGGTGTAAGTTGAAGGATGAAAAAGGTAGACAGACATACAAACCCGCCCACATACAGACCCACCCAATAATTGCTGAGTCACCTTTAAATACACAACAGAGGTTGGAAACTGCCAAATAGCATGCAAGGGCAGGTCAACATACATAAGAAGAAAAAAAAGAAGAACAAAATGTATGCTGTGTTGAGACTTGAGGAGCAGGTTGTTCTCTTGGTGAAAACATGACTGTGGTTTCTTCTTATCCTCTTCCCTTTACTTCTTTTCAAAATAAAATACCCTGAATCTGTATCTAGTTACTTTATATCATAAGTTGAATCTGCACATACTGAGGCTACATTCTAGCATACAGTGTACCGTTTGTGCATTATCCGTCATCTATTCACTAAATCTACCCTTTATTTTGTCTCACAGAAAACCCTGTTCTACGAGGACCACCACCAGCTCCCTGCGCCAAAGTGGACCGAACTGGCCAACCTGATCACCAGTTGCATGGACTACGAGCCCACCTTCAGGCCCACGTTTCGGGCCGTTATCCGTGACCTCCACAGCCTCTTCACGCCAGGTTGGTGTATATATCATATTGGTGTATATAGCTTCAGACACACACACACACACATACATTTATCATGGTGTATTAGAAAAATGGCAATAAACAGAGAGTGTCTTTCTCTGTGTGTCCCCAGACTACGAGCTGATTGTGGACAGTGACATCCTGCCAAACCGGACAGTGGGCTCTGCCTGGGCCACCGGGGGCTTTGAGAGTCAGGACCCGGCTCAGTTTGAAGAGAGACACCTCATATTCTTACAGCTGCTGGGAAAGGTATAAAGAAGTGTGGAAAGTGCTGTTCAGAAAAAAAAATCAACCTATGTTACTGGCTTAGAGCTGTGTTATTGCTTGGCATATGGTTTCATAATATACAAGCCTTTTTTACCCTTACCTCATTAAATCAGGGCTTCATGATCCTGGATTATTTATTTTTTTAAACTTGCTTTGAAAAGAAAGTCTTTTGCATATTTAGTTTTAGTGTTCATTTCTCCAAGAGGGATTGAACAGGAACAATGGCTTTGTATTACATTGTCTTGTTGTACAGTATGTGTTATGTTTGGTTCTGTGGTTTTACACTTCACTTAACTTTGTCTTCTCTTCAAAGGGAAACTTTGGCAGCGTGGAGATGTGCCGATACGACCCTCTTCAGGACAACACTGGAGAGGTGGTGGCAGTGAAGAAGCTGCAGCACAGCACGGCGGAGCACATACGAGACTTTGAGCGGGAGATCGAGATCCTCAAATCTCTGCAGCATGAGAACATCGTCAAGTACAAGGGCGTCTGCTACAGCGCAGGTACAGTTTGAACTGGTTGTAATACTTTTCATTCTCCTAATTGTCCCAGAGCTTGTCTGATTTGGAAATGATATAATTATACCTCATCTTGTCTTTATTGTTTAAAGACAATACAAAACAACTGTTTAGGGTTTTTTATGATAAACACCGAATATGGCAGTTAGTTCATTCCTCACCAAATACATATTAATGTAGTTGTAGTGTTGGAAAATAGTTTAGCGTATGTATCGGTTTTTTTCTCTGCTGATGGACGTCAACCAAATGATAGCCCCACTGTATCCATTCTTACTTTATAATAAACACGCTTAATCATTTTAATATTGCTTTGTGTCTGAATCGGCCTCATTGTAATTTAATAGGGATATTTAAGTTTTCAGTCTTTGCAAGTGGAAGACTTGTGGCCACTGGATGACAGTTTATATCTGTCTTCTCTCAGGACGACGGAATCTGCGTCTCATCATGGAATATCTGCCCCATGGAAGTCTGCGAGATTACCTCATGAAAAACAAGGAGAGGATCGACCACAAGAAGCTACTGCATTACACCTCTCAGATCTGCAAGGTACATCCCCTGTTTGTCCAGTTCTGTCATATGCTTCGTGTAGCTGCTGACAACTGGAGCTACAATTCTGTTTTGTTTTGCTTTGCCTAATTGTGTGTTCACAGGGCATGGAGTACCTGTCAAGTAAGCGGTACATCCACAGAGATCTGGCAACACGAAATATCCTTGTGGAGAGCGAGCTGAGGGTGAAGATAGGAGATTTCGGCCTCACCAAAGTTCTGCCTCAGGACAAAGAGTACTACATGGTCAAAGAGCCTGGGGAGAGTCCCATATTCTGGTATGAATTTTGTTTTCTGCTATTTTTAACTTTTAAGTACAGTAGTTATCTTTTTATTTAAGAAATTGTGTACTGTTCTTTTTTTTTCATGATCCGTTTATTTCAATTTCTCTTTTTTATCCAGTTTGATGCAGAGATTCCTTTTGTAGCTTATAGGTGTATAAATCCCAAAAAGGACTTTTTCTTAAGATTTATTTTTTGATTAATTTTCACTGTAATATTTGATTGTAATCACAATACCAATACATTTCCTTTATGTTGGATATTGACTTATCAACTCACTACCTCCTTAAGAGAAGCCAAGAAGACAGCAACAGACAGTCACATATTATGTTTTGTTTGCAGGTATGCCCCCGAGTCTTTGACTGAGAGCAAGTTCTCTGTGGCGTCAGATGTCTGGAGCTTTGGAGTGGTGCTGTATGAGCTCTTCACCCACAGTGACAAGAACAGCAGCCCTCCTGCAGTAAGTGATAACAGACACACACACTCTTGCATGCTCTGGCCTGTTCATCTTGATTTATGACCACTGCTTTACTGGAAAAGTGTAGAAACTAAACGGAAAATAAGACGTTAAAAGTAGTGAGCCTGCTTGGAAGAATTTACCAGCAATTTACCGTAGCCGAAAAAGGGCGTGTTGACAAATGTTGTTGCAAATGTAAAAAGGATCATTTTTCCTAAACCAAACTAGAAGGATGCTTTCGCTATGCAAGACATTCTCCTTTCACCTCGAAACACCTTTGGGATTGTTCTGTATAGAACTCCTTTTTGAAAAAACTTTCTTTAGTTTTTGATTTATTTCAAGTTTAAGTTTTGATTGTATTCTTAACCCACCCCATCCTTGTGAATTTGCGCTGTAAAATGTTTACAATCAACACGTGACTTCCTTCTCCCTACTACTGTAACTGAACTCTAGTTACGAGACCGTGAGGCAGATCTTTCTCTTTGGTCAGATCTTCTCAGCCTTCAAAGGAGAAGATCACAAGGTCATCATAATAATAATAATAATAATAATAATAATAATAATAATAATAATAATAATAATAATAATAATAATAGGCTTACTGCGTATTAATTTAATTTAAAAAAGTGTAACCTGAGTGCGCTGGAGTTGCATAAAGGTTATGATGCAAGATATAGACCATAGCATCTCCAGTCTTGATCCAGCCAGAGGATCTTTGTTACATGTCACCCCTGAATTTACCCACGTCCTGTCTGTGTCTATGTAAGAAACATGAAGAGACACGTAGGAAACCTGCAAAGTAAAGACATAAATTGACCACTTGAACATCATACCTGCCGACCTGTCACATCTTACAGAACATTTAGTATCTTCTGTAGACATAGCAGACAGCTTGATGCCTGTCCACTTGCTCTAGGGGAAGAGGCAAGTTCTAACTGAACCGTTGAACCTCAAGTGTACTTTTGTGTGCTTTTCCAGGCTACACCTAGAATAGGAGACAATGTACTCATACTCTCATTTAAACTCATACTGGGGTTCAAATGGCAATGAAAATGTTTTGTATTTTTCTATTTCCAGATGTACTGCTCTAGTTTTATATCAACGGCAGTAGTATCTGTGAGGAAGGATGTTGAATCTAAATCTGTCTTTGTCTTGGTTGTCTCTCAGGTCTTCATGTCCATGATGGGGAATGATAAGCAGGGACAGCTGATTGTCTATCACCTCATCGAGCTCCTCAAATCAGGCAGCAGGCTGCCTCAACCTCTGGACTGTCCCGTCGAGGTAGGAGCATGAATACACTGGCTTTATCTCTGATTGGATCCATATGGCACATACATATACACTAACAAACTGTGTACATGTGTTTTGCACCTGTATGCATCTGTTCTGTTATATTCATTTGTTTGTTTACTGATTTAACCTAAATGTAAAAGTTTAGCCATGTCAAGTCATCAGCTGTTGCATTGCTTCTGTCTGTGTTAAAATGGTCTGTATGGATTAGTGCTGTCCCTATTAAAGGAAAAGTCACATGAAATAATAGGCAGATTTTCATGCAGACAATATACTGTATATATGAAATAGGGCCCGGCCGATTATATTGGCTGATTGATTTTCGCATATTTCGGAATTATCGGCATCGGCCGTTTTTTGCCGATTTTTTTTTTTTTAGCAATCGTGTGAAATGTATTGCTGCCCTGGAGGTAGCCTAATTGAATAGCATTAATGCTATATCCTATTTACAGCAGCAGCAGGTGTGTAATACATTGGATTAATTTACACTTGACTGTTCCCCCTGCAACCAATAGCAGAGGCATTGGTCATCGTTTGACAGTTAATAATAATAATAATTGATAGAATTTATATGGTGCTTTTTTGGAGGTCATTCAAAGACACTTTACATCATAGAGAATCATACATGTAGAAAAAGAAAACAAAATACAGAAAAAATTTAAATAAGGTTTGAAGTGGAGTCAGGTGTCATTATGCTTCCTTAAAGAGGTGAGTTTTGAGTTGACTTTTGAATTAGTTTATTGAGTCTGAGATGCTGATGTTAGGGGGGAGGGAGTTCCAGAGGGTTGGGTGCAGTAAGATAAAATGTATAATGTCTGAATTTAGACATTTGTTACACTTTATTTTTTTTAGACAATGCGTATTGCAATAAAGAAAAAGTTCCTGTACATATTTTCAACAGTAAAAGGTATATAGGCCTATATATTTAAGGGTTCAAAAAATTAATTTTTTTCAATATATATTTTGGAGATGTTTATTTATTTTTCTTAATCGGCCGATTTAATCGTAATTTTTCTCTGAAAATAATCGGCATCGGCACTCCAAAATCAATATCGGTCGGGCCCTAATATGAAAGGAAATAAAACTAAAATTTTATGATTACAGTAAGTAGACCTTCCATGGTCTCTTCCTGCAGATAATACAGAACTAAGTGGTGTTGAGACCCCTTGCTTGTATTTGATGCTTGCCAATGTAGATCTCTGTTGAATTAATTTTCATTTGCATGCTTTTTGACCTGCAGCAAACTGTGACCAGGGTTACATTTTTCTACCATATCCCGCAGAGCCGAAAGCTGTTCTGAAAGTTTCATAAGAGATGTACATTTTTTAAATATTTTTAGCCCCTTGTATATAAAGCAGCTGAATCTCAACCTGTCGTTGAAGAATTACTGTTTTACCCATAACTCCTCAAAATATTCCAGCTGCTACCTGTCATTGGGGCTGATGATGTCATTACTCTACAACAAATTATCTCCCTCTTTCTATCTGTTTCAGATACTAGAGATCATGGAGGAATGCTGGGACAAAGACCCTGTGGTGCGGCCTTCTTTCAAGGAGCTTGCTCTGCGCATTGACCTGTTCAGGGACAGCAAGGAGTTTTAGATGGAGAATCAACCAAAGTGCCCTGCTCAACTTAGACCCAGTCGCTCTTAACTTAGACCGCCCGTTTGTGACAAAAGCCAAAACGAGGTTCTTCTCCTGCTGAGTGCCAGCGCTTGGCAAAGCAGCTTGTGACTGGAAGAGTGGTGGTTCCTAACGAGGACCAGCTCAAAGACTACTGCCAAGGAGCCTTTAAGCAAGGCACCTATTCCTATAGTGGACTGCTATGTGGAAAAGGAGTCTTGGATTTGAGGAACTATTGAAGGTGCTGTTGCTGAAAACTGTTCAAACATACTGGATAAAAGATTTAAAAGAGGAGTTCAAAGTTTGTGGAGACTGTGAGTACACTATTGCCAGGCCTAAAGCTAGAGATGCTCGTCTCAAACAAGTTCCACTTGTTAGTGGGGGGGGGGGGGGTTCAGCTGCCTCAGGTAGGATTTAGCATGCGCCGGTGAGTGTGTGTGTGTGTGTGTGTGTGTGTGTGTGTGTGTGTGTGTGTGTGTGTGTGTGTGTGTGAGTGTGTGAGAGAGAGAGAGAGAGAGAGTGTGTTCAGTCCATACAAACAGCTAGCAGGGCTAGCTCTTACATCCCCTTTCCCCCTCACCTGAAGAAAAAATGGACTCATAGAGCTTAGTGTTTTCTATGTATGTGTGTATATAACTACAGCATATTTGTGTATATATGTCCAGAAAAAATTTCTAATTTTATAAAATAAAAAATATAGTAAAAATGCTATATTTGAACTGCCAGCAAGATGTCAGTGCAAATGAAGTACATACAAAGGTGATTTAAAAATCTGTTATTGTTTTACGTTTCTGTTGTGAGAGGTGGTGTGAAAATTAAAGAACAGTTTAATTCAACCTCTGTGACGTAGATGAATGTGGTCTGTCGCTGTAAAGCCCCATTATTATTTCCACAATATTAATTAATGTTTGTGGTATTGAAATAGCACATTGTATTCTGTGACACAAAACCAGCCAAGAAACTTATACATAAAGGGGAAAGGACACATAATACAGAATTTCTCTTAAGAAATGATTATATATATTTAAGACTGGAAAGGGTAGTATGGTTTAAATTATACATGTATATTTTACACCAGGCGTTGAATGTACCCTGCTACATATATCAAAAGAACAGTGATGTTTACAAGTAGTGACCTCTTCACTCTTGAACGTTTTTAACCCCTCCAGAAGCTGATACTGAAAAATGTGCCAACCAGACGTCATTATGTAAGTGCCGTAACAAGAGACCATGGGTGAACAGGGCCTCTGGAGGGTGTCTCGCACTCAATGCTTCAACTTCACTTTTACAGTAGAGCTTGTATGTTGAGACAATTTTGTTACCGAATAAATGAAGAATTGACTGTCAAAAAATGATAGTTAAGCAATAAATATAAAAACTATTTTTAATATGTATATCTTTAGCTGGCACCAGTGCTGGCAACATGGATTCTAGTACGAACTACAGTTGTGTGACCCCTTTAATGTATTTATTGTTACTTAATACTCCAATTCCACTTTATGTAAGTGCAAAGTATCATACTTTTATAATCTTGAGCAAGCGAAAAAAACTTAAAGGATTATCAAATTCATGGAAGAGAAAGTCAAAATTATGTTGTTTTTTTTTTTTTTACGTCAGCTGTTTTTGTGTTTTTTTCCTGGCGAAAAGAAGATTCCACAACTTCGCAAATTCAGCCCCAAAAATAATCCAAATCGGCTACAAGTTGCAGGTGTTCAGTGAAGCTTTGAGTTGAGGATGTGCCTGGTGAAACCAAAGTAGCTGTGATATTTTAATCATGATAATTCTGTTTCCCTGGTTTATGTTTTCTATGTGTGTTTGTTTTTTTTGCTTTTATGAGGTTAAGTTTAAGTAACACGACTTATAATGATTTAATGGGGGAACAAAGGGGACAGGAGCACACTAATTTGCAGCATTTGGTGTTGCAGACAGACCATATATTAAAATGTGTGAGCTACATTGAACTCATTACATTGTATTGTATTTACCCCAATATTTAGTTGAGCAGAAAACAGGTTTTAAAATGTGTTTCTATTTGTAAAAGTCGAATTTCTCTTTAATGTTTACAAAATCATGCATTTTCTCCTTTTCCCTGTGATATAAGCTTTACAGTCTTTGCCTCATTTTCCTAGCTTTATTTTGAAAATCAGGATGTTGCGCGCGCAGCTCAGTTACTCGAAAGAGATGAAGGACGCTTCACCGGTGGACGTCTGGTCCACTAATGATGATCATTTTTCACAGCTGATTAAGCGAGTCTTAACTCTTGTGTGCAGGGCTGCTTATTCAGGAAAGTCCTGATACCATCTCAGGCATCGTTTTTAACGCTTGTTTGCGCTGAAACGGCGATTTTCTCTCCTTTAAACCCAAAGCGAGTACCGTAAACTCCTGGAAAGCAGCGCACTGCCGATGTGACTTCAGCGCAGTCTAAAAAGGAAAGATGTGTTTGTAAAAGAAACACACTTTTGAGGACGTCAGGAGTAGAAGCTAAGCTGCAAAACAAATTGAGGTTGGAAAAGAAACGTTCTTCTATTTCGTTTTCCTATGTGTCTGATGGAAATTAACTATACTTTGAAGGAAACCTTGACTGTGTTGTCGGTAGTGCAGTCCAAATCGTATGTCTTAGTTGAAAAGGTCACTGCATTCTGTTTTTGGAAGCCAAGGTGTTGAGGTTCGTAGCCTACTTGGTGGTGCTGGTGTTTGCTGTGTGTTCTTTCCTTTATGGAGAATCAGTAGCCTAATATTACAGAATGCCACGAAAGTAGGAGTTATTACTGAGCTGGTGTGTTTTGTATTGCAATGTCAGCATCACTGTTATTCCATTCTATCAAAACATGTAAAGGCAAAAAGATAGACAACACAGCTTTCTTATTTCTTACATTGAAAACCGTTAACCAGAAAAAATGTGTGATCTGTATACTGTATCTGACACAGTTTGTTACAGGTCAGGGTTCAACATAACTTTTTTTTCCTACTGGCCCGCCGGGCCAGTGGATCTGAGTTTTACTGGCCCCTTGTATATTTTCACTGGCCCTGCACACACTTTTTTTTTCTTCATAATTTAGTGTCAATAATTATAATACTACCTGTATTAGAAAAATAAATAAAGATAACCAGATCTAAAGGGAATATCTATACTGTAACAGTATAGATATTCCCTTTAGATTTGGTTATTTTTATTTTAGTTAATTATATGAAATGTTGATATTGCTCATACACATAATATAAAACCAGGCAAACATATTGAATTAGAAGCCTATACTGAAAGTATGTTGAAAGAGTCGGCCAGTATTTTAAAGTCCAGTAGTTTGATTTTATGATTTTTGATTGTTTTTATTCTTGAATTTGGGCAGTTTAATGAATAGTTCACCTGCAGAAGTCATGTTCAAACATAAAAAATATAAGAGATGAAGGTCTGATCATTCTTTGTGGTGTGGTAGGCTGTTTTTTACTTTCTCTATATGCATTAGGGATGTGAATGTGTCGACCGAATGACCGGTTTTCCACTTGCGCTCAAGTTGACTTTAAAAATAGAATAGAAATACGAAAATCAGGGGGTTATGCCGTTTTTTTAATGGGATATTTCACCGTGTATGTGAGTTCACGTCTGGTCGTGAGCGCGCTGCAGGAGTGTCACTTCTCCATGAAGTGTCTGCTTCACATAAGAGTCCGGTGTGGGACCATTTTTTCAAACTATTGATAAAAACAATGCAGTGCAAAATATGCAGCACAAGTTAAACGCTCGTCTGAGACTATGACGTTAAATCACCTTAGAAACACACAATGCGTTCGTCCGATCACAGCAGCGTTTCACCGTGTGATCTCGCCAGCGAGTGAGCCGCCGCGCAGATGAACTGTGGTTTGTGGCTAAAATAATAACCGGGGATATTCTCCCCGTTAGCGATTTCAATGGGAAAGACTTCCGCGATCTGATTGAATGTCTCGAGCCTGAAAACACAGTGCCAAACTGCGCGACTATTGGAACTGTACAGTGAGCGGAGTCCCTCCGTTCGTTTCTGTCTACAACCGACACAATCACCGGAGACGCATTCACAGCGTTTAAATAACGCCTCTCATTTGTATTACCATTGGGGCTTGTATGCAAATACTGTAACATTACGGTGGCAGATAAAGGAAAAGCGCAGTTATCACTTTCTGCACCTCAACCTCTGCTGTGGGAAGAAAGAAAGGGGGCAAAGCAAGTCGATTGATTTGTCGACTCGCAGGCGGACGGTAGGCAGCTCTGCCAGCGGAGCGAGAGTGCACCCGCTTCTTGCTCCACCTGTCAAAACGCCCACGCATCGGTTGTCCATTAAAAAATATATTTAATATTAGGTTTATTATATTGAGTCTTAAATAAACACTGCTTTCATTACGACTCTCAACGCGCATTTCAATGAACCATGATAGTCTACAAAAAAGGTAGTCTACAAAAAGATACTGAACTGTGATTGGCCAGTCACTGGCCCGGGCGGGACAGTGACTGGCCAATCAACTTGCCCTGCATATGATTTTACTGGCCCCGGGCCATCGGGCTATACGTTATGTCGAACCCTGCAGGTGCTGGTTAATTTATTTTTTTATTTAATTACTTATTTTATTGAACATTTAGGACAGAACAATTATAAACATACAATTTCTCGTAGAGGACATGCATTCAGATACACAATTTGCAAGTAAACACAACATACAACTTGAACTAGTCAAGGCAGGTAGCAGGTGCTGGTTCATGTACAGGTGCAATTTTGCGTTTTGCATGCTCATTTTCATATTTTCACCCTGGAGTCTTTTTATCAGTTGATTGCAGAGAGCGGCCTAGCTGTTGAGTAGCTGGTGGAGAGATGGCGTGCAGCAGCAGTAGAGCCGGCCCTCCTGACGGGGGCTATGGCTGGGTGGTGGTGGCGTCAGCCTTCTTCGTCATGGGCCTCACTGCTGCCGTGCTCAAGAACTTTGGCCTCTTCTTCCTGGACATCCAGAGTCACTTTGGAGTCCCCACCAGCACCACCTCCTGGGTCACCTCCACTACCATCGCCATGTTCCACCTTGGAGGTAAAAGCATTTTGTGTGTGTGTGTGTGTGTGTGTGTGTGTGTGTGTGTGTGTGTGTGTGTGTGTGTGTGTGTGTGTGTGTGTGTGTGTGTGTGTGTGTGTGTGTGTGTGTGTGTGTGTGTGTGTGTGTGTGTGTGTGTGTGTGTGTGTGTGTGTGTGTGTGTGTGTGTGTGTGTGTGTGTCTGTGTGTGTGTGTCTGTGTGTCTGTGTCTGTGTGTCTGTGTGTGTGTGTCTGTGTTTTTTTTGTCTGATCAGATTGGCCAGTTCGGTCCACTTTGGCGCAGGGAGCTGGTGGTGGTCCTCATAGAACAGGGTTTTCTATGAGACCAAACTAAGAGGTAGATTTAGTGTATAGATGAAGGATAATGCACAAACGGTACACTGTATGCTAGAATGTAGCCTCAGTATGTACAGATTCAACTTATGATATAAAGTAACTAGATACATATTCAGGGTATTTTATTTTGAAAAGTAGTAATGGGAAGAGGATACGAAGAAACCACAGTCATGTTTTCACCAAGAGAACAACCTGCTCCTCAAGTCTCCAGCATACATTTTGTTATTCTTTTTTTGAATGTATGTTGACCTGCCGAGTGCCGACGCATGCAACCTAACCTGTGTGTGTGTGTGTGTGTGTGTGTGTGTACGCGCACTGGAAAAGAAAACTGGTGTTAATTATTTAATCGCCTAGGCTCTGTAAACTGGCACATAAACAGAAGGGGCCCACCATAGCAATAGCTAGCAAAATGCCTGTTTACAGAGCCTAGTCTGTATATGTTTTTTTTCTGCAGGCACACACAGCACAGACAGGTAGGGGATCATGAGGAGGTATTGTCACTGATTTTGACAACAAGCATTCTCTACAATCTCCAATTCCACCTTTCATGCAATACGTTTCTTATGGGCTCCTGTTTTCTGTTTTCTGTTTTCTTCTCAGCTCCATTGGCCAGTGTGCTCACCATCCAGTTCTCCCAGAGAGTGGTGATCATAGTGGGAGGCCTGCTGGCTGCCTCTGGGATGCTGCTGGCATCTCTGGACCTCAGTCTGCCCTGGCTCTACGTCACCATGGGGATCCTGCAAGGTAGCACACTCAGGACATACCCTGCACCCCTGAAAGCTTTGACACTCTTTTTACTCCCCTTTTAGGTGAGTTTTAGTCTGAGGAACGACAAATTAAATCTTTCCTCTGAAGTTTATTTATAAAGCACAATTCAGACACAAGGACATCCAAAGTGCATAACATACATAAAGATTAGACATAAGAAATTGCATTTAAGAGATATTAGAAAAGCGAATTAAAAAAATGACAGGTTAAAAGGGAAACAGAAAAGTCTTCTTTTCGTCTTTGATTTAAAAGAGCTGAGAGTTGCAGCAGACCTCAAGTGTTCTGGGAGTTTGTTTAATCCTCTCATGAGAAACTTGGTGGTCATCTGGTCTCAGTGTTTTAACACTAAACCTTCTAACCTAAACCGGCAGGGGATTTCAGGATTAAAGGTGGAGTCAAAATCACTTTGTGTTAAAACATCTGGTGTTAATGCACAGCCTAGGCTCTGTACACTAGTGTGTTAACAAAGGGTATGTAAACAAAAGAGGGCCCACCATAGCTAGTAACATGCACTAAAACAAACCTTAATCCAAAACAAACATTACCCCCAGTTTAAACAATAAATATATATATTTATATTTAATATATTTAATAATATAATATATATATTTAATAAATATATATATTTATTGTTTAAGCTGGGGGTAATGTTTGTTTTGGATTAAGGTTTGTTTTAGTGCATGTTACTAGCTATGATAGATAGATAGATAGATAGATAGATAGATAGATAGATAGATAGATAGATAGATAGGGGAGAACGGGGTAAGTAGGCACACTTTTTACTCTAGTGAGAATTGCTTATCACCTAAACAGCTTTCAATAGTCATTCCTACATTAAATTGAAGCTTAAGGTGTTGGCTTGAAATGTGTACCCCTCACTTTTTCTATCTTATTGTAATAAAGAAGAAATTAATCATCAAAGACACCCTTACACATTGTGACAACCAACCCCATCAAGGGGTCGGTTGTCAAACACTATGGGGTTGTTTGTCACAATGTTATCTTAATGGGAATCATCTTAAAAAGAAGGCAAGAAAGTAGAACTAAATTTGAAAGTTTAATTGCATTGTCAAGTTGACAAATAGGCCTACATAACTTACTGTAGCCTTGGCAGCTGGTCGAGTTTGGGATGCACTGGGTTGTTTTGATTTTGTTGCCCTTTTTTCTTTTGCATGCTAGCTGCCTTTTCCTGCTCTATTCTTTCCTTCTCTGGGGTGTCTGGGTGTGAGGATATAGCTTGACCATTTATTTCGTTATTGGGTTCCTTTTCTGGTTGCAGCCTTGAGATAACATGTGACAACCAACCCCCCCAAAAAATGTGACGACCAACCCCAACTTGAATTTGTTGCTAGCATCAAGGCCAACAACCATCTGACAACTAATTAGCTTGCTAACCACAATCTAAACTATAGTTTACCCGTCACACTTTGTATGGGTAACAAGTGTTTTGTTATAAACCCATTGTGTAAAAGCCTAGAAGAAAAATACTGAGGAGCTAAATATTTTCAATTTGACATGAAAAACACAAACAGTCGTCTCACCTAAAATTCAGCAGTCTAACTCCAAGGAAGACTATGTGGGTGACCTCTGATCCCAATTCTGGATATTTACATACCAAAATTTCACAGACAGCGCCTTCTGGTTCCGAGATATAACGATTGTGACAACCAACCCGTATGACAAATTACCCCGTTCTCCCCTATATAATAACTTTCAAGAAAAAAAATTCAAAAGTTCCATCTTCTATTTCTAGGAATAGGCATTTCCTTCGCATGGATCCCTGCCAACAGCATGGTGAGCCACTACTTTGTAAAGTGGCGTCCCATGGCCTACGCCATCGCCAGCTGCGGGGAGTGTGTGTTCTCCGTCATGTTCAGCCCTTTCTTCCAGTGGCTGATCGAGTCATACGGCTGGCAGGGCTCGCTGCTCATCATCGGAGGCCTTCAGCTCAACCTGTGTGTGTGCGGCGCTCTCATGAGGCCGCTGGAGACAGACCAGGGCTCACCACAGGACACCAAAGACGGCCTGGAAGACGCTGCTGTGCTCCCGCCAAAGAAGACATTTTATTTTCAGTGTTCCCTGATGAGAAAACCCGAACTCTTCCTCTACATCTTGTTTGCCATCTTCGCGGCGGCAGGGTTCTTCATCCCGCCTCTCTTCGTGGTGCCCTTTGCCAGCAGTCTGGGGATGGATCAGTACTGGCCGGCCTCCATCTTGTCTGTGCTGGCCTTAGCAGACCTGGCAGGCAGGCTGGTCTGTGGCTGGATAGCTAACATGAGGCTGCTGAGGAACCTGCAGCTTCTCACCATGGTTGTCACTCTACTGGGCGTGGTTCTCCTGCTGCTGCCTCTCAGTCATAACTACTGGGCCATGGTGGTGTTTGCCTCTCTGTACGGCTTCCTGTTTGGCTGTGTGGTGGCCCTACACGTCACAGCCATCGTGGACATAGTGACCCTGGAGGGCTTCGACAACGCACTGGGGCTCTTCATGCTGTTCAGGAGCATCGGCGGCTTCATCGGTCCACCTGCTGCAGGTGAGCAGTCTCAGCCAAGTTTGTGAGGTAGAGGGCAAAAAAGTGAATATGCTTCTGTCTTTGTTTTTGGACAATATGGTATAACAATGATCACTATACTATGGTTTTTCTGAAGATAATTTCACACTTTTGTGAAAAAAGGTGCATGTTCAGCGCACCTTTTTGTCCACTTAAGACTCTCTAGCTCGGCAATTAACTGAAAATATATTTTGAAATATTTCCCTATAATTAACTAGAACAAAATCACAAAGGTATCCAGGAAATTTCCTAGGACGTTATGAATAAGTTATAGACCTGTAAATATATTTAAAAAAAATAATATAAGAAACTTATTCATACTGTAGGTTATTTTACACAGGTGTAGCCTCAGCCGATTACCCACTCCAGACACAAAGCTCAATCCCCAACCATGCACTCCTGCTTTACAATACTAAACCACAAAAGAGCTTCCAAAATATACTAACTAGTGCACAAATTAACTGATTTAACAAAGACTAACCGGCCTCCCAGTACTGCACACCTTTAATCCCAAGACTAATAAGTCCCTTCAATTATTGCCCAGACTGATTTCCTCCATTATGCAAGGTTAAACTAGCCTGGCATTCCCAGACCTGCCACTAGGCGCTGGCAAATTAAATTTGCTGTTCAAGATATCAGGGTCTGGATTTCCAGGCTAAGGTTAAACCCCAACTCCTTCACCATAATACCTATAGAGTAAGCTAGATGAAGCAAGTACCAGTTTAACTACCAAAAGTTTTACACATCACTGAACAACTTACCAAATTAGTTTGACGTAGCCCCCATTAAAAGAAGCTGCTCCCAAACAAACTACCAACCTGTCCTGTGTGATTCCTCCAAACTGTTCAATTACTCAATCCAACCACTTATTGACGAGCCCCCATGTCATAGCCCGGCTCAAGGGAATGACAATGAGGAAACCACACAAGAAATTAAGTTTAACCAAATAATAATTTATTTAAACAAAGTTTAACGTAAGTTACTAAGTGGTGCATGAATGTCAGTAATCAGTAATGGGTGCTGTGTCTGTGTGAGTGAAGAGTGTAATGTATGTGCAAAGCAAAACTAACTAAACAAAACAAACCATACATCAAGGGAGGGAGACCCCAAGTGGCTGAGTCCTACAGCTTATATAGCTGAGGAGATCAGCCAGCATGGGTGTTTGTGATTAGTAATCATTCATTTTCCTTTATTTATTCTCGAAAGATCAATTGAGGGTTACCCTCTTTTACAATGACGTCGAGTCAATTACAGATACAAGATATACAATGAGAATACACAACAAGCTTACAAAGAGACAACAACAATTAAAACATTCAGATCAATTGAATAAAGCAGAACAATAGCCTAATTAAAACAGTTACAAGTGGAGTGGGGCTGATTCAAAATAATAACTTTAAATTGGTTAACAGATATGAGTGTATTTATTTTAATTTGATGTTGTAGGCTGTTCCAGGAGTCGGGGGCACTTCATGAGGTGCCAGGAGCTGTCACAGAGCAAAGATTCACAACAGCCGGTTTTTCTCTGACATTGAGAAACATACAAAGCTCCTTCCTGCCCACTGGGCTTAACCTTGACCTTATTAACATTGTCATACAGGACAGACCTGACTGTGTGCATAGTTATTTAGCTTCAGGTGCAATCGGCTAAGCAGATATTTAATTTTCTGGACTTTGGTTTGACAGAACCACGTCGTAGATAAACAAAAACACTGCTGAAATACTCTTGAATATCTAAGAAGTGTTGAATCCATTACCTTTTTTTCACAAAAGTCTCCATACCCGTGTGTGTGTGTGTGTGTGTGTGTGTGTGTGTGTGTGTGTGTGTGTGTGTGTGTGTGTGTGTGTGTGTGTGTGTGTGTGTGTGTGTGTGTGTGTGTGTGTGTGTGTGTGTGTGTGTGTGTGTGTGTGTGTGTGTGTGTGTGTGTGTGTGTGTGTGTGTGTGTGTGTGTGTGTTGCAGGCTGGCTGGTGGACGAGACCAATGACTACAGCGCTGCCTTCTACCTCTCAGGCCTTTGCCTCATCTCGTCTGCTGTGTTTGTGGTCCTGGTGGACCGCCTTGTTCAGAGGAGGAAAGCCCTGGACGCTGAAGCTCATAATACCATCGATCAGGAAGACTGGCAGGCAGGAAAATTGAAATGATACTTTGTCTGAATGAGCTGGAGCTTGTTCAAACTGCTGGGTGATGCTCTGACTTTCTTTGACTTTAGGATCAAGGCAAAGCAGCTGTTTTAAGTGAAGCTTGTTCACCGTCTGGTTTGTCAAGCTCATTGTCAATCAACATATTCTACTGAATAGCATAGGGGCTGGTTGACGAACAGTTGCCTCTGTTACTTACTGATTATGGTAAATGAATAATTTATGTTCTAGGAGTTGACCCCAATGAGACTTTGAGAGGCTGAAACATGCCAGTAGTTTCTGGGCTGGGTCTGAAGTCACAGGGTTTTAAAACGTCAACATGTAGTTTTTAAAATTGTTTTTAATTGGTGACCTAATAGAACACTTTGTTTTTCAAACAAAGATTTTATCAAGGTTATATTTTATCAGAACGGACTAAAAACAGTAAAATGTACACAACACAATTTCCTTTTTTGGGAGGAATGAATGCTTCAGATGCCTCTTGTTTGACTCATTGGCTGCATACTAAATTGCAGTGCCTTCTCAGGTGTTTGGATTGACTTAAGTGTTGGCTTTCTGTGTTACTAGAATGTTCTGCAGACAGCCTGGCCCCTTAAACCTGTTTTTTTGTTACTTTTTATGCAAGAGAAACTCAAAAGTTTTTGTAACTTTTAACCACTTAATGTATGTTTTCTAAATGATATTTGATAGATAACTTAAGACAGATACATTTTGTTTAATGAAGTACTGTAATATCAGTTTTCATACGCACAATTACCCACTGCACCTTTTTCTTACTTTTGAAAGCCATTTTATTTAGCAAATTAATTTTAAAATTATATTTTCTTAGAATGACCTCAGGTAACCTCTGCACCGTTTTGGATGTTTTAACTGACTTGTATGTTTGTGTCTGTCTATGAAAATGTTACAAGGTATTGTAGCAGTTAAAAATGCAACATTTTAAGAAATAAATCACTGCACTGATGTTAAATGTATGACCTCATGTTTGACTTTTATACTTTGTCTTATCTGCCTTTCAACTTTTTGAAAAGATCCCAAAGACTTGCTCAAACTCTCAGGAACTGCCCACCACCTCCACATGAAAAAGATACCAGGATAAGAATCATCAGTATGTGCAGTACGAATTGCTCAGAAGTTTAAGTACAGTTGTGCAACATGGTCGTACAAAAGAGTCAAGTTGTGCTTTGGGAAATGCTGTTAGGAATTGTATGTACTGTGAGGGCAAATGTATTTGTAACCATCGTATTGATCAGGTTTTTATATATGTATATCACATCAGTTTGGCACATGTGCCTTTCCTCTAAGAATGTGCTGACAAAACAGTTGCCTAAACTATTTTAAGGTTTATTGTGGCTGACCACAATAAACCCCTGAGACCTGTTTACTCTACAGGTCCTTCTCATATAATTAGCATATTGTGATAAAGTTGATTATTTTCCATAATGTAATGATAATAATTGAACTTTCATATATTTTAGATTTATTGCACACCAACTGAAATATTTCAGGTCTTTTGTTGTTTTAATACTGATGATTTTGGCATACAGCTCATGAAAACCCCAAATTCCTATCTCAAAAAATTTGCATATCATGAAAAGGTACTCTAAACGAGCTCTTAACCTAATCATCTGAATCAACTAATTAACTCTAAACACCTGCAAAAGATTCCTGAGGCTTTTAAAAACTCCCAGCCTGGTTCATTACTCAAAACCGCAATCATGGGTAAGACTGCCGACCTGACTGCTGTCCAGAAGGCCATCATTGACACCCTCAAGCAAGAGGGTAAGACACAGAAATAAATTTCTGAGCGAATAGGCTGTTCCCAGAGTGCTGTATCAAGGCACCTCAGTGGGAAGTCTGTGGGAAGGAAAAAGTGGCAGAAAACGCTGCACAACCAGAAGAGGTGACCGGACCCGGAGGATTGTGGAGAAGGGCCGATTCCAGACCTTGGGGGACCTGCGGAAGCAGTGGACTGAGTCTGGAGTAGAAACATCCAGAGCCACCGTGCACAGGCGTGTGCAGGAAATGGGCTACAGGTGCCACATTCCCCAGGTCAAGCCACTTTTGAACCAGAAACAGCGGCAGAAGCGCCTGACCTGGGCTACAGAGAAGCAGCACTGGACTGTTGCTCAGTGGTCCAAAGTACTTTTTTCGGATGAAAGCAAATTTTGCATGTCATTCGGAAATCAAGGTGCCAGAGTCTGGAGGAAGACTGGGGAGAAGGAAATGCCAAAATGCCTGAAGTCCAGTGTCAAGTACCCACAGTCAGTGATGGTCTGGGGTGCCATGTCAGCTGCTGGTGTTGGTCCACTGTGTTTTATCAAAGGCAGGGTCAATGCAGCTAGCTATCTGGAGATTTTGGAGCACTTCATGCTTCCATCTGCTGAAAAGCTTTATGGAGATGAAGATTTCATTTTTCAACAAGACCTGGCACCTGCTCACAGTGCCAAAACCACTGGTAAATGGTTTACTGACCATGGTATTACTGTGCTCAATTGGCCTGCCAACTCTCCTGACCTGAACCCCATAGAGAATCTGTGGGATATTGTGAAGAGGAAGTTGAGAGACACCAGACCCAACACTGTGGAAGCATCCTGGGCCTCCATAACACCTCAGCAGTGCCACAGGCTGATTGCCTCCATGCCACGCCGCATTGAAGCAGTCATTTCTGCGAAAGGATTCCCGACCAAGTATTGAGTGCATAACTGAACATAATTATTTGAAGGTTGACTTTTTTGTATTAAAAACACTTTTCTTTTATTGGTCGGATGAAATATGCTAATTTTCTGAGATAGGGATTTTTGGTTTTTCTTCACTTTTTTGCCAAAATCATCAATATTAAAACAATAAAAGGCTTGAACTACTTCAGTTGTGTGTAATGAATCTAAAATATATGAAAGTCTAATGTTTATCAGTACATTACAGAAAATATTGAACTTTATCACAATATGCTAATTATATGAGAAGGACCTGTATTAACCATCTGTTAGTTGACACCCCTGTTGTAGAAGAGGGCTTTAAAACTCTGTCTGACCAAAATATAGTGTCAGTCCTGTCGGGGGCTGACCATGCAGGTTGGAACTTTACTCTGTAACTCTGTTGTTTTGTCTTATTGTATTTTTCTCTGAGTTTAGTCTTCTATTACAGAATGTCAGAAATATAAAATGTCCACAACATGTACCAAATGATTAGTTAGGAAAATAAGTAATCATCATGGAAATAATCATTAGTGTCAGCGTTACCACTGGCACAAAGGGCTGCATGATAATGATTTTCACTATAAATTCATTTTTCTTTTCTCACTAGTTTGGTTGTGAAAACATGCCACAGCAAATGTACTTCAGTCCAACTGCAAAATATTTAGTGTATCATATGTGACAAAGGGAAGATACAAATCCTTCATATTGAAGTGATGGCTAGGCAATATTTGCTTGAAAAAATTACTTCAATGTTAAATCATCAATTGACTAATAATTATTTTTTTTTAACTAACTACTACAAAGATATCCATAACTTACTACATTTATTTTTAGTATCTACTACAGATATGCATTACCTACTACATGTTTTTGAAAAACAAGCAATAATCACGTCCACCATCTAACGGCAGCGAGACCTTCCAATGTCACTGATACTGCCACTGTCTAGTGTCTACCGTTCATATAGTTTTGAGTGAACTTAAACTCCCTAGTTGATTTGGTCTAGTTTGCGTTAGTATTGTACACTTGCTATCTCTTTCTCATGTTTCTCCTAAAAATACTGAAGAAATGATATAACTCACATTGTTAAGGTAACTGTCCTCCTTACTAAATTTTTTTTGTTTTGAGGCTTAAACTGTTACATTATGTAACTAACTATAATTGAGCCAACTAATTATATTTTGTTGGGATAACTTATCATTCATTTGAAATGTAACTTCAAGTTTTGAGTTCATAACAAAATTTTTTTTAAATTAAGTTGTGCCAACTTATTATTTTTGGTTCAGAATGTTTTTCCTCCAGGACTTTGTCCACATTCACACGCATGATGTCAACCACCTGGACACATGGAAAAACTAATCACGTCCACCATCTGACGGCAGCGAGACCTTCCAATGTCACTGATACTGCCACTGTCTACCGTTCATACAGTTTTGAGTGAACTTAAACTCCCTAGAAGTTTGATTTTATGTCATATTTTAAGGTGGACTCAGAGATTCTTGAGAATGCTTGTTGTCCTGTTGACTGTGTCCTGTACATATTTAGACTTAGACTAAGACTAGACTTTGACTTTACCAGTTATATTTACATTTACACACACATACACGCACGCACAAACTTCTTTTGCTTAGATTTAGAATTAGACTAGACTTAGATTTAGACTTAGTTTTAGACTAGACGTAGATTCAGACTTAGTCTTAGACTAGACTTAGATTTAGTCTTAGACTAGACTTAGACTAGGCTTAGATTTAGTCTTGGACTAGATTTAGACCTTAGACTAGGCTTAGATTTAGTCTTAGACTAGACTTAGACTAGGCTTAGATTTAGTCTTAGACTAGACTTAGACCTTAGACTAGACTTAGATTTAGTCTTAGACTAGATTTAGCCTAGGCTTAGATTTAGTCTTAGACTAGATTTAGACCTTAGACTAGGCTCTTAGACTAGATTTAGACTAGATGTAGATTTAGTCTTAGACTAGACTTAGACTAGATGTAGATTTAGACTTAGTCTTAGACTAGACTTAGACTAGATTTAGATTTAACTAGTTATATTTACATTTACACACACGCACCCATGCACACACTTCTTTTGTTTAGACTTAGACTAGACTTGGACTTAGACTTCAGGGCTGTACAGTGCGACAGTTTTGATCGCATTTGCTACTGAAATTGATCACGTGCGATGATGAATACGAACCCATTAGCACTCGTGCGACAGGTTGATAATGAGCAGATGCTGTCTCTTTGAAACACAGAGGAGAGATGCACAACACTGCTTAGAGGGCTCTACATTAACACTGCGGGTAAATGAGTCTTAGGCGAGTAAGTTATTGAGTCCACCCTCCACTTTGGCTGGTGAAAGATGTGTGCTCGGGATCTGTGCGGGTGCAGCGATTCTAGGTATAAAAACTTCACCAACGGCAATTACCGGAAGGAGAACGGCACATTACCGCCGTTAAGTTAGCGCGTGTACAAACATAACATTTCCTGTGCGCCTTCACATTAAAAGCCTGTTATTAGCCAAACGTTAGTTGACTTTTATTTTGAAGCCGGTAAGAACAGGAAGTTAGCGCTTTTTTCTAGCTTGAAAGGCAACTCATTCAGCTGCAGAGAGCAGTCAACAGTAGCCTAGTCTATTTACAAAGTTTTAAATAAGCCACTGAAAAGCTGCTCCCAACACATTCACAACAACCTATTTAATTTATCCTAAATTGTACCAATATGTATACTTATTTATTTAATAGGCTATGTTTAATGTTTTAAAGTTTGGTTTTAATTAACAGAAGGACATTATAATAATAATTCTGAATCAGCAAAAAATTGCAATCGGCAGGTTAGATTCTTTTTTCTAAATCGCAATCAGTGCACCCCTATTAATTTTTCTACAATTATTACTGCACCCACTAGGATATCATATTAATTGTGAATCTCAAATGAGACCAGGATGACATGCTCAAAGGTAATTAGAGCAAAATGCAAGGGTTAAGGTTATGCAAGTTTTCAATCATAGCCTACTTTGTGTGCTACCAAATTTATTTTTGTGCTACTGAATTTTTTTGCTTGCTAGCACCAGTGCTACCACCTGAAAAAATAAGCGTACAGCCCTGGACTTGTTGGTGTGAATGCTAGAAGCACTATTATTTAGTAACTACTACATATATATCCCGCTGGTTTAAAAAAAAAGATAAACTCTTCCTTGATTAAAAAAAAGAGAAGAAATTCATGAGAAACTTTTTCACAATAGACGAAGTAACAGCTTATACGTGCAGTGTGTAGAATTTTTTGGCATTTTTCAGAACAGACTTGGTAGACTTGTCAATATTCTACAGTAGCACAGAATAGACAAACGTAATGGCCTTATGCATTTTTTACGTGGGTGTCCAGGGGAAATGCACCTGTTGGAAGACCCAAGAAGTCTTCCAACAGGGAACGTTACGTTCTAGATGAAATACTTAATTTGTTCTATTATTTCTCTGCCAGGGCTGTTTATTGCTTAAAATCATTTCAAGGGTGTGCTTGCTTAGTACAATCTCATGTGATTCAGCAAGCAAATTAAGTATCTTATTTGTTGTAAAGACACATTTAAAGTAGTTCTCAATGACATGCTAAAGAGCTGCTACTTCGTCTGTTGTGAGAAAGTATTTCATAATTAAGACTTTTTTTCTCAGTTATGTTTTTATATCTTACCATGGGGATATTTCATCTTCCAAACATATCTATGTAGTAGTTACAAAAAAAACTATGTAGTAGGTAATGCAAATCTATGTAGTAGTCACTAAAAAAATGTAGTAGGTGATGCATGTAGTAGTTACTACAATTGTGTGTACCTTATTGTTAAGTGTTACCAAACCAACTCATCACTTTAGCTCTAGCCATTATAGGAAATCTATGCAAAAGCTCAAAATACAGGAGGCAAAGCCAGCTTTTAGCTTATATTTTATCATAATTTGAGATCCTTCATAAGATTGTGTGAATGTTAAGTGTTCCACCAGTCGCCACTGGGTGTCAGCGTTGCCTTTAAATGAGGACACGTGAACACACTTAAGACAAATTCTCGGCGTCTCTCAATTTTTATTACAGACAGATTTTTTTCTACAGACAATACAGTTTCGATTATAAAATAATTAATATAAAATCAACATTAAGACTATATGCTCATCTACTTCGTCAACAAATGTCCCAACACACATTTAAACATTTTCATACAACGAAACGAATGCATATCAACAAAAACCTTCAATAAACTACCTCCTACGTGTTGTCAGGTATTTGGAGAGAGGAAAAAAGGGAAAGTCACGGAGCGGCCTCTTCGTCACAAGGTGCACTTATTTTCCGCGACCGGGAAAAGCTGCACCTTTGGTCTATTTGAAGAGTTCAAGATGGGGGGGGGGGGGGGGGAAACCCCATGACCCCTTAACAAAAGGGTTCCATCAGACAAAGACCAGTCCCAATATCCACCTCACAGACTCCATTGAGGGGCCCTTAAGCCCCATGTTAAAATACTTTACTCCCTGCTGCAGGCCCTGCTTGAGTAAATTACCCACAGTTCATTGAGTGCTAATATTAAGAAGAGGGAAAGTCTGAAATCATCAAAATAACTGACGGACCTGGAGACACCATAATAATAATAAAAAAAGGATATCATTCTGCCAGAAAGTGAACAGAAATCAGACATGTTTCATTTAAGTCCAACTAAAATGCGTCATACATGAAATCAGAAATACCTCTGCTCCAACTGTGTTTTGAGCCCTCATGCACTCGTATTGTTCACCAACCAAAATGGGTGTTAAGTCTGTGAGCTTTTACAGCCTAGGCCGGACATCGGGACTGGACCCTAGGGAGCGTCTATGAAGAGGCTCTGTCCTCTTCGTACGGGGACTCGTAGGCCTCCATGGGCGGGCAGGTGCACACCAGGTGCTGGTCTCCGTAGATGTCGTCAATCCTGGAGATGCTCGGCCAGAATTTGGTCTCGGGCCTAATGAAGGGCTGGGAGGGAAGAAAGCGAGGATAAATGTGACATTTGAAATTTCAGTTTGTTCTATGAAAAAATTCAAAGAAAAAAAAATGCAAAAATTCGAATATCATTATTCAAATCATCCAGAAACCAGAGAAAAGCAGCAAATGTTCACATTAAAATGAAAATTCTGGGCAATATTGCACTATCAAAAGATGCCATGTCATTTTCTGTAGATTGCCTGGACAAATTAAATGGACATCAACTGAATAAAGTAACAGAAATCCCTCCAATGTTGTTGCAATACTCATCTCCCTCCACTAGATGGCGACATATACAAAGACAGTCTCATCTTCAGCACCTTTAGCAGTGCTGCAGAAAAGTTGTGTGAGGAAGTGGAGAGACTGACCATGGGGAAAGCAGCGTGCTCCCTGGAGTAAGGTCTGTCCCAGTTGGAGGACGCGATGCAGGCCAGAGAGTGAGGAGACATCTGCAAACAAACACACAAAGAAGAGCTCAGATGTCTCGCAGGTTTATGCATCTGCAGCTGTTATTCCCCTTTTCAACCTCATAGAAAAGTAGACCAATCACTCTGGTAGTGTACCTTGAGTGCGTTGATGCGGGAGTCCATCCTTCCCTCCTCGATGTCTGCGATCTCCTGTCGGATACCGAGCAAGGCGTCGCAGTATCGGTCCATCTCGGCTTTGTCTTCCGACTCTGTGGGCTCGATCATAAGGGTTCCAGTCACCGGCCACGACATGGTGGGGGCATGGAAACCTGCCCAGCAACAGGAAAGAGACAAAGATATTGGTATAAACTCTTATTTGGTTTTAAGGGCCAAAAGAAACAGATTTGAGCCTGTTCATTTTAAAAGTCTCGACCAAATATTGTGGCATATAATTTTTTTTATTTTTATTACAATCAGGGAGGAAACTTATTCACCCTACCATAATCTTGCAGCCTCTTGGCCACATCAACAGCTTCGATGTTAGCCGTCTTCTTGAACGGCCTCACATCCAGTATGAACTCGTGGGCACAAAATCCTGTTCAGACCGACGCAAGACACATGTATGAGAACATTTATAAAGCTCAACATAAGGTGATGAGGCATACATTTTTATAGAAAAAAAAATGCAATGCCATACCTTTCCTGCCCCTGTAGAGGATCTTGTAGTGGTTTTCCAGCCTCTTGGCCATGTAGTTGGCGTTAAGGATGGCCACCTCTGTAGCGTGAGTCAGTCCTTTGGCTCCCATCATCTAAACCGTGATCAAATTAAGAGTTTTATTAAATTATCTAAACTCCCACCGGAAATGTATGAATGCCTAATTATTTATGCAAGGGTTTAGATGGTCAAACTACATTTCAAACTATTGCTTGATTGTACATCGAGTTTAAAGCCTTTAAAATCTCGTTTTGAATAAAGACAAGAGGACTGTGGGGTCAGGTTGTTGTTGAAGAAAATGTTTCTTAAAAAGATGTGTTAACTTTTTCTGACAAACGAGTCAACAAAAATCAACTAAAAGGGAAATCGTTTTTACTGTTTTAGTAACGACAAAGCCTGGTTGCCTCACTTGTCCATAACGTGCACATTGTGTCATTTAGTAACACTTTTACCTGATAAACAGTAGCCGAAAGGATACTCGCTACGCACAGTTGCCATGCTGACATTCTTTCTCAGACAGTTTATCAAAAACTCACTTAAATTTGGAGAAAGTCACTTGGCTGTCATGTGAATTTCCCACCACTCATGTACATGAAGAAGTGAAAGTAGGAACATACTGTAGCTCACCAGTGACTAAAACTGCCGTCAGTTACAGGAAATATTTCAAACAAAAGCTTTTTTGCAACTTCAGATGAATCGTAGGCTCTTAGCCACTTAGACAACTAGCTGATCCAACTGCACATTTACCAAATGATACCTGTATGGAATTTTTCGCAATATTCATCAAACATTTATTGTCGCTTCATTGATATAACATAACTTAAACATCACTGCTGATCTGTAGCTGACCTTAATGTAAGCCCAGGAGATTGGCAGGATGGCGCTGGAGCCCCAGGGTGCTGCGCTGATGGTTCCCAGTGAGCTGCCCGTGTTAATGTGCATTGGAACTACCGGGTGGCTCGGCAGGAAGGGGGAAAGGTGGGACTTCCTGTCATGAGAAGATTAAAGTTAGGTCGAAAAGTAACTTAAAAAAAATGGTGGATGCGTACATTGAAACTCCGATATTGGCCTGTATTGTGACTTACACTCCAATAGGCCCCATGCCGGGTCCTCCTCCACCATGAGGGATACAGAAGGTCTTGTGCAGGTTCAGATGGGACACGTCGGAGCCATAATCTCCAGGACGACACAGACCCACCTGGAGAAAACAGCTAAATTAACAACTTGCTGACCACCGTGTCGTGGGTTACCATCTTTACTTGTAAACCACATTACTGAGTAGAACAGAAGGAATTCATAATTGGGATCAAAGAACCCTTGACATTACCGACTGATGTACTGCACATACTCAACCTAAATTATGAAAATGTGTACAGTGTAACAGAGGATTTAATTAATATAACTCTAGATTAGTTTAATTGGTATCATTTATCTTTATTACGCATTAATACATTTTAAATTAAATATTTATTGATATGTAAATACTATAACACTAAGGAACTAAGTTGTTTTTGGCCCTTGACGACTTATAACACACGCAAAAAATCTTAAGTAATCACACTTGTAGAGGCCAAAGGTTATCCATTTACAGCATGATAACACCCATCTATAAACCTTTATCCTAATAAGTAATTATTCACTTTCCACGAGAAGCAGCCAGATTTTTTTTTTTTTCCATCTCTACTTTACAGAACAGAAACATCATGTCGTCACGTTACCTGTGCGTTCATGTTGGCGCCATCCAGGTAAACCTGGCCCCCGTTGTCATGAATCAGATCACATATGTCTCTGATGTGTTCCTCAAACACGCCAAAGGTGGAAGGGTAGGTGACCATCATGGCTGCAAGACTCGCTTTGTGTTTGTCAACCTGGAAGACAGAGCAATATCAATGTTACTAAAAATGACTTCATGGAGTTTTGGCTATGCTGTGATGAACATAAGTAATGTTAACTGTGATAAACGTAAGTAATTTTTAAAAAAATCAAACCGATTAAACCAAAACTGTAGAAGAGAATATAAAGGGCGGTGTAATACAAACCTGCTGTGGCAAAAAAAAACTACAGATTATCACATAAATAAAATAATCATAATCAGTAAACAGCTTTAATAAAATGGGAAAATATTTTTCCATTTTTTATATCCACATTTGTCATCTCCACAATCCCAGATTTGTAGCGCAGACTTTCTGTTTAGAATTTCGCTTTTCTCCCCACAGGTTGAGAGGGACTCCTTGGATGCAACAATTTTTTTTATTGGAATAGTAAACAGTGAAAGCTCTCACCAGCGCCTTGAGGTGAGCAAAGTCGATGTTGCCGTCCTTGTCGGCCTCCACCACCTGAACCTTCATGCCCGCCATCTGAGCACTGGCTGGGTTGGTGCCGTGCGCCGATTTGGGGATGAGACAGACCTGAGGTGAAAAGGGGAAAGATATCAATGAAGCTGGATGGAGAGGTGTTGGATGGAGAGGGGACAACAAATACCGACATAAAATAAAGAGGATGTGATGTATTTTTAGCCTTTTATTTTAGTGTTTTTTTTTTGTTTTTTGTTTTTTGACTAGTGTTTTACCTATGGTTTTGCAGTATCCATTCAGGCTGTGACTACACAATAAACCGAAGGATATCCCCATATTAAGATCAGATGCTGATATATTTCAAGCCAACGTAATTGTGGGGACCGACCGGATTTCAACAACAAGGAGGTGAACATTAATCTAGTTTGTCTCTCGGAGTGAGCTTATGTTGAAGATTGCTGCTGTATACAGAAAAGAGCCCTAATAATAGAAATGGTGAGACATTTTTAAAGATATTAAGTTAGAAAAAGGAAAACACTCAATAAGTGGCAGCTTGGTCTATTTGCTTCATTCTAGATATACTGTACTGTGTGTATGCTGTAGAATAAAATAAGGTCTTCATATAAAAAGTTTTTAAAGGGTTAACTGAGGAGAAATACTGTCACTTTTCTTTGGTTGAATTTTGATCAGGCCACCTCTGGCACTAATGTGTAACCTGCCTGCATGTCACCAACTGATTTGTATCCCTTATTAGGAGAGCACATGTGCCACACAAGGGAACTGGGTCACTAAGACCTGTAGGTTGAGTAACATTGACAAATGACTGACTCGGCAGAACTCATCAAAAGTCTTAAAAACCTCCAAATATGGAATCTTGAAGGCAGTTAGCCTATAGCGGGAACACAGCGTTTCCAGCCCCTGTGTTTGCACAAACGGTTGTTAGTTTGGACCTTGACTGTTTCAAGGGAGCTGAGCCGCTATCTAAGATGTAATAATGAGGGAGCCATTAAAAACAAAGGCCAATTTACAGTACAGCAAAAAATTACTGAAGTCAGCGGATCTTTAATCTTCCTTATCTCGCCCTCCCTCCTCGAGCTAGCGCCAATCAGTGTGACAGGATACTGAGGGAATTTCTAAGAAGAGTACCTGAAACATGTTCATCTGTCATAGGCCTACAATAGGTCAACGTGAACTATTGTTGCAAAAGTTCAATACACCTAAATGTCCATAACCAACACTCATATGGTTTTATGTCCTTATGCTATTTTTTAACCTATGCCAGTAGGCATTTAGCTCAGTCAGCATAATCAAAGACACTGGACCTGGTGGTAAATCATTCTTCCATATCAGCCCTGTCACTGTGGTCATTATTAAAGAACATAGCAATAAAAAATAATACTTTATTGCCTTCAAAACCATTAAAGTTTTTCCTTGAAATGAGTTTTGTGCACAGGCTGAGACTCTGAAACTAGTTTCCTTTCCCTTTAGTTTTCAGGAGTTTGGCTGCTTGACTACTCTCTTAAAGCAACTTCCACTAAAAACAACAACATTATTTTTGCTGTACTTCAAGGAGTTTAACTTTTTACTTTAGATTTATATGATTTGATAGTTACCACTCGCATCTCTGTGCATTAAATAAGAATATTTCCTTAAACACATGACATGGTTGTGATTGGGACACCGCTTTGTTAAGTTTGCTTGTTGCAGGCTAATCAAAAAATGTGTTCACATCCTAACGCTAATTCACAATGATTTTTTGGTGCGACTACATTCCCCTGTGAACAGCATCAGCACACTTACACTTCTTGATGTCTCTCCCTTGGAGTTCAGGTAAGCTTTAATGGCAGCCAGGCCGGCGTACTCTCCCTGTGCACCACTGGAAGACAAGGCAAACACACCATGTTCATGCAATGACACACACACGATTCAAAGGCCACTCTGCACACAATACCAAAAAAAGGGAGAGACAGGTGGGATAACAACCTAGCTGCGTGATAACTCCCCAGGCCAATGTAGCATGGTGTGCTTTTCATAAACCCTCTGCTGCTGATAAGAGGCCATAGACAGCAATGAGGTGGGCGTGTGCTTTATCAGATGGAGCCTGAAATAAAACGCATGGACTTCCTAATGGAGTGTGAAACCGACTACAACATAACAACCACAAAGGGGAAATCAATGTGCCCTCTCCTTGTTTTTCTATTCATATAAAAAGTTCTCGTTTTTTACTTTTCTACCCTCAGTGAGAGTTCTGCTAACATTATGCATCAATATAATATATACTTCAGATTAGAAGACCAGGCGAGCCTACGGACGTCATAATCATTATTCTAATTAAGTTATTCTCATAATTTATTTCATAGACTTCTTCAAAACTATCTGCAAAGGGAAAAAATGTAAATGAAAGAGAAACATTTCAGAGGGACTAACACCTTGAGATTTGGTTTTGTGAGCAACCACTTCATGATGCATGTGGATTTTTGCAACAAAAGGTGTGTGTGGGTCTCCCTCACCTGTTGGGCTGGAAGGAGATGCGGTCATAGCCCGTCACCTCACAGAGGTCCTTCTCCAGCTGTTTGAAGAGCTTCTGGTAGCCTTCAGCCTGATCCAGAGGCACGAAGGGATGGATGTTGGCAAACTCCCTCCACGTGATCGGCTAGAGAAGGAGAGGACAGTCACAACAGTTGAGTCGTAGAGAAAGCAACTTTGCAAAATCTCCTTCAGGTTAAACTTGAGGGTTCACTCTTGAACAAGGAGACAAAGTTGTGGGATTGTTTAAATAATTGAGATGACATTATAAATATAACTGTGTAAGGAAATGCTCATTCTCAACTACTTTACAGACTACTTGTGTCACATCAGAATCATTGAATGACTTACCATGAGCTCTGAAGAACTGTTCAACTTCATGGTGCAGGAGCCCTAAAGAGGAGAAAAGTAACATTTTACCACCACATAACTCTTTACATATGGCAAAATATGAACCTGAATTTGTTCACAAAATCTGAATGTTCTTGTTTGTCTTCAGGTAGTACCAACCAGTGGTATCATGCTGTGCACCAGAGAGATGTCCTTGTTCTCCAGGCGCTTCATGTATCGCACTATGTTGGTCTCAGAGTGATAGCTGGAGAAAAAAAAATAAAAATGTTGACCACAAAGACAGACGTAGGGTTAATCGACGGCATACTATTCTCATGTCCAAATATTTATAAATTAATGCGAAAAATAACACCAGCAGCCTGTCTGTTAAGTGCATTAGTAGGAAGTTTGACCAAGCCCTTTTCTTCCCAAGTATGTCACAATGATTGTATAAGTCAGGACTAGAGATATTAAGAGCCCTGATACAAGATAGTCTTTATGGCACTAATAAAAGAGAAAATGCTCTACTTTTAGCCACTGTGCTGCCACTAAAGCTCTTACTGTTGATTTCTTCAGCAAAAAATAAAGTTAAAAACACAATCAATCCTTGCTTTCTCAGGAATAGCAATTTTTTATATAAATTAAGCAAAATAAATGGTTAAAAAACTCAAATACTCAAGTATTAAAAATAATAAAGAAAATCAATGTTTGTTGTGTCACAAAAACTGATCTATAATAGAAGCTAAACTGATTCGTAGCCAACATGTCATAAAAGCATAAAAGTGGTATCTTGCATCCGTGCATTGGGTTATCATTAATATGGTGCTGCACTGTGTGCTCTAGTGTTGCAGTGTAACTGAGTGCACCAACCTATTAAAGACCTGGTGTGCGAGGTACTTGCTCGTCCTCTTGAAAGGGCTTCCCATGATCCCCTTCGTCCGCTCACCCATTTTCTCTGCAATCAGCTCCTGAAAATGTTTGCATATTTTTTTTTATTAAACCAGGCTGCGTTTTACTTTAAAGTTTAAAATATGACCAGAAGCGGGTGAAAAGCATGTTCACGCACTGCTGAAGATTCACAGCCGAAGACCCAGAGCAGGTCATCCAAGTCCCTCTCAGTCACCGTCTCATCCAGAGAGACACCCAACTGTTGACAGAGAGGAGGAGGAATTAAAACCATTAAATACTATTGTTAAACAAAAAGCAGGCCCACGTGCAATTTAAGTCCGTTTTAAATTGTACGTTCTAGCATTGAATTTATTTTCTGATTAAATGTATGGTATATAATTCAGTAGAAACAGAGCTATTTATGATGCTCCTTTATCTGTTGTTTTGAAAAGTTTTATCATGTTGTAATTTTACAGATATTTCCTGTTGTCTCATTTTGTCCTGGTTTGACATTGTGGCAATGTCAAACCATGATCCTTTTAATTGTAAAAAAAAAAAAAAAAGAAAGAAAATGTTGCCAAACCAACAGTGCAGTGCTTCCTTCCTAAGTACATGTGTTGAGTTCTCACCACTCCCTCGTTATAGACTCTCAGGTTAATCTCCCTCTGCACGGCTCTCTCACAGATGTCTTTGGCCGCCACGCTACAGTTGACCTTCAGAGTGTCGAAGAACATCTCGCTGTGTAGACGGTGTCCTGCTCTCTTCAGACCTGAAGAAAGAAAAAGTGTGAACAGTTACACTCAGTGCTTCAAGTAATAAAAAGTATGCATCTCACCACAAATGAATGCCACACAGTTTCATTTTCTTGTTGTTGCAAATATATTGTAATAATTACGCATCTCTCACACAAATCGGCAGAGATGTCTATGTCCAGAAGATGTTGCTCAATAATCAAAAACACAAAAAAAAAAAAAGTTACCTTCAGCAAGGATCAGGGCTGCATTATGTGTCCTCTCAGCGATGTGTTTGAGTCCCTGAGGGCCATGATACAGTGCGTACATGGCAGACATGTTGGCCAGCAGAGCCTAGGAGTTAAACAAGAGAGAAAATATATGTACTATTACAATGGAATTGTTTTATTTTTTTCACAGCAACTACAAATAATACATTGGGGAAAAAAAAGCATGTTCTCCAATATATACTGTTCCAAATAATTTCACTTAATTTCGGTTGGAAAATGATACAAGTTTACAAAATGTGAGCCTGGGTATACCTGTGCAGTGCAGATGTTGCTGGTTGCTTTGTCTCTGCGAATGTGTTGCTCTCTGGTCTGCAAAGCAAGCCGATACACCTCCTTACCAGCTGCGTCCCTGAAATTGTAATAAAAATATATTTTTTTAAACTGTAAACAAAACAGAAAAAAGGTAACTTTCAGCTTTTCCTACATGGGTTTTAACATTTCAAACCCTCACCTGGTGACTCCGACCATTCTGCCAGGCATCATCCGGACCAGGCCGTCTCTAACAGCAAAGAAGGCAGCGTGGGGCCCGCCGTAGCAGAGAGGAACCCCAAACCTCTGGGCACTGCCTAGAGCGATGTCAACGCCAAACTCCCCAGGGGGACGCAGCACACACAGAGCCAACAGATCTGTGGCACAGCAAGCCAGCGCCTGGACAGGGTACCAACAAGTCAGTGGTCATAAAAAGACAACTCATCTGCTAACACATTACCAATTCTTCCCCGTATATATACTAGAGTGTCAACAGCATACAACTTGAAGCAGAGACTTCGACCACTTCCCTGAGAAGCTGTGGAAGCTTACCAATCACATCACATGTGCTAGATACAACAGAGACTCCATACTGACTGCTAGGCCGTCAAGATTAAATCCTTCAAAAATAGTAACACCTGCTCGCCGTTTCCGACCAACTCGTCACTCAGTTAAGATTTGACTTGCTCTCTTACCCCTCCTTGGTGCGCCCGGTCCACAAGAGCTGTGAAGTCTTCCACCCTCCCGTCCGTGTCTGGATACTGGAAGAGAACGCCACTCACATCTTTCCCAGTGAAGTCCATCTCATGAGGCATCTTCAACACTGTTTTCACCCCTATGTAGCTGCAGGAAAACAGTGGAAACTTAGAGGGTAGAACCAAATAAAGGTATATAATGATGTATCGTTGTGAGAAAAGCTGGAATGATTTCTTTATATATATATCATTTTGTTTTGATAGGAGACCTCATAAAATGGATGTGTGTATATAATACATACTTGGCTCTGGTTTGCACCACAGCAATGGTCTGGGGATGGCAGCGAGGGTCAATGTAGAAGGTCCTTCTTTTGTTCTGTCTGTGAGGAGTAAACACAAATAACTGGTCAGGGTTAACACTGTGGACAACAGGCAATAATTCAGGCAAGGTGCAAAACGAAATCTTGAATTAAATTAAGTTTATCCTTGCCTATGCTATAGCACTTAACTATAATATAGGAATATTTTGCAATATCTACAGTATATCAAATACAGTCTCAAACATCACAATGAAAAGGAACTAAAAGGACTGAAGATGTAAAAGTCACCACTTAAAAACTGAAGCTGTTGAAATTTGCAACGTTGCCATATATTTATCAAAAACACATTCTGCTGCCTAGTTCTTATATTGCGGCAAATTATTCTTGAAAGTGTAAAAATGTATCATATGTATGTATATTATTCCATTTCATAAAAACAGTCCCGGTAGCAGAGATTGTCCTCTACATCACTCATTCTTTTTGTCAGCCTGTTGTGGTCACCTGTGGCAGAGCTGCATGGCCTCAGCAGCAGCCGTTGCCTCGTCCAGCAGGGAAGCGTTGGCAACAGGCATGGCGGTGATGTCACAGACCATGGTCTGGTAGTTTAGAAGAGACTCCAGGCGTCCCTGAGCCACCTCGGGCTGGTAGGGCGTGTACTGAGTCACCCTGAGCACAGGACACACACAATGGATCAACAGAGCAAGTATGGGCACGAGGACAATAACAAACAAAGTTGGTGGTATACTTGAGGAAGCCAGACGGGACAGTGAAGCGCATTGTAATGATTTTCCAAAGATAACAGGATTTTTGGAGGAAAAGTGGGCAGAGATGGTTGACTTGGATTCGGGTGAAAGAAAATGTTGTTCAGCAGTCAGCAGGAGAGGAACTCATTATCAGTTCTCATATGACTGAAGTCTCCAGTCACGAGACTTTTCTATTAAGGGCATGCTACTCTGCAGCAAAGCAGTCCAGCTTTAAATGTGTAACCAAACCCTATGAATCAACGTTGTTAGTTATCTATGATTGGATCAGAGGACACGAGCCTCCTGCACTCCCATGAGCTTTCCTCTAAAGGGAAGGTCTACTGAGGGCACTCACCAGCCTGAATTCTCCAGGAGATTGCGCTGGATGGGCGGTGGGACGGAGCAGGCGTAGTAGCCCATGCCGATGTAAGACCTCCACACTTTGTTCTCTGATGCAATCTTCTGTAGAGTCTCCAGAATCTCATTTTCACCTGAAAAAAATATTTCATGTGTGATTAGAATTTGGTCTTTTGCGTCCCTGGTGTGCATTATACCGCAGGGTAGGGAGTCGGGACACGTGACTGAGATTTGTTTGCTTATTGGACAGCACAATTGCATTTACAGGATGTGTGGCTTGATTCAGGTACTTCCTGCATATTTCTCATTGGATTGAAAGACACTTTTGAACATCAAAATATAAAATAACATATACAGTGATGGACGTCTGAATACAGTGTTCTCCATCAATCTAATAAGAAGTCATATTTACTGTTTAAGTTACATTACTAAGTCACAACAGACTTCAGACTTAGTTTTATATTTATCCTTGCAGAGAGTGCTAGTATCACATCAGGAATCAATATTGGCTGAGTTGAGGAATCAGATAGAATCATTCTTTTTGGTTCATAGCTAGCACATGGTTATTATACTCATGGTTTCTTTGCCCCCCATGTTCAGTTATTTAGCCTCATTCCCTAGTGCTGTAAGGAAACTCTGCCAATGCACAACCAGCCTCAAAGATTCCTCTGGCCTTCCTGGCTGCCTAGCAACTCCAAGGAATGGACAATACCGCCCGCCTGAACAGGGAGCTCTAAATACTCCCGTTTTACCGAAAAAAGAAAGACACCTCTGAGTGACAGGGACCGTAGCCAGCATACAAGTGGATATTCACAGCTACTTATGCACATTCAACATCTGCAGACGTGTATGGGAGGGGTAGGTGTATTAGCCAAATGTGTTTCAAAAAGTAAAAATGTATCTTTAGGGATTAGGAACCGGTTCAGGGTGTGTGTGTGTGTGTGTGTGTGTGTGTGTGTGTGTGTGTGTGTGTGAGAGAGAGAGAGTTTGTGTCAGTAGGGAGGACAGCTTTCCCATGGTCCCCGGAGTTTTACAGAGCAGCGAAAAAAGCCTGATTCAGACGCATCCAGGAGGTCTATTGTTAAAGAGAGAATCCCTCGCTGGCTTTGCAAACCGAAGCCCTCCAAAGCTGAACAAGCAGAAAACCAGCAAGGCCTCCAGTTTGTTCCTTCAGCATGGCTTGTTGCATTATGAAAGAGGACGTGCCAAAACAAGGGCAGATCAGTATGATAAGGTAATATTAAATATTAAACAAAATAAAAAAAAGAAGATCTCTATTGGTGTGAAAATGACTGACTCCACTTTATGGTTGCAGACTCATGCAAAAGAGTTGCGTCTGCATTTTTTTTTTATCATACACAATCACACAGTGTTTTATTATGTATAATTTGTACTAAAGTCTATACTTGGTAATACGATCAGTATTATCAATGGTGCAGCATGGACAAGATTACATTGAGAACTGAAACATCCATCAGTCGATTAACATTACATTATTTTGTAACTATATTGATAATTGACGACTGAGAAAATACTCTAACTGATAAAGGTCATTATAGCCTACAGTAAATCATTTCAAATCAAAATCAACTGTGAATTAAAATGATTCAACTAAATATATAGGCTATTTTAAGAGTTATGTCACATGTAATCCTTAACAATGCAATCGATTTCATTTAATTGAAAGTTTATTAGATTGTTTTGAACATGAATCTGTATATATTTAGGATATGAAGAAACGTGTTGATGCTTGAAAAGATATTAGGCCAAGCTCTTATCATTATTATTGTGGTCGAGATTATGATTTCAACAATGCTGCTAATTCTGCACATCTGCACACTAAGGAAATAACAAAACACATAATGTATGTGGCATATCATCATTTATACAACTGACAGAAAATCTGCTAAATTTTACAGAAGGGGATGTATTTGCTACTGCAGCCGATTTATCAAACTCATTGCCAAATCTTATCTATTGTTTGTTGGAAATCCGCTATGATTAAACCGCCCCAGTGATGTGTCTCAGTATTTTATTTCTAGGAAATGAGCCGAATAACAGGAAGACCCATTGCATAGGGTAAAACGAAAGAAAAAAAACACAGCCCAGGCAAATGCCATGCAAAACATATAAGTCACCTTATTAGGAAGCCCATCGGCTGTGATGTAATGTGAACGTTGTAACCAGATTGAACTGGACTTGGGACCGGAGCTTCAAGGCTAAACTTTACACTCCAGTTGCCATCCTATGAGCATCGGCTTCCCAACAGGAGATTGGTGCCGCTCGCCGAGTTTCGCAAAAACAACTCCTAATATGTTCAGAGGAAGACTTAACAGGGGAGAGCGCTCCACGGCGCACAATAGAAGTGCAACCTACATTTCAGCCACTCACTTGGCTGCATTTATCGACAGCTTCATGTGGGAAAACCTCCGCGTGCACAAATAGCTTGAGACGAGTTGGATAAATATATTGTCTTTAAAATGAATTGTGATGGTATTTAGCATTTAAAAATCGGGTTTGGCACAAGTGCATCGAGATTGATCACGCTAGCCTTTCAGCAATTGGATTTTAATGTCACACAAATGTTATTATGTCAATGAGAAATATTTTCATATAAAAAGGTAAACTTACAGACAGGATCATCCATTTTCATAGCCCGCTGCATGCGGATGGAGCTTGGAACTGTGTTCTCGATTAACTCGTCGACAGACTGATGGTGGGAAAGAAAACAGACAAAAGCGCCCAAACATGGCTGTATGAATACAACATATCATCAATAGATGCTTAAAGCAAATGTTTACATGCTGTAATGTGGTTTATTAAAAAAGTGTGTTTTTCCGCACATTTTTTCTGGGGGAGGGGTACATCTTTAGTTCATCTTACCTCGAGTCCCAAAACATCCAGCATTTCTCTCTTCTCCCTCTCACCTGGGCCGATGTGCCGCTCAGCAAAGTCATCGTGTCTGGGCAATATTCTCTCTATCTGTCTGGAAGAGACGGCCGCGGAGGTCCTCAGACCCCGGGCTGCTGTTGGTAGGGATGCCCCGCTGCTCCTGCACTGAAGTTTCCAAACCACGCGGCTCTTGTCACTCAGACGCCTGCATGGTGCGCTGGGTTTAACCGACTTGGCCAAGAAGATCCCCCAGGACTTGGCGCAGCTCTGCATCTTTAAATCACTTCGCAAGACAAGTGTGTATATAAACTGGTGACGCCTTGTCCTCCCCTCGCTCAAGCACTGCTTCCCCCCTACTGAGACTGATGCGATCCCTGCACTAGGCTACTCTCTGCCAACTCCTTCAAACTGCAGAGTTTTATACAACTGCACAGTTGCACAAGAGAGCGGGCCAATCCGAGCAGAGATCCTCCGTGACGCGGCGAGGAGGCACGGTCAAACAGCTGCTAAACTTTCTCACGTGCCCACTGGCCAACAGCAGTAGGAGGAATAACCTGAGGTATACCCTAGATCACTACAGAGATACTATCAAGGTGCAAGGCTGAATTTCAAAGTCCAGCCTGAACATTGAGCTCTCACAGGCTTTGATAGACGTCAAGGTGTGTTCACTTAGTGAGTTAGACTAAGCAGAAGAAATGGATGGTAGGCTACATTATGAGTATGACAATAGACCTTCTGGCATTCACCCAATGACCAATGAACTAACAAAGGTGGTTTAGTTACTTAAGTATAGTGCTAGTGCCTGTTCCAGTTCCTGTTTTACAAAAGTATTGGATGGAAAACATCTGTTGATCCGTCATCATGAGGACAGGAGTCACGCAAACTTGTTTTAACTGTTTGTTGCATTGGTTCAATGTTATGAGGTATTTTTAAGGCTATTGCACAAGTGATTATGAAATTGATCAAAAAGTCCTTCTGGAAAGCCCTCAAGAAGTGTAAGTGACGTGTAGACCTATAAGTCTGTAAGTGTGTGAGAGGAAACCTCAGAGATTGAACCTATGATTGCATGTACAAGGCTCTTTGTTTACATTGAAGATAAATCCACCCAAATGCATCTGTGGTGATTGCGGATCAGCAGCTCGGAATACAGGTTTGACCACTACAGGTGCATTTTGGGTAAACGTTGACATCAAATCACCAGAGTCACATCCACACTCAAAGGGAAAAGTACTTATTAATAATACCACTTCATCTCACAGGCTTTAGTTACATTTCAAATTACAACTTTTCACACCCTTCGTCTTCAGTGAAACCATGTCTCTCCATATGTTCTGCTGACTGATTGAAGGATGAAGCGTTCTTTAATTGGTTGAGAAAATTCTTCTTTTTACATAATAAACCTTTTTCAATCCAACCTGGATTGGCTGCGAACTGTAGGCTATAATAAAAAAAATGAAAACAGGGCTATTTTTCTTAGCTTTTTTTGGTTCTTACAGGACACTGAAAACAATGATCTTACAGAATACGATGCAGCTGGAAAAAGCAACATTGCAGCAGGAATACTAATGCAGAAACATCAGATATACTGTTTAGTTATAGGAAAACACTGACACTGCAAATTGAGTTCTTTCACTTTTTGATACCTTGAGTCCAATTTGCTTTTAATACTTACATACTTTTACCTAAGGTTCTGAATGCATGACTTCACTTTAGATGTGCTGGACTATTTCCACAGTTACTTTTACATAAGTTAAGAGCCTCAATATGTGGCAGAGGAAACATCAATGCACAGTGGATTGTTTTCAATAAAACTCACATAATGCTGTTATTGGCCTTATGTTATTCTGTACCAACACAAACAAGCCCCAGAAGTTGTATTTCCATCAGCTGTGGCCAAATAAAAAGCTGCATTTTTCCCTGTTGATCTTGTTTCACTTTCCCCTTTGGTAGCAGATGAGGCCTGCAAGAATTATTTCCATATGTGGGGGTGGAAAGAGGACCGGGGAAGGAGTTAGTTTAAAAAGCAGCTTGCCAGTTTGACTGAGGAGCCAGGTCAATCCTGCAAATTTCTCTTTATGTGTATCTGTCGGTGTTATATTAGGTCATTTATTTTCCTCTTGCAATGAAAAACAGGTTTACTTTGTGTACATAGCATGTAGCACGTTTTCATGAACTGTTTGTCTGAGAGCCCATGTATTTTAAGCCATGCCGATAAATTATTACCATAATGCACAGCAGTACTGGTAAATAAGAGAAAAAGCTCTCCCAGCTAACATTGAGTCTCCAGGCCTCTCTTGCCCTGATGCAAAACCATCCACCCTTCTCGTATCAGCTGGCCGTCTACCTGCCTACCCATACATGTAGATTCACTCATAGATATGCATTGTTTTCTAGCGGTGCCCCTTTGTTATTACTGTATGCTCATCAGTACAGCTGCAAATAAAAGAGAAAACTGATGTGCTGTTACTTTATTATCATCATTTCACTACTAATGTGGTACCAGTACTCTGTGTACTTGTTCTGTGTGCCAGTAACTCAGTCCAGTCAAGATTTTTTCCCCTCTTTTTGGCTGCCACATGAGTCATGCCTCTGGAAGTAAGCAGAAGATCAAAACATGTTTTCTCCTGAGAGAGCATTACATAAGTTGAAGTGAGCTGTCTGAGATGCACATACTAACATATGATACAACACACCCTAAGAGCTTTTTGACTTGTTAATGTATTTACCTAATGTATAGATTAATAGGTGGTTCTTTGTTTTGAACTCATTGAAGAAATGTCCTTTTAATGAGGGCAGCTCAAGACTTCCTACTGCATTTGATTGTACATCATTCATTCATGGATACAATTACAACCGAATATGTTGTGTACGGACTGTTTACTGTTTACTTACAGGGTAGTACAGACAGTGAGAGTGCATTTCAAAATACTTCTTAAATTTTTGGAGAGCTCTTGCGCAATAGTTCAGTAGGGCAGGAACATAACTCAAAACATAACTCGATACCGACAAATTCTCAGTCGGCGTACTTGCAAGGAAATTTGCCAGGAGTATCTTGTGACCTCAGGCAAGACTGCTGAGCTGAAGAAAAAAGGATCTACATTTGATGGAGAAAACACACAGGATTACAGCATCTCTAATGGTGCCAGAAATATTTGTACTTTTTTAAGTGAGTGTTTATACCTATAAAATATGGTACACAAATACCTTTGTTCTACTCAAACACAAACATCGTTGAATCGATAAAATAGGGCCAGGGTGGTGTGGATCACCATTTATATATATATATGGATTATTAATCTGTCTACCAGTACATATCCGCCAGTGGCAAACAAGTTATTTTGTAAATGCAGATAACCTTTATTGACTATGTTAAATTTATATTTTTAGTGTCAATCACTGAAAATACTGCTGTTTATTTTAAGGGAACCAGATGTCACAGGCCGAGATGCTGGCGCTTAAACTTGCTTTGTTTACATCGAATGTTATTTAATGAAGTGTTAAAGCAATAAACTGCAACTCTTGCTTGATTTTTTCAGGCTGCTTGTAATATGTGTAACTTTGGAACCAATGCCTAATATTATTATTATTATTATTATTATTATTATTATTATTATTATTATTATTATTATTATTATATCCATTAGAATATGAAAAGCAAAATTAAGATGACAAATTATTATAAAAGCGTCAGAAAAAACTGACCTCTTTTGGTTGCTACAGTTTCTGAAATATGGACTAATAACAAAGCTTCTGTATCCCTCTGTACTGATAATGTTAAACAAAAAGTATACCTGTTATCACTATACTGTGTGATTATAGTCAACAGAAGGAATGACTTTAATGCAAGCCACAGGTGGAATGGCAAAGACAGTCTATCCAAGCACAACAAGTATTTCACATTCTTTATGAGCACAATCAGCACTAAATGCCTGCTATCAGCGCCCTTGTTCCTCAGTCTGTGATATTCACCAACAGACTCAGATATGGATTTGATGAGCTGGTTGTTGGAACAGCATCCGTTTTTAATGCACCAATGTTTTTCACTTCCATTGGCCTTCATGTTTTATTTTCTCGCTAAATGGGGATTTTTGCCCTTGACATACAGGTATGTAATGATAAATCGATTACTCTTATTTTAAGATATTTCAAAAGCAATGGGTCAACTAATTTATTAGTGTATTTCAGGGGACTGAAATCCACAAGATCCTTAACTGATTCATGTTTATTCAGTGTCCCTTGTGTGAAATAGTTACTCCAAATGGAACAGAACATTTTAACAGGGGATACAAAACTCTTTGAAAGTATTTATACGAAATATGAAGAAAAAAAGTTTAATCAAATGTATTTATATATACTTCATATTTATTTCATAATCCTTATTATCCATCTGTAAAAACATTTTTACTATATTTGTCAAATAAATAGCATGCCAAATATTAATCCATTGACACCACAGCAAAATGTCTTCCATCCAACCAAATATATCCAGATCATGAATTTCTATGTGCAGGTACCTGTTTGTTTCTGTTGGAGGATGTGTCCTGGCCGTTGTCACAATGGGTGTCTACAGCACAATCCTGTTCACCTCCACCGTTGCCTTCCTTCTGCTGGTGTGCTCTGTGGAGGCCGGCTGTATCCACACCTGGGTGTTTGGCATCCAGATGTTGTGGCAAACCTTCTGGCACCTGCTCATACAGTACAGGGAATACTACCTGCATGAGCCTGTCTGCATCAGGTACTAGTACTAACCCCTAAGGCAGTTTGTCGGTGTGTAAGCCGACACCTTTCCAGTGTCATCTGTGTTTTTCCTTTTGTCAAAAAACGGAAAGAATCAAAAACCAAAACCACAAGTACAATTACAAACCTGCTGATAAGTATCGCAGGTCAAAAACACACGAGTGACCCACATTGTTCCAACAGATGATATTTTACTCTCTTTCAATGAACATGGGCGTTGTACTTTATTTCCATATCACACATCATCCCACTGCTGTAAATACTCACTAATGCATCAAAGAAAATGCACTACTTACTCATGTTTGTGTAACGTTTGCTAAAGACTACAGTGGCCAGGTTGGAAACATTTTGATCATAACATATTGTCCAACATGTCAGACCTGTATTCCTGCTTTGACTGATCTATGTATAATGATGGCAGATTAAAACAGCCTACTGCAAATCCTCAGGCGGATCGAATGGGCTTTGGAGCAAACTGTGTAGGTAAAAGTCTTCAGTGAGATTAGTTGACAATAACAAAGAACAAAATACCACAAGTCTTACCCTCTGAAATGCATAGCTGGAAAAACATCACTCGGAAGAGAAAACAAATGCTCGACTGGAAAGCAGTATTTGGATTTTGACAAAACAATCCAACCCTAAAACAATTAAGCAGTAGGTGACCTGGATCTTTTGACCACCTCACACTGTCCTCATTGGCAGAGTGGGTGTGAATCAATTGTCATAGAACTGTACTGTTTCAAGCTTTCTTCTGGGAATGTCCATCCATGTTGACTTTCTGTCAGAAGTTTCCAAATCCGAAGAATCAACTTCTGACATGATCAGAGCAGAGATTAGTTGAACTTTGAATCTTATTTATTTGATGCTGTTAATCTCTTTGCTCTGGGTAAACAAAAAAAACATAAAATGCATACAGAAAAGACATTAAGGACTACGTTATCTCAACAACCATCTTTTGCACTTCCAGGTTGTTCTTGGCGGTTTCCTCTTTGATGCTGCTCACACAGAGGGTCACCTCAGTGTCCATGGACCTCCAGGAGAAGAGAGTTGCGCTTACGTTTAATTCTTCATCCAAAAGCAAGACTTGTGTGATGCTTCTGCCTCTCGTCAGCTACGTTCTCAACTTCACCACGCTGCTCGGAGGCCCGCTGTGCTCATACAGCCGGTTCCTGTCCCTAATGGAGGGAATCCACCTCAACCCTCCACCTAATCCACTCTGGGTTGTCTCCCTAAAGATGGTGCAGGTCTTAATTCTGGAGTGTGTAAGGCATTGTCTAGTCAGTTTCCTCAAACACAACACCTATGATCCCTCCAAATCTAATCTTCTCTATGGCATCCTGTGGGTTTGGGTTCTGGCCTTGGTTTTGAGGATCCAGTATTATTCTCACTGGAGGGTCAGTGAATGCCTTAATAACGCAGCCGGCTTTGGCTTTTGGGGAAGTTCACCAGGAGATTCCGATTCAGACTGGAGCAGGCTATCCGATGGCGATTTCTGGACCATCGAGGGGTCGAGTCGGATTTCAGAATTCGCCCGTCGATGGAACGCAACAACAGCCTCGTGGCTGCGTCGGCTGGTTTACACAAGGTGCAATCGTTTCCCGTTGCTCATGACATTTAGTTTTTCGCTGTGGTGGCACGGTTTGCATTTAGGTCACTTTGTGGGAATGTTGACCTGGGCCGCGACAGTGAAAGTAGATTATCATATACACAGGCACCTTCACTGGATGCTTTCACCAACATGGAGGAAGATCTACAAAGTTTTAAGGTGGATAAACACGCAAATGATTGTTGCTTTTATTGTCATAGCAGTAGAATTAAGAGATATGTCCGGTTTGAGACTTTTGTCTGCAACGTACATATTTCTGTGTCCATTGTTTAATATAATCCTGCCCTTTATCCTGATAAAACTCACCCCAGTTTACTAAGGTAGACTTGTGAACACACTTCCTTACTGTAGTCTAACCCTTTGTATTTGTGATATACATGTTCCACTCCACTACAATAAGACAGGCTTGTTCTGTTATCAATATAGATTTTAACCATGTGGATGCAATTGTCTAATTTTATTGTATTTTTTGTATTTGCTTTCTTTGTCGTGGTTGTTGGTTGGAGAGCCAAATACTGTGTTGTTGAAATTGAAAAATATATATATTGTGTAACAGTTGCATTATTTACGGCATAGCAATTAATAGTTGTATGCAAATTCTTAGGGAAAGATGAAATTTGAAACAATTTTATTCAATAATCCAGCCGAAACTTCTAAATAAACTGGACCTCTGGGGTAAGGGAAACAACATTTATAGGTTGGTTAAGGGTTGTTCCCTGCAACAATAAACTGATTGCTTTTGAAATTTAAAACCAAGTTTTTTTATATTGGCTTTGAAAACTAGAAAAAAACAGCACTGAACTCTGCATGTCTGTGCATCCTTAGGTTTCTTTCCTCACATTTTGTTGGTGTGTGAAGACAGCATGTATATAACCTATGATTACTCTCACCAAGCCCTCATAAAATAATTGGCAACGGTTTGCTGCAAACAAGCTCTGACACAGCGAGTGTCACTGGCTGCCTCCAATTAAAAGAGATGCAGGCGAATGAACTGAAGTAAACCAGTGAGTCAAAAACTATCATTATCCTTCATTTGTTTATTCTAAAAGACCAGGAAATACTTTGTCAGGTGGCCTTTGGCTTCTCTCTGCCCCCTAGTGGTAACAATTGATCATTGAATCTTAGAGTTGTTGTTCTTAGCAACATTAACATTTCCCCAATTTTTGCATGTGTATTATGACTCAATGTTGCTCATTTTGTGCGTGTATGTGGGGGAAATATATTGGTATGTAGGTATTTTCTTTAGCAATTCAATCTAAACGATCCCCAGCTAAAAGTCAATTTCAAAATCAACAAATATAAATTAAGTTTTCCGAGCAAATACATTTATTCCAATAACTTAATGGAGTGGGTTAAAAATCAGATACCTGCATCATTGTGGTGCTGTACGTTGCTGTCCTGTACATGTAATAAAATGTTTGCTCTCATCTAACTGCTTCCTCATTTTGCAGCAAAGTCTCTCTTCGTTCTTTCCACAAATTGCCGGCAACAATGCCCAAAAATAACAACAGTCCAAGGTTTCTGTTGGAGACAAATTTCTTCCAGCAGTCCCCTGGATTATTAATGTCCAACGTGTAAATCTAAAAAAGAGAGGAGAATATACAATGTTTGGTCGGGATAATAACAACTAATATAACTGTACTCTAATAATGAACCCTTTGACAGTGAGCATTCAGGCTACGCTGTACATCACCATGTTCCTCACCTGATGCGTTAGGTGAATGCCCACTGTGGACAGCACAGCGTAGTAAGGGAGGGTCTGTTCAGCATTCACCCCGGCTGCTACCAGTCCTGACATCATGGCCACCGTGAAGGCACTCAGCCAAGGTTTAGTTTGCTCCTGGAACCTCAGCGCAGTAGATTTGAGACCCAGCTTGGCGTCGTCCACCTTATCCTAATCATCATAGAAAGAACAGAGGACTCAATCAATATCAGCCTTCTTTAAAATGTGGGGCATTTTAAGTGTATGCTCTCTTCTATGAGGGCAACAATAGAAGTTTAACATTTTAAATTAAATAGATGAACTACAGCTCCTCTGGAAAAAAATAAGAAGACCAGTCTGGATTTTTCTTAAATCTTGATCACGTCATTACTTAATGGAAATGCTCTAAATGACAATATGTTTATTGGGAATTTGGTATAAATAGTGTCAGTAGTTTAAAGAATAAAACCAAAATGTTAATTTAACTCAAACAAATACCTATAAATAGTCAAATGAGAGACACTGACCATCTGGAGTGGTCTCTTAAGTTTTTTTAGAGCTGTATGTCTTTAGTAAATTTGAGCTATAAAGTTAAGACAATTTCAAGTCAATCTGTGGAGCTCCCTATTTCACCTGATGAGCATATATCGTGTCATATATCAGCGTCCACATCACTCCAGAGAGATACAGCGGGAGGCACACGGACCAATCACAGTAGCCCTTGACAGCGGACCAGCCGAGCAGCGCTCCCCAGTTGAAAGTGAGGCCTGTGCAGAAGGAATAGACGCAACATGAGACCAATTTAGGCTGCTTTGCTGATGGAAAGATGTTCTGTATTTACTGTGAATGTACAAAACCACAGGCTGTTCGTATGAAGCACGTACCCAACACAAGCTGTGGCCAGTAAGTGATCCTCTTCATCAGTGGGTAGGTGAAGACGAGAGATAATGAAGCAGCACCCAAAGCTATGCTGAGAAGAATACAGAGGGTCCGAAGTAGAAATTATTACAGATTAAATGATAAGAATTTGGCTTTTTATTGAACACATAAGAGATATTTATATGATTTATTTTTTTTTAAGTTAATCAGCAAGATGTTTTAGTGCTTCAAATCAAATCATATCAGTTATTTAAATAGCCAATTATCACACATATTCAGTGTTGAAGGGCTGCTGCAGCTTGTGCAACCCCACCAGATGTCACTGTGCTGCTGATCCTAAAGCCCATTTAATCAATTTTCAGCAAAGAAAAAAAAAATATTAAATCACTTATTAAACCCAAAAAATATGTATTTAAATAAATGACAGTATAATCAATGAAGCCCAAAGAACGACACAATGATGAGTTATTTGTTCCATCTTCTCTGTTGTTGTCTTTAAAGTAATCATGAGGATCACTTGTTACCTGTAGTAGTTGAGACACAAGAGAACACCAAGTGCCAGAGAGAGCTGCCCTCCGAGGAAGACCAGAGCCTGCATCTGAGAGATCTCTCCTGAAGCAATGGGTCTAGTGGACGTCCTGGATACCTACACCAAAACATCATCGCTTTCATTTAGACAGTGCAGAAACCATATAAGAAATGTGAACTTCTTGCTGTAATATAGGTCATAAGAAGAGTGATACTGACTGTATGACTTGTGTGTTCTAGAGGCACAGCAACATAACTTTAACAGCATCTTATATGGTATTATAGCTTTGTAAACACTCTACTTAATGTTATAAACATGTATGGTAAATGGTAAATGGACTTGACTTATATAGCGCCTTCTAGCCGATTTTCTCAGCCCCAAAGCGCTTTACATATCTTACCACATTCACCCATTCATACACACACTCATACACCGATGGCAGTAGCTGCCATGCAAGGCGCTCTCTGAACCATCGGGAGCAATTTGGGGTTCAGTGTCTTGCTCAGGGACACTTCGACATGTGGCGGGGAGACGGGGGATCGAACCTCCGACCCTGCACTCCAGAGGCGATCTCCCTACCCACTTCGCCACTGCCGCCCTGACGTATGGTCATTAGCGATTTCTATCAAATATTAAATTAGCAGAAAAATTAATTTGCTTAGGAAATATCCAGTTGGTATTGCGTGAATGTTCATGCATTAGTTTCACATACTTTTTTGTCAAAGTCTTTATCCCACATGTCATTGATGGTGCAGCCCGCTCCTCTCATCAGCAGAGCCCCCGTACCAAACAGGGTGAGGATGCCCAGGTGAGGGAGGCAGCCGGGGTCGGAAGCTAAAGCAATGCTCCATGTGCATGGGAGGTACAGCAGCCATGTTCCTGCATTACACAAACATAAACACACAGCACAACTCAAGTGAAGAAAACAAGAGATAAGCATCTAAGCAAAGCTATGAAGAAAATAAAACATTTACTATCAGAAACGTCCAACACAGACAGTATTAGGTCGATGTGTGAGTGTGTGTGAAGCCGCTTATTTTTTTGGAAAGGAGGATGTGAGCTCCCCCTGCCTTTCCAAAGACATCTAGGATTAAAACCAATGCCTGAACTTTCCATTTCTTTCACAACCACACACCACTACATAGTGCACTCTTTGAGCTCAAGCTTTTAAAAAATCCATAGGTGCGGCACAGTTCCAATTAGACCTTGAATTGGATATTTATGTGTAAATGTACATTAGAATGTTATGTGTGGTCCAAACTTTTCTGTTTAACGTTAAGATACAGACTTACAGAGGTAGATCTAGTTACATTTAGGTAAGTGTTTGTTTATAAACAAATAATGGCAAATAATTATTTTATATCTGAAACATTATCCCTATAAATATTTTTTTTAAACATACAGAGAAAGATGTGATCACCATTACAAATGAATATACAAACCAATAGGTTTGTCCAGCCTCATCAGTCGGAGATACGGCTGGACAGGCGCTGGTGCTGAATTGACAATCGTAGCAGCCGATAAACTGAACGATCTTCTCCCACAGTGCTGCGATTCATTTAGTCTGAGCGAGGGGCGGATGGCACCCTGGCTGTTAAACACTCTCCTCAACACACTGGAATCTGAGTGGACACCATCTCTACTCCTCTGTCGGTCCGTATGTAGAAGGCAGTTTGACAGAGGGTAAAGACAGGGGGAATAAGTCCCATGGTGAATCCTCTTCAGGACATTCAGAGAGACGTGGTTAAACAGCTTAGCAGGGAGCATGGTCTCTGTGTCTCTGAGCTCACACTGACATGATGTTGTTTTGTGCTCAGGAAACGTCACCCCTGCACACAAGAGGCAGGCACGTGCGCACACACACACACACACACACACACACACACACACACACACACACACACACACACACACACACACACACACACACACACACACACACACACACACACACACACACACACACACACACACGTTTGTCAGTAGCTTTTCACAGAGGAGGACTGGTTTGCTGCAACATACACTTCCCTTTGTGCTGCATTGAATCAGCTGCACAAACATTGTGAGAGATGGAGCTGCCTCCTCTCTATCTGTTCGTGTAGCTGCAGCATTGAGTATTAAAACATTCTGATTAGCTGTTGCTGGTAAACGTGAGTTAGCTTATACGTAGATAGTCATTCTGAAAATGGCACGCACTCATATTTTAGTCATTCAGTAAAAGCTGAATGGACAGTAATGTTAGCCACTCTATCTTAAATTAGCCTAGCTGTTTTATAAAGATAGTATTAACGTATTGTTATGAAGCGAAAACAGTGAGGTGTAGCGGTGAAACTTACACTGTAGGTTACACGGCAGAGGAAATATCACATTCAAAGCAGACTTATCACTTCATAGGTCACTACTGGTGGGTCTTTTCCATGGAACTATTTTCCTGTTATGGTGCGTCCGATATATCGCTCCGGAAGAAAGAGTGTCACTACGCGGAACCAATGACAGCACTGATAGACAGCAGTGATAACTGTGGGGGAGAAAAGTTATTTAGAAAAGCATGTTGAAAACAGAATCCACCTGCAGTACAACCAACTTCTTAAGGAAATTATAATATTAAACGACATTAAGATAGAAAGACTCAAATATTGTAAAGTTTCAGCTATCTTATTAAAGGACTGCATTGGGGGCTATGTTAGGCTATATCAGCTTCAAAACACCATATGAATGCATTCCTACCAATAGGCCCACACTTTCTGTCAAAACTTTAAGTTTATTTTGCATCACTGTGCAATTGCCATAAACAAGTTAACCAAATGTAACAATAAAAACAAATAGGCCTATAACTACACATGCGTCCAACCAATGCAATGTCCAAATCCACTGTTGTTATTTGTGATATTATTATTTGGCAATACACTATAATAATACAGTTTGCCCATTAGATCAAGGAAGATGAGTTATCTTAAAAAATCGGCTGACACTAAATTAAATGATCTCCATTTCTATTTTTTGTGTTATTAAAAGTAGTTCATTTTAATGAATAGTCTGAACAGATAAAGTTTTTGAACTGCAAAATATATTATATTTATAATGTATATTTATATTTTTCTTGAATTTTCTTGGAAGTTGTCTGGGCTGTAAAAGTTTCCCCAAGAAAAATGTGCACATAGGGAGGCTGAAAAACGAGAATAACTGCGAATAGCTCCCTGATAGCTCTGCATGGTAACAAACATGACGCAAAGTAATAGGATTTAAAAATATTTTAAAGTAGGGATGATTATTTATTTACTTATTTTTTGATAGAATTGAGTAAAAGAAAATTACAAAACCAGTCAAATGGTTGAATTTGGGTCGAATTTGCCCCTGATTTCGCAATTAAAGCACGCCTGTTTTGTTTGTTTTCCAAATGCTGATTAGCCACTAATCTTTATTAAAATATGACATGCCTCAATAATGAAATAATAAAATTAAGCATGATATTGATACAATGAAATAATTTTCTGTGTTAATTACAATTCACAATAAGCATTCATTTTAAGTTAAATTCTTTTAGATAGTTACTGTATTGTTTATCAATATGGGATGCCATATGCCTTAGTTTTAACTTTCTCTATTCTACTGGCAAATTATTTAACGAAAAATATATAACTCATTTTCTTATTGTTAGGCCTACAATATTACAAAAATAAATGTTTAAAAAAAAGCTTTGGTAATTTCTAATGTTTGAATTTTAAGGAACAAGTAGCCAACGGTGAATGTAATTTTTTTTTATTACGTCAGTCTTTTTTTCTAGTGAATTAGGTTCAATCTAATTTAGTCTTTTATGATTATTTTAATGCACATAGTGAGCTCTTCCAACCTTTATTATTTTGAAGGTTCACTCACTGGAAGTCGCGGTGTCGCTGAGATCCTTTCATGTTGTTGTTGAAGCGGAAGCAGAAGCCAGAGAGAGAGACGTACTCGCGGGAAAAATGGCGGAAATGTGTGCTCTCTTTAGGTTATCAACAACATCGTTTCATAACATCTCCCCGTGAGTTTCACCCTCTGCCCCACTGCATGGGTGAGTTACTTTATCATGTGTGTGCATTGAGTGTTTTATTACGGTGTATTTGTGACATCGTGTCTTTGTTTGCGTTGTTGAGAGAGTTCGTGGCAATCAGATGGACTGAATTCGCTTTACGCCTCTTTCCTGTTGAATGTACCTGAGACTGAGTGATAGTTAAATCCAGGGCCACACGTTCTTTCTACTGCCATTACGGCTCTCCTGTTCAGTTGCTTTTGCCCCCTTACTTACTTAAGAAGAGGAGTTTATCTGTTGTCAATGTTTTATTTATTAAATCCCCTTTGAAGTCCTAAGTAGTGCACTTAAATTTAACAACAGTAATGCAGTAGTAGCTACTTTTGTAACTTGAGCAATGCCATAATGTTATGCTTTCAATCCTTTAGGTGTTGCACAGTTGGGTCTGCGTGAAACTCTGGTTTTAGAGAGGAATGCAAGATGCAAAAAGGTATTTATGACTGTCAATTATCTGTGCAATGACGATACGGTTGTTTCAATGTAGTGCATCTAGTTGAGTATTCAATATAATCTCTTATTTACTCTCCTCAGAGTCAATGCACTTTTCCACTTCTGGTACCGTGATACAAGATCAAGCTGTTTCTCCAGAATCCTCGATCAAGCCTCTGGAGTGTAGTCACTGTACGCTTGCCTTCAAATCCAAGGTTTGCCTTTTTGAACACCTCAACAAGGAGCACGGCTTTGCTGTAGATGCTGCTCTCAGAGGAGCCGGTTTGAAATGTGCTGAGACTAACAAAGCCGACGCTGACAACAGTAGCAACGGTTTAGGAGGTAGCTTCGAATGCCAGCAATGTAATTTTAAGGCTTGTAGTCTGGATTATTTAAACCAACATGTGAAAATATGCCAGAAGAATCTTTGCCATTCTGAAATCCCAGAGACTAAAAAAGCTGTCATTACGAAGCAGCACAAGGAGGCTGCAGCAGCGAAAGACATTCCCACAGTCCCCTCAGTTATGTCTACCTCAAAAACTAAATGCCCACTAAACTCCTCAAAGGATTTGAAAACATACAAGAGGCCATTGGAAACCATCACCAAGTACTTTAAGCCTTCATCTGCATCAAAAGGAAAACCCCCGGTGCAGTTAGCGGAAAGCCCGTTGCCTTTTGATAGCACCAAGGAAACCCTCATTCTACGAGAATCCCCTTCAAGCTCCAGCCCAAACAGTAGCGGTGTGTTTAAAGTCACTGCTAATTCCACCATTGATTTGTCGAATTATTCTATCCATCCTCACCGGTCTTTGTTAGTTGACCACCTTCAAATTCTGGACCTGAGATCACCAAACAATTCAACAACTGCTGATGATATTGACACGAGGACCAATAATGAAATGCTAAGTGGTCCTCTTGCTAAAAAAGCAAAGCCCGACAAAGCCAACACAAGTAAACCACAATCATTGAGCAGCCGAGAGTTGTCCTTTGAATTCAGCGAAGATGACGAAGAAAAAAATGTTGACCTCGTTAACGGAGACACGGAAAGCTCAAACATTTTTATTTGCAAGCATTGTGACCACAGTAATGAAAGCTTCAAGAAATTGGCTTCCCATTATCAGAATAGTCACCCTTATGTAAGATATAACATTGTCTACATTAAGGATCCAAGTGATCAGAGTGCTACCTTTCGTTGCCTGGATTGTCCAGTGGAGTTTCCAAGTGTAGCTGACCTCAAGAGTCACTACTCTGAAAAGCATCCAGAGGCCCCAGATGTATTCACGATGCCAGCACGAGAACTAAATTTGGTTTTCAAATGTTTTGAATGTCCATTTACGATCGGTACATCGAAGATCTTGGAAAGCCATTACGAAGAAAAGCACCCAGAACATAAAGTGGAAAGCCACTTGATGTATTGCAGGTATTCTGCGTCCACACACCAAGAGGAGCCATTGCAGTTGAATACATGTGAAAAAGAGCCCAATCCAGAAGAACCAGGAGGGATTTCTCCTGAGAGTGCCTGTTCACTATGCGAGGAAGTCAAAAATCCAACCAACCCTCCAACTGGCGAAGGAGCAGACGTGGCGTTATATTATTGTAGGAACTGTGAGTTTAGTCATAAGTCAGTTGTTGTTTTGCATGTACACTACCAAAAAAGCCACCCAGGTGAAGCGGTCACAATAGACAAGATCAAACTGTCGTGCTCTCGTGTCATGTCTCACACACCGTGGACCAATGAGTCTCCAAACCTTCTGACCATGACGGAAAAACCTACACCCCAAATGAACGCCTTAGATTATTCTACAAGGGGCGACGCTGAGCAGTCACCGAAAAAGAAGATTATTCTGACTTTGAGAAAACCTAAGGCCACACAAGAAGCTTCTGAGACTAACTCTGAGTCTGAGAAAGTGGAATCTGCAGAGGACCTAAGTACAGGAAAGAGGACACCTACCAAAAGTAATGGGGAAATGTCTCTTGAAACGCACAGTTTATCCAACAATTCACCAGATAAATTGTATAACTGCCAGTACTGCAGCTACTCGAGTAACAACCTCAGGGGTGTTGTTGCTCATCAAAACAATAAACATGTTGTGCCTGGATTCACAAGTTTTCAAGATGTCATACAATATAATGAGATGCAGAAAAACAAACTTCCAAATGAAGCTAAAGACTCAGCATGTACTACAGCTCCTAATTCCAAAACTAGTATACAGGTTGAGGTATCTAGTGAAAAGGAACTTCAACATGAAGTCGATAACGAATCTGATGCATCACAGATGGGTGTTAATGCTTTTGCACGTGGAGAAAACCTATTCTTCTGCCAAACTTGCAACTATGGAAATCCAACTGTAAAAGGAGTATACACCCATCAAAGCAAATCTCACTCAAAGGTTGGATACACCAAGGAACGTATTATTGACTATACAGCTTTGCTTCGTGATAAAATCAAAAAATTTACAACTCAAGCAAAGGAGCTGTCCTTTTGTACTAATCTACCTCTTCCTCTGATAAATAAGGGAGACGAATATTTGTTTTTCTGCCACTTTTGCAACTACAGACAGAGAACTGCAGAGAAGGTAGTGCAGCATTCTATCAGAAGACATCGTAGATTTACGGTTAACACCCAGCAAGTCTGTCAGTATACTGCTATGGTTCTCAAAGACAAACAAAAATCGCACCCAAAAACAACTGCAAACCAAAAAGTCAGTCATGCATCCGTTTGGGAAAAGGTCAAGAAAAAGAAGAAAACAACAAAGAAGCTCTGCAAAGTTTCAGCGTCACCCCCAATGAGAGACTCACAAACACAGAGGACCCTTCAGTGCCATAGATGCGAATACAACACTCAATATGTGTATCTTTTGAGGAGACATTTTTGGAAAAGCCACAAGTCAAATCGCTGTACCGCTGAGGTTTTAAAAATGTGTTACCAACAAGGATTTGTACAGGCAGGTTATCACTGTGACTTGTGTGTTTTTTCTCACAAAGAAGCATCAGTAGTCCATGAACATTTCCAGAAAAAACATCCCGGACGTAATCCAAGCCTTGAGTACGTGACTAATCGGTTACATGTGTCCCCTGACACATCCTCACCAAAAAAAACTAAGAAACTTAAAATAAAACACACCGATGACAGTGATGACAACTTACCATCCCAAAGATCTGGACAAAATGAAAACAAGACTTATTCGTGCAGGGCATGTTCATTTAAAGGTAGTTCATTTTCCAGTCTTGCCTGTCACTACCGCGCGGTTCATCCTTGGTCTGTGAAAGAAGACGGCTCAGTCCTGGATGTCATCGACACCACAAGGCTCAGTGCAAACAGGGACGTGGAAGAGAACCATGAAACACCTGGGTTATTCGACACCTACCAAGTGCCTCTTGAGGTGGACAGCTCACCAGATTCATCTGATGAGGCAGCAGTGTCTTCTGTATCGTTCAACTGCTCTTACTGCCCTGCAAGGTTCGATACCCAACACGGTGTCAACATTCACATTGGAATGAAACACCATAATGATGAAAATGTGGATGCAAAGGAGCAAGAACAAGTGAAACTCAAAACACGCATGCATGTCTTTAAGTGTCCACATTGTACCTACGTGAATACCAAATTTCAAGGAGTCCTCACTCACTGCCAGAAGAGGCATCCTGCCCTCTCCCCCAGGGCAGACAGTCTTCACATTGATACGTCCCATTTACACAACTCGGAGGACTGTGTGAAAAACAATGGTCCTGGTTTGAGATTTGGTGGATACATGTGTGAAACATGCCCCAGAATCTTTATAACGCAGGAGAAGCTGAACCAGCACTGTGAGATGCAACATAATGAAACGGTGCCAAACACGCTCAAAACAGCCCCTAAAACATCAGCTAAGAGTAAAAAAAACCTATCCAACACCGTCTGCAATCAGGGTTCTATATCAAAAGTTTCCTTTCTAAGTAGGAACATGTATTCATTGGTAAGGTGCCAGCAATGCGCATATAGTTGCACCACAAAAAATGCCCTTGATCGACACATGCGTGTTCGTCACAAGAATGAATCTGTTCGAAAGGTTCGGGGTCCTTCATACAATTGTGCCCTGTGTCCCAGTTCCTATATTTTGAAAAAAGCTCTTGGAAACCATTATATTAAGAAACACGGACAGGAAAGTTTCTCAGAATACTATGCTCCACTATACAAGACTGTCCACAGGATGCCAGCGCAAGGATCTGATGGGAACAAAATATTAGTTTACAAGTGTCCCAATTGTCCCTATGTGAATTCTTCCCCCCATGGCGTTCTCACTCACTGCCAAATGAGCCATCCATCCTTTGTAGCCCGGGCAAATGACCTTCAAACAGATGAAATACTTAAAAGCAACATGGTTGGCTGTACGGTGGGAAAAGGATTTAATGAGAGAGGGTACACGTGTAGAAAATGTCCGCAAATGTATATATCGATGAAGAAACTGAAAATCCATTGCGAGAGGGACCATGGTAAGGTGAAGGCAGCAGCTCCGGAACATTCTTCTAAAATTGAAAGTGAAAAACAACCCGCTTACATCTCGGATATGTCAGTTTTAGAGGCTTTCTCTTTACAGAACAAAACATCAGCATTGACCACCAAAAGAATGCTCCCCGGACACCAGTTGGGCACGCCTGAGATATGTCAATCAAACTCACTATTGGAACAGACCCAGGATTTACCCTACAAGTGCAAAATGTGCGCCTATTCGGGATCGTGTCGAAAATACCTGCATGCGCACTACAGAAAGCTTCACAAACTTGGTGTATTGGCCACATTCAATGTGCTAGGGTCATATAACAAACGCAAAAGTTCTTGGGCCCAGCAGCCTGAAACTGAAACTGAGAACGATGGGCCTGTCAAATGTAAGATTTGCCAAAACTGGTTTCACTCATCTCAGCAGCTCCTTGCCCACTATAGTACGTTCCATTCGTTAGATCGCATATTGGACTTCACTGTCTTGTCAAAAGCATCAAAGAGGAGCACGGGGCTTTACAAATGTGCCCTGTGCCAGAAACAGATGAATGGAATTAAAAAGCTGTGTGCTCATCTGGATCGCCACAGAGAGATGGCGCAAATCATGGCAAAGGTGGCAAAAACGAAGGCTTCGGCTGTCGTTACAACAACGCCAGAGGCCAAAGACATCCAAGTAAGTTTACTCCTTCTAATATTGTCATTTAGACACTTGATCCGTTGATATGGTTTAGCTACACTCATTAGTATGAAGTTTAGTGACTGTTGCTTTGTTTATTTTCAGCCCTGTCAACAAGATGAACTGCCCATATTGGAAAATGTGGAGGATCTGGCCAAGCGGAACGTCGTACCAGTGGAGACCTTTACTTTGCCAAGAAGTCCGTCATCACCTTTAAAACCCACTGATGTAGAGCAGACAGAGCTGGGATCAGGAGAAGACAACCGCACTTGCAAACAGTGTAACCGGACTTTCATGTCATCTAAAGGTCTGCGAACGCATGAGCGCAGCCACGCAACAATGGCGGCCATCGAGAAACTGCCTGCCTCTGTATTAAAGCACAAGTAAGAAAAACCATGGATATTCAAAGTCGTATTGAAAGAAAAAACACAAACCAGATAGTCGTTCAGAAGTTAGAGATGTGAAAAGTTAGGTATTTTGCTTAATACTGTCTTTTAAGATACAAGCCTTTCAAAACAGGTCTCTGATTTGTTCATTACACTTGAATATGTCGCACACATTCAAATAGCTTTACAAACCTTATTAATAGCATGACAGTACCCTTAATAGAGCATTATCAATACTCTGTAAAATAAAGTATTGATGGAAATAAAATTACACAAATTAGATTTCCTTTTATATCAAGAACCCTCAAGATGTATCTGGTTATTGATGAGCAAACTGTGATTGTATCTGACATTATCTCTACAGCATTGACAAACACGTCCAGTTCAAACCTGGGACCTTAAGGCCTTACTTGTGTAGTCTGTGCCCCTTTCGGTCGACTGTCATGGGCTTGTGGAGGAGCCATTTTCTGAAAAAACATGAAGGTGAGTAACCGCTATCCAACGTACTATTATCTCATATTGAATACATTGGCAATGGTATAATGTTATTATAATGTTATTATGATGTGTCATATATTCTCGCTTTCACCTCCTATATATTTGTAGCGAATGTATTGAATTATCAACACATTTCTAGGTTGTCTTGATCAGAATGTGGCACATTCAAGGACATCTCGTACATGATGTTAATATGCACGCCGGGTCAAAATGAACCCACATTAATTAAACCTTTTTAGAGAGTGCTGATTCAACTATGTTCTCCAAAAGGAGCCCCCAGTGGAATCAACACCTCTCATAAAATGATTGAATAGTGTCCTTAATACAGTTAAGAGTTATTACACGGCTTCTGTGTTAAACTTTCTACAGCTCATTGATATTATTTCTGCTAGCTGGTTTGATCAAGATACCACCAACATCCAGCTAAGTATTGTTAAATATTGGCTGTCACTGGGCAGTGGGCACTTTGTTTAGTACCACTGTGAAAGTTTCCCTATACTGTAAAAAGTACCACATTTAAAGAACTAAGGGAGTGGTAAAAACGGTTAACTATACATTTTGGAATTTACCAGATAGTGACGCCTGTCCTTTAAAAAAAAATTGGCTTAGCAACTTTTACTACACAGTTTACACAGCACTTATATTGCAAGTTTCTGCATTTCATTCCATGTACGTACGTCTGCTGAATGCCCAGATGTCCTTATGGATCCTGCTGAGACTGACATCCAAGATGAGGAGAGCGCTCAGAGGGCCGATAAGGAAGATGCATCAGAGGAACTGAACAATTTTCCAGAACTTGATGAAGAACCTGAAATTGCTGAAAGCAAGTCATTCCTATAATGTTTTACTGTCAAAATGTATGTTAAATACACCCGTTCAGTGTCTTTACAGAGACTGTACTTTATTGTTCTTTAACAGGATCGATGTACTTGGAGCCCCCAGATGTGCAGCGGCAGCTGAACCACTATACCTTGATGGCACAGGGTGGTGCTTCTTCTAAAGCAAATGTGCAAGACACTAACGCATCCGAGAAGACTCTGCTTCACTGTGAGTTCTGCAATTTCAACAGTGGCCACATACGAAGTATAAGACGCCACTACCTAAATCGCTACGGAAAACGGATCCTCACGTGTAAGGAGTGCAACTTTTTCACTGGAACAAGGTAAGAAACCATCAAGACTATTTTGACTTTAATTGTGAAATTAGATTTTGGAGACGGAACATTTCCAAAAAGTGTTCCTTTGATGGGTTGAATATCTCAAATGATCTTAAATACTATCAAATATGTAAGACTCTATAGCTGTTTACAGAACATTGCATTTTGTAAATGACTGCCCTTTTATTAGGAAAACCATGGACATGCACATCAAGATGGGTCACTCTACCTGCCAATCAGAACCTACTCATCAGAAAGACCTCCGCTGCCCTTTCTGCCTGTACCAGACCAAGAACAAGAATAACATGATTGATCACATCGACTTGCATCGTGGTAAGTTAAACACTCGACAGCAGTCACTGATACAACTTGTCTGTCATGTTATATTAAAGGTCCAGTGTGTAAGAGGAATTTGAGTTTTTCAGAACAGACTAGTTAGAAATGGAATTAAATAAGTATTTTTTTAATGAGTGTATAAATTGTACAATTGCTTGTAAATAAAAGTTTTTATTACCTTAGAATGAGCGTTTTATATCTACATAGGAGTGGGTCACCCTCCATGGAGGCCGCGATATTGCACCGTCATGTTTCTACAGGAGCACAGAACGGATAAACTTAACGGCCTTACGCGTTGTTTTATATATAGTGGGTGTCTGCCGAGAATTTCAGCTCTTAGAAGAGGACGAATAAATGCTTTAGAATGAATAACTACATACATCTTCACTTCATCATGGAAAGACTTAAAGCTGTGGTGGATGATGCCATTTTTTGTAACTAGCTTCCTTTCCTTGAAGGCCACCGTAGTTCTAATACATTCTCCAAACTGGAGAGGTAGACAACTTTGACCTCTAGATGACAGCTAAATCCAAGTTTATTACAAACTGCACCTCTCAGGCTTTTTGTCTCTTTTTTTTTCAGAGGAACGTGTGGTTCCAATAGAGGTGCGTCGTCCAAAGCTGTCCCGTTATCTTCAAGACATTATCTTCCGCTGTCACAAATGCACTTTCACCAGCGGCAGTGCCGAAAACCTGCGTTTGCACCTGATTAGGCACAATGACATCAAACCCTACAAATGTCGACTGTGCTACTTCGACTGCCCTTGGCTGAGTGACCTGGAGGCACACCTGAGTGATAAGCATCAGGTGAGGATTTGTTACCCAACCCCTCTATGCTTCACAGGAATTCCCTTTTGAGCGAAAGAATGGCAAATGATTCACTTTGAATGTGCTTCTTTGTTTCACATTTTTGAGTATTTATACATACAGAGAGTTGTTAGGATGTGACTCAGCAGCTCTGTTTTCCACCTAAGAGTTCCTGGAACAATTGAGACTCAAGAACTAAACTAGAGACTGAAAAGTGTCCTTCTACAGATTTCTGTCATTAGCATGGAGATAATTGAAATCGGCCAAATAACAAATTCAAAAAATGACGGACAAATTTGGGACGCAATTTTCACACGTTGTCCACTCCTTTGCTGTCACTGGCCCAGTTTAAATATCCCACGCCATGCACTCAAGTGTTGGCCCTTTCTACACACTGAGGGGAAAACCTGCAAAGCACACAGTTGTGATGTTAAAACAACAAGGACTGTGGAATTGAGCATCATTAAAAAATAAACATGGAACCATTCAGTGAGATGACATGGCATTAGTCCAGATACGTTGTCTTGTTTCAACACAACTGTTTCACTTGAACTGCATACAGTCGGGTAGGTCTCTGTCCAGTTAATGTCATTTCCCACAGACGTCCCACTTTAGACTGGGGCCCTATTACTTTACTATAACCAGGCACTTGCAATGATTATTACAGTCTATTACGGCTGCTAACGAGATAACTTTGTTTTTAATTCCAATGAGCCACACAAGAAGTATCCGCCTCTTATACTAATATTGACATTAGTCACCCCAGTTGCTTGTTCACTGTCAGTGAGGCCTGTTAAGACCTGTTCCCTCTTGTTGAGACACCAGAAATCGTTCCTGGGCCCCCTAAGAACGTTTCCTGCAATAGCATTTTCTTCTCTCTTTTGTGCAGGTCTTGAGGAATCATGAGCTGGTGGGTCAGGTCAGCCTTGATCAACTAGAGGAGAGGGTTGATAGGATGGCGGGAGAGGAGGAGGAACCTTTGTGTAACCACAACAATGACAACGAGGAAGTAAACGAACGAGGGTCTGTCAACGACTGCCATGAAGTTCCACATGAGACACAAGCTAAGAACCAAGGGGATAATAGCATCATAGAGAGAATCACACTACACATCAAGGAAGCCAATCGGAAGCAGGGGCAGGACGGCAAGAATATAAATGAAGAAATCGCTGCCAAGAGTTCCGAGTCACATCTTCAGTATGAGAATACAAAACCCAACACTACTGTCCAAGAGAAGCAGGATCCAGTCACTGTGACAGAAGATGTAGTAGAACAAACGGTTGAGGAAGGGAACAATGCAGATATTGAAATGGCGGATTGCAATTTCTCCGAGAAACATAGTCATACTAATGAGGACCAGCCAAAGCGCAGAGAGGACGCTGGTATTACACTCGCACTACAAAAAGAAGGGGCAGCAGAGGGCAGCTCAACGACACATGGCAGAATGGCTGAAAAAGCCCAGACCCACACACTACATTTAAAGGCGCTTCAGCAGAGAATGATAAACATCAAGGTTAGGGCAGAAGATGATAAACTACCTTGTGACCCGCTGGTTGAGGACGATGACATTGGCAAAGACAGAACGGTTCAATTGAAAACGATGTTGAGTGAAGAGGCCCACAACCTAAAGAATAAAGTTAACACAGAGGCAACTTCAAAGAAAAATCATGTACAGCAAATTAACATCAAGCCTCTCAACAGTTTTACAGTTGAAAGGCATTTGCTAAGACTCACGCCCAACAGTGCAATACTTAAGTTGAGCCATAATAAAAGCTTTGGTGTCTCCTTTGCAAAATTTAAAGAGGAACAAGCGAAGAGAAAGGGTGAGAAGGCGAGAGTCACTTGTGGGGGAATGCCAGAACGGGAGAAAGAATGTCTCAGAGAAGAAAGGCCTCCTATCGGTTGTCCCAAGGAAAAAGATCAGAATGATCATGTGGAGCCAAAACAGGTCAAAGACGATGAGAACCAACACGCAAAACACAAGGACGCTGACGGGATAAAGGAAACTGATAATCCACATGTGCCCAAAGGTAAGATACTAGAGACCACAATGTATCTAAATACATTATCCTGAACATATCAATTGTTATATTTATGAAAGTAAATATAATGATATAAAACAGAAAAGGCATCACATATTAGCACAAAATGCAAGAGCTGGAACTTAGTATTCTTTCTTATGAGTAATTTCCATTTTTGTTTGACAAATGACTGAATAGATTAGGGTTTAAGGTAATAGTGTTGCCCACCCCCCTCCCCCCCTCATTGTAGTAAATATATCTTGTTCTTCTTGTGCCCTAGCAATCATAGATGGAGCTGCTGAAGTCCTGTGCCCGTCAGCTACAGAGGAGAAACTCTTTACCTGTGAGTTTTGTGGACGAAACCTCACAAACAGTTCGGAACTGGAGCGGCATGTCATGCGACACGGAATATAATGTTTTTCTTTTACGTTGTTCTGGACGGTAGCGAGAGCTCTAACTCATTTTTGAGTTGAGCAATTTTAATGAACCGTCCTCTACACACTCTATCTCTCTCTCTCTCTCTCTCTCTGTACTGTACTGTGTATTTCAAATACATTTTCCATGTTTTGTTGATTTTAAACCGCTTTTAAGGAATGATATTATGGTACCGCTGTTATGCATAGGATTTACTGTGTAATTAAAACTTCTGAACCAGTATGGTGACTGTGTAAAGTGTGACACATTGTCATTAAGATTTTATTTTGATTTTTTTTATCCATTTTGAGACACCAATGGATATCCATGAATAACTGTAATGTGATTACCACCTTCATTTTTTTTTTACCCCAGCAGTTTACTTGAGGGGAGACATTAAACAGAGGTCATTACTATTAAACATGCAAAAATATAGTTACACTGTGAAATACTGCTACATATGATCTGTTCAATGCCAAGACCTGGACCAACCTCAAATTCACAAATGTCTGTGCTGCATTCAGGTGCTGTTGGGTATTTGAACATTAGGTTACTTACTGTATTGCCTTACTTCCTGGTCAGAAGAGTAAAGTATTTCACCAAGTTAAATAATAACAGTATTTAGCTTGATATACTATATGAATAATAAACATAACTTTTTAACTTTTTTGTCATTGTATTACTTGGTCTACTGTTTTATAAATAAACGGAAAGTGATTACCATATGATGTGATTGTTTTTCTCATTTAACTGGATAGACTTCAGTGGACAAACAGCTATCACAAAGCTGTAATTACTATAGTTAAGCCAATAATATTTCACTATACTATTGTTGCTACAAATAGTTAAAGGGGCAGTTTGTCACCTCAGCAGACTATTATTCACTTGGTGATGTAGCGTTACCTAAACAGTCTGTTTACGTTGGTTTACAGTCATTGAACTCTGTCTAATGAAGCTAGTAGCCTACTTTTAATACATTTTCCTACAGCCTTGCTTGATGGTAGCTCAACTTCATTCATATTGCTTAATGGTTCATGTAGTTAAATAACTTTTTTTGTGTAGTTGACTATAGAAAAAATTATATATATTTTTTTAACAATTGCTTCTCTAATTGAACCCCAATTGACGAGCCACAATTAATAGAAGAAGAAAAAACAGATTTGTAAACAACAAAAATCCCCTATTGCCTAACCTTACCCAGTGCTGCACTGAAGGCTTTGTTGGGGGCACAAAACACCAAACACTATTTTTTGCTGGCATGTGACTTTTATATTTTGTTATTACATAGGCTCATGTATCATGTAAGCCTGAATTGTCAATTTGGTAATTGTTTAAAAGGTAGTTTGAACTACTACTAAGTAGCTTAGTTAACCAAACTAGATTTCTCCCTTGGGTAGCTTTGCTCTTCAACTTCTTCCAATGAGAAGGAATTGGTGGTTTGTAAAGATATGCATTCAAATTAGCATCCCCGGTTGTTTTAAATCCAGGAAAATATAACCAAACAGCCTGCTAAATAAAGACTTGAGGGATCACACAGATATGCCTAATTAAACTGAATCACGGGGCTAAGGTCACACACGGGACAAATAAATCCTCATAAACTTAGACAATTTGTTTATGACATAGGCCTACATAGATTGAAAAGGCGGAAATACGAGCTTACGAGAAGCACCTGAAGGCAGCATTTCTTTCCCGTCTGTGTGCGTGGGTTGGTTACGACACATGCTTGTCATCCAAATGTAAGAGGACACCGCTTCCTGGTGTGGACTTATAATAATAATGGGCTGATGAGAGGGAGAGGAGGTAGATCTGCTCGAGTCTTCTCACCTGCAACCAGCTGCTCTGATTCACCAGTCTGCGGAAACAGTGTGTAAGTATAACAACTATGAAAATGTTTCTGTTCTCATTGGTTTGATAGGATACAGGAGTTATGTCTGGGAAGAGGTGATGCTGACCAACTCTTGGATCGATATCGCGCTCTGCTGTACTCCCCGTAGTGAAATGTGTTTTATTATTAGAGCGAGGCAAACAATTCTAATTCTAGGGCCTATATAAAAACTAATTCTAGTTAAAAATCGTTTGCATGTGTGTCAGTGTGAGTGAGTTCACTTCACCCAGACTGGGATCAACTTTTGAGCTTAGTTTTCTACAGTTGTTTCCTCCTTCCTTGAGTTGCACCTTATCTTTCGTCATGACTTACTGGAAGAAAAAGGCAGGTTGTGGTTGATTTCAAGTGCAACAAAACTGCCATAGGCTACTTGTAAATTTTTCAAACACATTGATTTGTTTGCATTGTGTAGTGGATGCCTTCTGTCACTTTCCCATAGGATACTCTACACTTTACTTTTGTAATGGTAAATTCATTAAGTTCCCTGGAAAATAAAATGTTTCTATTTGGTAGTAGGCTAGTAATTAAAGAAAAAAAAAGTGGAGGCAGTGTTTACTTGACACACCTAAAGTGAAGTTTGTGTAAACACATATTTAATTTCTATTACTTTACTTTATACTTACTTATTAAATTACTTACTGAAACTAATTCCAAATAACATATTAGTTTTGAGGAATGTTTCATGGAAACAATTAGGTGTTGGTATAATGGTGGCACTTTCCCAAGGTTTACTCTGTTCCCAGTCCTTGACATTCTAGTCTTTTTGGCACTTTTAATCTACTTAGTTTTGTAAACTTTACTTTAGTTCTGCTCTTCTAACATGTAGTGTTTTGGTTTTTACTCACAAACAGGAACAGAAGAGACGCCTCGTCCAGTTGAAGGAATGTCAGCCTTAAACAAATCCCCAGAGGATGGCGAGTCCTCCTACTCATCCAAGGTCATAAACATTGTCTTTTTCATCCTGCTGCTGGACCTGCTGGGATTTACTCTGATTCTACCTCTGCTGCCGTCCATCTTAGACCACTATGCACAAACAGGGGTCAGTAACATTTACAGGGTTCTTCTTGTGACAGAAGTAGAATGACTTAAAATGCACTTTTTGCTATAATTATTATCAAAACAGATACATTATGTTATAATCGTTGAGTTGTCATTTAAAAAATAAAACTTTTGTAGAATAAAAATAACTCAGGATCCTTTATATAGCAGAATAATGATCACTTCTGACTATATTTTCATCCGTTTCCAATCAACAGACTGCTTTGGGTAAAAATGAGTCCCAGACATAAAAGGTCCCACTTGTCAAAACAGTTGTACATCAGTTTCACCAGTGGAACTATGTACTGTGTAAACTTGTGTTTTGAAGAGCAGAAACCGATTCAACCGCAGTAGAATGCAGATTTTGAATGAGATGAATTGGACGGACGATGTGCAGAATTTGAACACAGGGGGCTCTTTGTGTAAAGAATCAGCTTCATCAAAACCTCATAAGTGATTAGATTAGCTGTGTGTGTCTGCATGCTGACTCATGCTGAATGTACCTCTCTACTTGTGTTTGTATCGTCCCAGTGTGTGATGTATTTTCTTCTATTGGACAGGATGCAGTGTATCAGTCCCTGCAGAGTGTGGTGGACTGGTTCAGGGACTCTTTGGGGATTCCTATGGAAAAGAAATACAACAGCGTCCTGTTTGGAGGTATATCTGATGGATTGATTAGGAGCTCTTCTTGTAGTGACATTAATGAACAATTAGACGTTTTATTAATAATCGGATAAACTGCTTAAATTTGCATACTTTTTGATTTGCCACTTTTTTATTTAAAAAAAATTATACTTAAACATTATATTCATATTTACCATTCATCTGCTTCCAAATTACAGTTCATCATAAAGAGAAATTATAATGCAGTTTTTAAAATAGAAAAATCTACAACAAATTAATTTACGAATAAAAGACAAGAAGAAACATGAAATAAGATGAATAAATATTACATTTTCCTTTCAGGTCTGATCGGGTCACTGTTTTCTCTGCTGCAGTTCCTGGCCTCGCCTCTAACCGGAGCTCTGTCAGACCGCTACGGCAGACGACCCATGCTCATTCTCACCACAGTGAGCAACATTCCTTTGACTTATTTTCTTATTTTTCATGACCTATGAATTGGTAGCCATGTAAAAAAGAGCAAAAATATTTACTAATATCATTAATTCTGATTCAGTTGCCACACTTTATACTCCAAACCATGCAGCCTTGTCATCAGCGTCGATTTTAATTGGTTGTTCTCATTTTCCAGTTAGGCCTGATGTCCTCCTACGCGGTGTGGGCAGTTTCCCGGAGCTTCAGCATGTTCCTTTTGTTTCGAGTAATTGGGGGCATTTGTAAGGGCAACGTCAGCCTCTGCACTGCCATTGTGGCCGACTTGCCGTGCCCTAAAGCACGGAACAGAGGAATGGTGAGGGCACAGAGATAGTCTATGGCTGTGACGGCAAACATTTGGTTCAAATATGAAACTTAAAGGTGGAGTTAGCTATTCTGTAGAATGCTTGTTGTCAAAATCAGTGAACATCTCCTCACAATGTGCTAGCTGTCCGTACTGTGTGTGCTGAAAAAAAACAAATACAGTGTTGTTAATACACAGCTTAGGCTCTGTAAACGGGCATGTTGCCAGCTATAGTGGTCCCCTTTGTTTACATACCAATTACAGAGCCTAGGCTGTTTTTAGTGTACACACCGCATGAACAAGTAACGGATTGTGAGCAGATATTCAGTGATTTTGACAAAAAGTTATTTGATAAACAAGAACTCTCCATAATGACTGACTCCACCTTTATTACACCACAATGTGACTTGATGCATTCTCCTTGTAGAGGCTGAGCTGTTGCTGAATACTTTGGTTTCCTCCTCACCAGGCTATGATCGGCATTGCCTTCTCCCTGGGCTTCACAGTGGGGCCTCTTATGGGCGCGTACTTCGCCTTAAGCTCCAAAGCAACAGGTGCCGTCTTCTACCAAACTCCAGCCCTGCTCGCCTTGGCCTTCAGTGCTGCTGATGTGCTCTTCATTTGGCTCATGCTGCCAGAGACGCTAACAGAGAATGTCAAGGTTGGCTTGAGTATTTGCACATTCGTAGACTCGTACTTCTAATTTGTAGATGTGATAACAAGGGCATTTAACTTTCTAGTCAAAAGTGACATTTTCGGGGCGCCTTTAGCTCAGTTGGTAAGGCGTCCCCTCCATGGGCCTCGGCCAGCAGCGGACCCGGGTTCAATTCCAGCCCGCGGTCGTTCTCTGCATGTCACTCCCCTCTCTGCCCCATTTCAACTCTGTCTCTACACTATCAATAAAGCATAAAAATGCCAAAAAATATCTTTTAAAAAAAAAGAAAAAAAAAAGTGACATTTTCATATATTCTAGATCCAATTCACAAAGACAAAACAATTTAAGACATTTTTATTTTATTTTGATGATTACGGCTTACAGCTCATGAAAAAGTCAAAATATTTGAATATAAAATAAAAACAATACAAGAAAGGAACTTTCTAATATTTTCTTAGTTCAACAACAGTTTGTTTTCCTTAATGGTTGATTTTTGTTGTGGGTTTCCCATCCTAAGGCTTCTTCTTCAGGGTTTGGAGACTCCCGGGACCTTCTGAGTCCATTATCTTTATTCCATTTTAATGCTGTTACCAGAGCAAAAGAACCCCCTTCCAGAGAAAGTGAGTAGTGCACACACTTTATCACTATTTTACGCCCATTTGACCCATTTCTTAAGCATGGTTGACCTTCGGCACAAGGATAAACAGTAAGGTGGAAATGTCCTTCCAGGAATGCAGAAGCTTCAAGCATTGGGCCTGGTTTATTTCTGCTACCTCTTCCTGTTCTCCGGTCTGGAGTTCACGCTGAGTTTTCTGACTCACCAACGCTTTGGATTTACAAGGTAAGAAGCCAAAGATAAAGCCATGCACTGATATCAGTTACAGTAAACAACTTTGTGTTTTGTTTTGTTTTATGTTTTTTTACAAGCCCTTCTCTCCCACCAGTATGCAGCAGGGGAAAATGTTCTTCTTCATTGGTGTCATCATGGCGTTGATCCAGGGGGGTTACGCTCGTAGAATCAAACCCGGGCAACACATCAAGGCTGTTCGTATGGTAGGAAAGAGAACAGTACCTTCTGTTAACATTAAAAACAGCTGTACAATGGAATGCTTCTTATGCTGCTGAAAATACATGATGCACCACTGCAGACTTGACTTCTTTTAATGAATTGTTTTTCTCTTTTTCAGGCAATCATAACATTAATCCCAGCATTTATTCTCATTGGGCTGTCGTGGAATGTAACCATGCTTTACGCCGGCTTGGCGTTGTATGCATTTGGTGAGCTGTTTTCACACTGAGTATCACGTTAAGATAAGTTAACACCTTTATTGTGCAGGAATGTGCAAAATTAGCATGTGAGGAGAGTCAAAACATGAGATTAAGGATGTAAAATGTGTTTTACGATGGGAGATCATGGTGTAGTGGTTAGAGCCCCCGCCCACAGAGGCTCAGTCCTCAGAAGCAGCAGACCACAGGTTCTAATCCGACCCGTGGTCGTTCTCTGCATGTCATTCCCCTCTCTGCCCCATTTCACATCTGTCTCTCTAAATTGTCTAATAAAGCATAGAAATGCCCAAAAAATAATCTTAAGAAAAAAAAGAAAAAAAAAAAGTGTTGTATCCTATGTTTACATGTCATGTCGTTGCTTTTGTTACAGCTGCTGCAGTCGTAGTTCCGTGCCTGTCGACACTCGTATCTGACCACGGTGAGTCTTTTATTAGTTATGATAAACTACACAAACCATTTTGATTCAACTGTGACTGGCACATTGAGACTAGTTATCTGCTTGGGTTATCCCTCCAGGCTCGGCCAGTCAGAAAGGCACAGTGATGGGGATCCTGCGTAGTTTGGGAGCTCTGGCCCGAGCACTGGGACCGGTGGTGTCATGCTCCGGTAAGGACAACAGATGGCAGAAATGACTTGTGTTTATTTCAATTCATGAAGCTTTAACCAACACACACAAGCGCAATTAACTATTTTTAAACAATGTTATACCTTATTTTCTGAACATGAAATCGCATGTAACTTGTACATTTTTTGACTGTGTATAAATAGGTCCATTATTTTAACCGTTGTGTTTCTCTCCACAGTTTACTGGATAGCTGGAGCTCAGACCTGTTTTCTCCTCTCATCAGCCTCTTTCATTATTCCTCTGGTTCTACTGAGACAAGCTGGGAGGCTAAAGGAGGAGTGAGAGGCATAAAGACTTGGGAACGTTTCATAGTTTCAATGTATGTTATGGTGTTTACATTTGCTTGAAAACAAGCACTGACTTTAGTACTTAGTTCTTCGACACCAACAAAATTAAGATGTTTACTTTCTGCGCTCTTTGCCAACGAACAACCTGTGGAACAAAATGTCATAAGAAGACATTGACCAAACAGAGGGAGTTTATTGAAAAAATGAATAATGAGTGAACCTAATGCCTTTTTATACATGCACATGTGGATCTGTGCATATTGTGAATTGCACCAGTTTGTCAGGGTTACAAATACCATTTATGCTTTCGGTACATATAGTATTTGTTGTATATCTTTTTATAACGCAGTATTTTCTCAATCACTCAGATTTTGTATTTAAAAAAAATAGCATTTTATTTGAGCTCACTTTAAAAATGTGGATTTTCTATTTTCCTGTAATTAAAGAAAAATAAACAGTCAACCAAAATCTGTCCATGTAAGTGTATTATTTAACTTGAAGGTTGTATGAAAAGGTTTTTAAGTGAATTTACTTTGGTAAAACTTTGCGGTACTGCAGGAATAATATTAACACAAAGTATTTGTACTGTATATGAGTATAATGTGCTGATATGTTTCTAATATTTAACTTTTTACTTATAATATTTTTTTAGAAATTCATGGTTTCTTCCATGCTTGTTTAAATCATAGTACCACACATTTTTCTTATTGAGAATAAAAAGAAAAGCATTTACATATAGCTTTATATCTGCACCTCTGGTTATGTTGGTATATTTACGCTGAGCGCCGCCAGATGTCGCTGTCAGCGCTGCTCACAATGTAAACACATGCTAACTGCTGCTATGCTATCTACAGGTTGCTTAGCCTGGACAGACAATTACACGCACACACACTGTGTCAGATAGCTATAAATAAAGCCGGAGAGTTTGACAACACTATGGAAGATGCAGTGAACATGCGGGGATGTGACTGGATGTAGTTAAACCTCAAGATGGACAAGGTAGTGAAAGTCATTTACGGATGTTTTTAATTTTGTTTTAGCTAGCTAGCATAAAATCGCTAACGTACGCTGATGCATACTGAACATAAGCTACAACTTTCAAACAAACTTTTACATATGCTTTATTATTATTAGTTCATTTCAACCACAACAATAAGACGTTTTGTAGCACGTTAGGTTTTGATGGCTCACCCAAAAGATAAGACAGTGGCACGTTAGCGTGCTGTTCATTTTGAGCTAAGAGCAAAGTATCACATCATTAACCACCCTATATATAAAAGTTTAAGCCTAAAACATATGGTGAAAAGTCTTCAACGTGTATACAGTGGTCAGATATTAAGTGTTGTTGATTTAGCTAACTCATGGCGTAACTTTAGCGGCAGCCCAGTAACGATCTTGTCAAAGGTCGTGTTGCAGCACATTGTGGATGTAGATGTCAGCCAGTGTTGTAATTTCCCCCCAGGAGAGCAAAATGTCATCTGCTGTCCAGTCTTTTGACCACAATCAAAACTGGAGGCAGAGGAAGGAGCCTCCAGAGCCACACTCAACCTCATCAGCATCACATATTTTTTTACCAAATCCCCATGTGTCCCAACAACAGAGTTTGAGAGGGTAAGAAGGATCAATCAATTCACCATAATGACCTGGGTCACATGTTCAGAAAGTTTAAATGACACAAGTATTCACTTTTTTAGTTGTCCAGCAGGGTCACTACATTTCCTTAAGGTGTCTTCAAAGCATTAAAACTAATCTCCTAAAATTCTTAAAATGCTCAGACATGGGAACGTTTTTTTTTTTTTTCAACAACAACAAATTCACATTATTGATGGCATCTACCAAGTGTCAATCCACTTATTTGTGTGAATTGTTCATGCCTTTGTTAAGGAACCGGTCAGGTGTGAGCCCTAAGCGAAATCCATCAAAAAGGAATGAAGAGGCAGCAGGGAAAGGAGTAGATGTGCCCAGGCGTCATGGCTACAGCAGCAGCCGTCGGGCTAGAGACAGCGGAGATGGTTTCATGCAGAGAGACAGGTCCGTACGTGACCCACAAGCAAAGGTTGGTTTCATTTCATGTACCAGGAAAGAAAATTGCTTAATCAAACTTTCTTCATGAAATGAATAAAGAGTGATTTTAATCCCTCTCCACAGACATCAAAAAGCAACAATGACTGTTATGCTCAAAGCAGAGTTATGGGCAAAAGCTCAGCGGATGCACAGAGAAAAGGTAGTTGTCACACATGACATGACAGTATTAAAACTCCTTGCTGAACGATACCTGGCACCTTCGACTCAACTCAACATAACTTATTATATTTGGGTTAATACTTTTTTGCCACTAATTTGACCATAGGTTTTAGAGGAGCCAGATCTGCCCCAAACTCTGCCGGGAAGTCTAATCCAGCACAAAGCGACCTGGTTCAGTTTGATATGCAGATGACTGATTTCCCAGAGTTAGCTTGTGGCGTGTCTCTGGACAAAGCAGCAGGCCCGCCGCCTGCACAGAAAGAGGGCTGGGGTCCCGTTCCTCAAACACAAGTGCCATCACCATCATCTTCCTGGAGGGTGAGCTCACTGAAACAACAGGTGTTGATATTGTGCAGTTTGCTGTAAATGCTTCACCAATATAGAGTTATACTCATGAATGTTGTGCTGTTGTGATTTTCTATTGAACAGTCTGGCAGGAGAGGAGCCCCAACACAACCTGAGCCCCATCGTATTAGCTCTAATGCTAAGCCAGATTCTTCTGCTGCACCTCCAGGTAGGGCTCAGACCCGGTAGTCATCCTTCTACTGACTATACAGCAGTGTAAATAACAGCTCAGATATTGATCTTCTTATTTATTTGCTTGTTTGTATGTGAACAGCTCAGCCGGTGGTGTTTTCCTGGGCTAACGTTGCCTCTCAGCCTCCAAAGAAACCTCTCCCGAAAGAGGAGACGATCAGCAGCAATCACACAGAGGTGAGACAGATATCTTTGAGTATTTTTTTCTTGCCCGCTTTTGCCAATAATGGTTTGTGATGGTGGGCTATCAAACTAAATGTGTGACTCAATTGTGCATGCAGGAAGCTGTTTTATTCTTTTAGTGAAGTTTCATTCAGTACCATTTGACCTTTTAAGATGCACATTCACTACTGCTTGCTACAGTAACTTAGAAGGTCATAATGTCAAATTGTGAAATTTAGCAAACCATATTGTAATTTGTTAATCCATTCATTCTTTTTCTGGCATTTATCTGGACCCAGGACTTGTTCATTTGTAAACTATATTATTAGGAATTATTGTTCTATAGAGCTGGGGTGCACTGACAGAAATGTGATATAAATGTCAATAGATGTACGTACTAAATAACTTTAAGTCATAGTGTTCGTACTAGTTTTCCCTCACCATTTAAACAGTATGATGTTGAGAAAGGTTTTGAATTATTTATTTGCCTTTTAATATCATTTTCTATCCCTTCAACTTTTCATTTCGTCAGACAAAGGAAATCTCTGCGCAGCAGGAAGACGGAGCGCCAGGGAAGAAGAAAAGGAGGAAAAAGAAAAAGAAGTCTAAAGGTGCTGATGAAGAGGAAGAAGCTGAGTCAGAAGAGCCGGCCATTTATCAGGAGCCTCCAAAGTTTGAGGTGAGTTCAAATGTTTCTTTATTTTCATCCTCATTACATTTACTAAATAAGCGTCAAATACGTTTTGGATTGAAGAGGACTTGTTTTCTTTTTATCTTTTCAGGATGAAGAGGAGTTTCCAGGCTTGACTCTAGCTTTACCTGGACCTGATAGATTCACAACCAGCAGCTATGCAGCTAAACTATGCAAAGAGGTATGTATTTCACCCTGTGGGGTCAGGACAGAGTCATTGAAATTAATCTGACTGTATGTAATTTGTAAAACCTTTTTTTTTCTTCAGGAAAACCAAAGAGAAGGTATTCAGCATCAGTCTGACCAAAATAAAGAAATATCACCTGCAGGAAAAACTCAGCCCACAGAGACGTCTAAAAAAGCACAGGTTCATATATTTCTCTCACATTCAAATTAATGAAATAATCCTGGAGAAAGCGGTATGGATTGAGCCTTGTTTGAGCCTTTGTTCTTGCTCTCTGGATTTTTCTAGAAAACTGAAAAGGCGCCTGGGAAGAAAAGCAAAGTGCCTGTTCAGCTGGACATCGGAAACCTGTTGGCCGCTCTGGAAAAGAAGCAACAATCTCAAAAAGCCAAACAGGACGCCAAGCCAGTCATGATGTCAGGTGGGTTATAGGATTTGCATCTCAGCCTCCTCATTCCTCTCACTCACTTTTATGAAGATTCTTTTAACATAAGTTTTGGCTTATTGCCCTCGGTTAAAAAAAATGGCATGCTTGCAACTATATTTACTGAGCCAGACATGTTGATGCAGGGGTTTCAAAAATATATCGCCAACTCCTTGTTTTTATGTAGTTGGTGGTGGACTACCTGTTGTCCAGAAGCAACAGTTGGTCCAGAAGAAGCTGCCCTGGCTGCAGGATAAAATTGCACACAATCCCCTGGACTCCACTAGCCCTTTGGTGAAGAAAGGCAAGCAGAGAGAGGTGCCCAAAGCCAAGAAACCCACTCCCCTCAAGAAGGTAAATGCACTCACTTACTCTGGGACAAACACTAATGCACTGCATGTTAAAATAAGAATGTTTTTCAGCGGTGAAGCCATGTTGTTTATTTTCTCACTGATTCTTAGGTTATCTTGAAAGAAAGGGAGGAGAGGAAACTGAGACGCTTGCAGGAGGAGAGAGGGCTGCCGCCAGAGAACGAGCTCAAAGCTGCGAATGATGCCACAGAAGAAGAAGAAGAGGAGCAGGGTGACACAAATATCACAGGTCAGAGTGAGCATGTTAAACAATAGAGTTACGTTCAGTCCTACAGTAAATAGTTAGGAACTTCTTCGATCATAGCTGATATTTGAACTGAATTTTGTGCTTCAGAACCCTCAGATGAGGTCAGTAGTCCTACAGAGGAACTTGAAGATCATTCAGAGTTTAACGGCACAAACCAGATGGTGAAAGAAGGTGACGAAGAGCCCGACAAAGACGAGGCAGCAGAGCAACAACCCACCTCCCCTGTGCCCTGCCCGGTTAACCGACCCAAAATCCACAGCAGAAAGTTCAGAGAGTAAGACATTTAATCTCACACAATTTGATTTAAATTTCTCTCCTTTGTTTGCTTAATTGACGTGTGTGTGTATATATTGTTTTTTTGTACACGTCAGCTATTGCAGCCAGATGCTGAGCAAAGACGTGGACGAGTGTGTGACGGCTCTGCTGAAGGAGCTGGTCCGTTTCCAGGACCGTCTGTACCAGAAGGATCCCATGAAGGCCCGCATGAAGAGACGCATCGTGATGGGGCTCAGAGAGGTCCTCAAACACCTCAAACTCAGGAAGGTCAAGTGTGTCGTCATCTCACCCAACTGTGAACGCATCCAGTCCAAAGGTACGGGGTGACGCTGAGAGCCTCACTGTGTATGATGATGATGATGATGATGATAGGATCTTATTTTATGGATTGTAATCATTATGCACATCGTATGAACCCAGTCTTGTCCTTGTTCTGTGGATAAGGTTTCATTCACACCAAATCAGGCGGTGAACAGGTTTTCTCATTATTTTGAATGAGACCCATCTGTTTTCTCCCAACAAAAACAACAACAACACAGCTGGTAGTGGCGAGAAAGTAGAAGACAGCTCAACTTTTGGAGAACAAAAAAAAACTTTGGGGAAAAAATCAACCCTATGTCGTGCTAACACTGCCTAACAGGAAACAGGATTCAGACATGTGCCTGAAAATGTCTCTCTTTGCAGGCGGCCTGGACGAGGCTCTTTACACCATCATCGACACCTGTCGTGAACAGGGCGTGCCGTTCGTGTTTGGCCTCTCCAGGAAAGCTTTGGGCCGCTGCGTCAACAAGGCCGTGCCTGTCAGCCTGGTGGGCATCTTCAACTACGATGGTGCTCAGGTACGCTGTTTGTTCAGACACAGTCATTGTTGAAAGTATATTTGATGTTATCACAATACGCATATAAAACAAAAGCCTTTCTTCCCCACAGGACCTCTATCACAAGATGATCGAGTTGTCCTCTGAGGCCAGGAGAGCCTATGAGGAGATGGTGTTGAGCCTGGAGCACAGCGGCCCGCTGGAGGAGGAGCAGACGGTGAACACAGAGGAAGAGCTGCAGACCAGCAGCCTGAATGAGGAGGCTGAGCCCAGTCCAGACACCACACAGCCAGAGGAACCAGAATACAGTAAGTTACAGTTCTGACCCAATGTTTTTTCTGAAACCTGCACTTATTATGCGAGGTATCAACAATTTTAAAGTGTAATTTCTTGTCCAATTAATTCCACTGTAGGTGTATACGGGGATACAATAACAGACTAACCAACTATTTACAGTTAAATAAAAATCTAATAATTCCACGGCTCACCGGTAAAGCGCTTACCATTAAGGCAATATTCCTTGTCGCAGAGGACCCACGTTCGACTCTAGTCCGGGCCGTTCATTGCATGTCTTTCCCCCTATCTCTCTTTGATTTCATCTGTGTCCTTACAACTACCCAATGAAGGTGAACACACACACAAAAAAATCTTTTAACTCCCTTTGTGTATTTCTTCTTCTAGTAAAAATCTGGAAGAAAATGTTGGAGAAGGATTGCAACCACACCTTTCTGAACTTTGAGGAGCAGCTAAGCTCCATGCACCTGAACAGTGAATGTACTGAAAACGCTGATGAAGACGAGAAGAGTTGACAGTGGCAAAGCCTTCAGTGCCTACAGAAGAAAAAATGAACCCACTGGTGCTGATCACCAGCTTAGAAAGAAACTACGATGGATTTAACCCCGCAGGAAGAGAGTAATGCAAGGAGCCCTGCTGCGGTGTTTCCCAACCTGGGGTTTTTGTCAGGAAATTAATCATGTTGCCAATTTTTGCAATGAATTATGAATTCCTTTATCTTTTTTTGTTGTGAGTTCAAGATAATTGGGCAAGGATTAATTTAAGAGTGTGTGTGTGTTTCTGACTTAAGTCACTTTCAGGTACACGCACTTCAGACTTAAGACTAATTGATTGGGGACGGTTTGTGCAATTGGTGACAAAGATTGTTTCCCTAATTGGTGAAACTCTATATTTTTGGGTCAGTGGTTAAGGTAGGTGAGTGTTAGGTTTAGGTAAGCAATTGTCCATTTTAAGACCCCAAAATTGATCTAAGACTTTGAATTTGAGTCGTAGGAGCGGAAGAGGTTGACCACTGACTTACTTGGACCAAAGCAGTCACTTCAAAAGATCCCCCAATATGAAGCAACAAACATGTTTCCTGTGAACATCATGTGAACGTGTTTGTGGCAGTTTACCCACTGAATGTGTGCAGAATTTCAACCAGTTATAGAGTTCGAGGAAATTTTCAGTGATGTTTAGACACTGTTTTGGAGCCCTGGGGCCATTATGGTGCTTCTTTTTTTTGTTTGTTATCAATTGGGTTTAGTTTAAAAAAAAAAGTGTTTGGTGAGTAGAAAATAAGTTGAGAAAAATGCAGTGCTCAAAGGGCACACAATTTTGAATTCAACAAAATGTCATGATCCTTATTTTTTGGGTTAAATTGTCTTAATCCTCTTGGCCACCATGACACTTCAGTTTAGACTTAAAAGTGCACTATGCTGCTTATTTTACGTAAGAAATTAGCTTCGAAAAAATTTTATATCCTGATTGCAGGATTGATATGTTATTGATATTGATTTCTTTTTCTTTTTCTGAGACTATCAAATTACTACACATTGTAGTACAACCTATGATGAGGAATAAATTGTGGTATTTGATTTTTCTTAATTCAGGAAAAAAAACAGCAGAATAATGTCAAGGAATGTTACCTGCTGTTAATGTGACTCGTTTAAAAAGAGTTAATGAGTTTACAGTTGGACTACATGGCGAGGAAATTATTATTTAAAATAGGAAAAATGCAGGAATCTAAAATGCAGTGTGACAGTCGGACATGGAAAGAAGCAACAATAATGACATCTAAAATAAATGAGATATAAAGACAAAAAGAAAATTCTGTTGAAGTAGATAGATATTGCTAATATAAAAAAAAATCTGCAACATTATGGAAAAAGGCTGATTATAATGTGAATTTATTGTAATTTGAGGTTTTAATGGAGTTGGGTTGATCTAAAGTGGACCTACAGCAAGCTGATGACTTTGTACAATTCTACATGGAGGTGGGAAGTGGGTTGTTAGGAAGCTAAACTAAAATAGGCAGCTTAATGGATGACATTTTCACTTTAAAACAGGAACAGCACAGGTGCGACTAACTGCATAATGTATTTATGCCTGTTCCAGGTGCGGGATAGTGGGACACTTAAAATGAAAAGGAGCCATCTTTACTGTTACTAGTAACACATGTATTTCCTGCTCAGTCAAAATATCTGCTGTGAAAATAAGTACTGTCGTAAGCTTGATATGGATCTTACAGGAAAAGTAAAAAAATGTAGGAAGCTTGCTCATTTGCTTTTCGGTAGAGTTTGATAAAGTCACCACTCTCGAATCTGTGTGTTAAAGTGAGCGTGTCTATGTTCCCACCGCCCGTTGGTCCCACATTTTAAAGTAATCAAACTATATAATAGAGAATCGTATGTCTGTTTGTTTGATTGGGTGTGTTTTATTCCTTGTCTAACCTCTCTGTTCCCTTACCCTAACCACACAGCTGTGATGCCTGAACCTTATCGCCAATTTTAGGAACATAGGGCTGTGGGACCATAGGGATGACCCCGTGTTAAATATAGGGCTTTAGCCAACAGCTGCTTAGCTAAACATTGAGACTGTCCAGAGGTAACAATCAGTCTACCTGCACCTCTAAAGCTTAACGACTGTTAACAGTTAAACAATGAAGCACATAACTCCCCGTAACAATTTTTTTTTACACTAAACATCTTCCCAGGTGATTCTCCCCCTCTCCAGTCTTTGTGCTAAGCTTGTTAGCCACTGGTTGTAACCTTACATTTACAATATCATACGATGTTATGTTTTAATTTTTCAGGTGGTTCAGTCAATTCTGTGGTAGTGAGACCAAACTGTGAAACAACAGCAATTAAGAACTGCATGGTGAAAGGCCTAATGTTGAAGAGATATATTTTTGATTAAGCTCTTTTATAAATCCTTGAATATAAAATCTAATAATGAGAATAGACACATTTCCCAGTAGAAGGGAGATAATAACATACTTTTTTAATAAATAGTAAGATGTTTCAGTTGCAGCATGTTGAATGGGAAATTAAAATCAGTGTAGTTTGGAGCTTATTCACTTCTCAGAGGTAAATATCAATTTAAAATGTAATTTGCATACATAGGAGAAAATAGTGTTTACTTTCAGTGAGTGACGCGTAGTGGACTCCGTATGCTTCCCTAAGTAATCCCAGCATCACAAAAGAGTGAAAGTAAAAGTCCTTACCTCCTGGGATCTTTACGTAAAGAAAAAAAGGATTTTTAATTTGTTACATTTGTCAATAGATGTTGCAGTAAATAATTTCATTTTGATCTGAATAAAATCATCTTTGAACATGTTTGTTATGTCTGAACAATATCTCCAATCTCTTACCAATAAATCACTGGGGACGTGTATGATTTGTGAGCATTTACATTAGAAGTGGTGCAGGGATAGTTTCTACATATCCGCCATCGATGAGTTCTGTACACGATCCCACTTTATAGGGATGTCCTGGCTTCTGAAGGGCACAGTCTGTGTAGTGATTACCCTTTTCTCTACTACAGGAAGTGTCAACTAACTCATTGTGTTTCTGCACAAAGACCACATTGTCCCCGTGCACCTTGTTAACCCTGCTGTAGTCCTCAGATACTTTCTCCTCTTGGTTCTGAACCTCCATGGATTCAGAGGTGTTCAGCGCTTCCTTTTCTTTCTCCAGGATAAGAATATTGTCACCGTTCACCACTTTCACTCGGCTGTAGTCAACCTCCTGTTTGTTTTCCTCATGTCTCTGAATATCCACATAGCCGCTGTTTGTGAACAGTTTGACGATGTTCTCTTGATTTAGACTCTGTTCAGTTGCTCCTGTGTTAATACAGTTTGTACGTTGCTGTTTATGAGTAGGCTCAATATTAGATAGACCCTCCCCGGAGAGAGACGTATTGGTCAATACAAAGTTATCTATATCATTCTTTCTTTCCTCAGCCTTTTCCCACTCATTGTGGCCGGTGTTTGACTCCTTACATTGGATTTCTTTGTCAAAGAGGAAGCCAGCGGGAACGATAAAGCTTTTCTTCTTTTTCTGAGAATTTGATGGATTGACGTGTAGCCCATCATCATTGTCAGTCACGATTAAGAAGTCCTCCATCTGGTCCTTGCAGGCCACCGTTAGAGGAAAGCCCTGGTTGGTGATCAGGGCATTGATGTCTTCAGATCTCCTGCTCTGAAAGAGTTACATAGGGTTAATTCAGTGAATTGTGACCTCACCATTGGTATCAAGTCCAATATGTTGGAAATACTATACAGATGTAGTTTCACCTTCAGAAGCTTATAATCAACTCCTATTATCTTTGGACCAGGAACAGGGGGCAGAACACACTGCCTCACACTGAGGAAGAAAATAAGTCAAATGAGTCTAATTATAATTATCATATTGAAAGAAAAAAGATATATAGAGAGATACATACTTTTTCCTCTTCTTGACAAGGATGCACATTGCTGCTATAAATGGGAATGCAGGGAGGGTGGATACCATTATCCAAAGAAGTCTCCCACTCTGAAGATCTGAATAAACAAATAAAATCAACCATGTTTCAATGGTTAGTGGAACTTGTAACAGCTGCCACCTTGCTGTATAGCCAAAGCACAAGCAAAGAACGTCTGAGACTTACAGTCAGGGATTCTCACATAGGTAGCGTTGCTCCACTCGCTCCAGGAGCTGTGGTCCAGCCTACAGTGAACCTGAACCGTGTACTCCACCCCCGGACTGACGCTGTACAGGTTGAAATGGGTTTCAGTACCTGACATGTAATCCTAGCCAAGACAAAAAAGAATAATTTCACCGGCTTAAGTTGTAGAAGCGAAGCCTCGCATCCATTGTTTTGTCCAAACAACCGTCCAAAAAGAAAAGATATTCAGTTAACAATCTGGGGACTAAATCCTCAAGTTTACAGCTTTATATTTGACAGTGAATAAACAACTTTGTTTACAGATCCTTGCTGTTTTACTTTTTTTTTGCAACCAACAGCAGTGAAAACCAAGCTACAATTGTTTGTTTTTTGGGGGGAATTCAATTCAATTCAGTTTTTAACTTTTAAAACTCACCTGCCAGTTGTCGCTGTTTCCTTGTTTGACTCTTAGTTCATATTTAATGGTGACCCAGCCAGACTTGGTGTCCGTGTTATGGGGACGCTCCCATCTGATATGGAGGTATAGACTGTGCTCTCTCTCCTCCACCAGCAGTGATGTTACATTTTCAGGAGCATTTGGCTTTACTGTCGAGCAAAGACAGAACGAGACTCAGAGGCCAAAGCAGTGTACCAAACAAAGGACCAGAATTGTCATACATAGAGTTACACTGCATGGCTAAAACTGTCAGTTATACTGTATGTTTTAAACATTAAGTATGTTTAGATCCCTGGGACAAAACCTAACATTCTTACCCACCTGACAGGACACCAAATGTTTTGTAAGTTCAGTACATGAGGATCCAATACACGACTTCCCACACAACTGAAGAAATTTGATCTGAGACTGTACACTGAGTTTTACACTGGGCATAAACCAGTTCTGGCTCATTCTGTTCAGGTTTCCATTTGAGTTTAGTATCTGTCATTCAGTACTTTTCCATTTCTTCTTACTAAGCTCCAGGAGGCTGCACAGCCAATACAAATGTGCTAATCATTAGCTTCATCAATACAGATCATTATCTGCTGTGATAACGCCAATAGTTCTAGATCTAGACATCAATAGTTCAAAATGTTTCACTCCCAGTGCCACACAGAAAGATGAGCTAAGCCGATTAAGATATGCATGACAATAATTAAGAATCATTAAAGGTATTTTTATTAACATTTTAAACCCTTAATATTATAAAATAATGTTGTGGCAAATGTCCTCAGTGTCAGTCGGAAATGCTAATTATATCCACTGTGCTTCAGAGTTGTGTGTTAAACAACAATGCATGAAGGTCACTTCTTTTTATAGACAATGTACAGTAAATAATACAGTGCTGAGCCAAACCCACATGAAACATTTTCTACCTCTCGCCTGGTTCATTTCTACAAATTACCTATTTGCATCAAGTCCATCTTAAGGGTGTCTGAAGATGCATTCCCGAGGGCGTTGGAGGCCAGCACTGTCAGGTGGTAGTCCACCCAGATAGAGGTGTGGTTCTTGTTAAAGAAACAGGAGTTCCTCCCCGCTGACCTGTAGTCCGGACACTCCAACATTCCCTCCAATCTGTACGTTGACAAAACAAGACCTTTACCTTAACAGGATATAAGGGTACACGGCTCAGGGCATTTGTGTTTGTGAGTGGTAACACTCACTAAAAAGCATTACGCAAAGTACAGGTCAAGCTGAGGGAATTTCATTCTGCACTTACTTGGGCATAAACTAAAGTATTAGACAAATCAATGGCCAGGTCAGGGGGATCACCAATGTCATTTGGATTTATCTTCCAGATACCTTGGTTGTCAAAAACTAAATGTAATTGCAATCTAGGCAGTAGTTATTGAGATATTTTGTTCTGGACAAAAGTTGTGGACCAACAGTTTGACTCTGCCCCCCCCTTAAAAAGTCTTAACCAACCAATCAGTGTTAGTGGGGCTAGTGTTGGCATTTTGCCCTCCGGTCAGAGTGATTCAGGGTCACACAGGTGAAACGCTCTGCAGGTTTCCTTCTACAGCAACAAAGGTTTGTACTTGGCTGACTGAGCACCAGGGTGAAAACAACAGAGTTTTCCACTCACCTGTCTGTAACACTGCACTGATGACATCAACTGCTTCTTTTTTTAGCTTTTTTTTCTGATCAAATTTTGAACAATTAAAATACCAATTAACAAGATAAAGTGTGATTTGTTTTTTTTAAGACGTAAATATACTGAATAATACACTACTGTATACATGGGAAAGCAAAGTATTTTAAATAAAGAGATGTGCATAGAAAAAAGAAGACAAGAAATTAAAATTTGAGTAAAGACAGGTTGGGAGAATTATTATTGGATACCAACGCTAATCCAATGAAAACAACAATATATAATACAATAATTACTACAATACACCATACGTACAATAAAAAATACAGTAAACTGTGATTGAAAAACTGGTTTCACTTCCAGAGCTTTGATGTATGTTATGCCCCTCTCTATTCTCCATCACCTCTCCTGTACCTGTACTGTCTGTGACATGTTGAATACATGCAAAGAAAATGTAAACACTAAAGACATTGGACTGACCCCTCTCTAGTGTAGTGTAGGTGGTGTGTGGTGGGCAGCCCTCCATCTGAGCCCGGCTCCCACCAGCAGGTAAACGTCTCCTTCTCTGGAGACCGACAGCCGAGCAGGACTGGTTTCCCCGGTGGAGACATGCCTGGCAACCCGTGTGACAAACAAGCATCAGCTCCCCAATTAAACACTAATACAATTATAAAGAGAATCTGTAGCATAGTAAGACTAGCCAAGTGTTTATCCAAGCTCCATGAAGGTACATTCTGTTTGTTCTAACTACATTGAAGAATGACACTTCACATGAACTTTTTATAATCAATTGTCGAGATGTCTTGGATAATCCACACAAGATGCTGTAAACAGATTTAATCTTATTCAAACTACTTCATTTTAATTGAGCTTAGGAGCTAAAGCTTGTGTGAGAGACTGTATAGTTTTGTAAAGATGTTAGCTGTCTGTAAACTAGCTAGCTAGGGGGGTATGACATACAATAAAGGTGTTTATAAGGGTGTGGCAGTTGTATAGTGCACGGAAACCATGCGGCAACCAAGGAGAATGTCTTGAGTAGAGAGAAATTAAGTTGGTCAATGCAACAAATAACAAATTAGCTTATATTTTAGTGCAGATCCAGAAATAGTAGTTTAGAATCTGAAACATTTCTTAATGTTACATTTCATAAGGCTACATAAACTGTGTTTTTATATGTGTGTTAAAACTATCTGATTGATATCTGGTTAACATGATAGTAGAATTGTTCAAAGTGGTGTCAGACTTTTGGAGCCCACTGTTTCTATTTTCTATTTTAAACTGCCCTTTTAACATCCCAATGTTATAAACCAAAGATAATGTCAATTGTGCCTTTCAACTTACTGTTGCACTTCACCACTGCAGACAGCAACACAAGGAGTGCCAATAACCCAAAACCACTCCTCATCCTGGGTCAAACTGTCACACTGTGTGTCCTGAAAAGGGAAGTGACATCACCAACCTCTGGTTACTGAGGGGACAATAAACCCGTGGCTCGGTCGCGTGGCTTGTTTTGACCTAAAACAAGGAGATATGAAGGGAAAACAAGGAGCACAACCGATCAATGTTTGTACAAGTTGTAGACGACATATGCATCAACGGTCATCACATGCTCAGGAAACATAATATACCATAAACACTGAAGTTATATTTATGATGTTATGGTTACAAGTTTCCAAAACAAAGGTGAGTAATACTACGGGAGCAGCTGGGTTTCAAAACATAACTGGATTTACCAAAATTAACCAGGCAACCTTAGAAACGGATTAAGCTGTTTCCTGTTGGTATGACTGCACCACAAACAGTGAAGCTTTAGTTCGTAGAGTTAAATACTTGTATTAATCGCATATTTATTTTTTAACACATCTGGCTGACAGAAATGTCGCTTTATCAAGTAACCTTAATGGACTTCAGACTTTTTTTTTATGTACTTCCTTATTTCTGGAGCCCATCTTCTTTCATATCCTTATTTAGATACACACACACCATGCAGAGAGGAGAGAGAGAGAGAGAGAGAGAGAGAGAGAGAGAGAGAGAGAGAGAGAGAGAGGCACAGACTTCTGCACACTCTTGAAACACAAAAACCCAGAGACACCAAGCTCATCTTATCTGCATTCAAAGTCAGGTCTGGTTTTCCTGCAGGATTCTGGAACCGTTTGACATTTCCAGGAGGTGAATTCATTGGGCTCAGAGTGAGCACACAGCAGATTTATGCTCCCTAGTTCAAGCTTTCTCTGCCTCCCTGACAATGGTGAAATGCTTTAAGTCAACTGAAAACTAGACTAAATGTCAAAAATAAAACCCCATGCTAGATATTCAGCTTTAGTTTCAGCCCAAGCAGTTTGTGTGGGACTGTTCTTTTTTATGGAATATTATATTATGTATTCATTTAATGTTATTTGCAGACTGCATGTATTTATTCTCATAGAAATCTTAAAGCCGTAGTACTGAAATCCTGTAGGTACTAGCCTATTTCTGTGTTTTGGCATAGGCTACCATGTTAATATGCAATGTAGCTGAGTGCACTATGAATATAGGAGAATATGGGATGGAAATATCATCATCACCATTGTTACCTTTCTAGTGACTCACTTCACTTGTAATGTCCTTTATAATGTTAAAAGTTTCAGTTTCTCTCAATAATACTACCAGCCAGGTAGTTCTCATTTTGAGTGCACATCCTGTAGGCTACACCTACCTGCCTGTAGCCCACAACAAACAAAAACGTTATTACAAGGTGCTAAACCTAAATAGTTTGAAACGCAAATTTATAACCAAAGTTGCACTGATAGTAAAGACAACACACGCACGCGACACAAATAAAGGTTAATAGGCTAGGCTAGCAGTCACGGTGTTCACTCACCTAATTGAGGACGGTTGACGACGTGTTCTTTTTGTAAATAAACTTGCCCACAATAATCCTTCTTCAGTTACCTGTGGACGACCGGCGCGCTTAACGCCAGGTGGGCTTGTTTTAAAAGGTGTGTGCTCGAGGGGAGGGCTTTGTTGTCGTCACCACTTCCCTTCACTAGCCAGAGAGCATCGGCGGAGCAAGATGTTTCACCATGTATCACCGCTGCCTGATGATTTCGTCTTCCTATTACAGCTGATATCGACATCTATTATTTGTCGGATAGAAAAGATAATTAACTAAGAAGGCTAGATAAATAAAACGAATAAATATATAGGCTAAATAAAAAGGTTATTGAAAACATTTATCTTAAATTAAGAAACTTTAAACACACCTGTGAATTGAATTGGCATTATATTTTATTTCGTAGCCTGTTAAAAATAAATCAAAACGTTCATCTTTCTAAAGTGTGCATAAACAATCTTTGGCAGAGCCACCATCGGCCACGACCCAAGAGTATATTATCTTATTTTTAGAGTCTATGGCCACAACAGTGCTCTCCTTCAAAACAAATCTATAAAACTTTTACCTGACAGTGTCAATTTCTAATCTTGATGTAGCCTATAAAGAATCTTTGGCAAAGGCAGTATGCAGCTGCGTGGGGGGAAACGAAGACAGAACGTAGGCGTGTCTGTCTCTCGTTTGCTATTTCTTCCAGGAAGTAGACTTTTTTTCTTATGTAAATTGTTGTCAAGTGTGCTAGAAATGCGTTGATGTTGATGGTAAACTTGGTTTCTTGCTTGCTGCTGCCATGTCGGATACTTTGGAACGGTCCACCAAGGTCAGCTTGTTGAAGGAGCCCGTTGTGAGGAGACTCTGTGACGTGTTGGACAAATCCAGCAGTAGAGGATGGCGAAAACTTGGAGAGATTGTTGGCAATGACAGACGGTTCAAAGTCAGGTAGGCAGCAATGGATTCAGACTGTGTAAATTGTATAAATCACAGTAATATTGTTGTTCAAACAAAAACAAGTGTGTGTGACACTCAACACGAGGCTATTCTTTTCAATGACAATGGTATTATGTTAGAGTAATTACTGTAGGCTACATTAGTGCAAGTCAAGTACTGTCATCTATTGTAAGGCAATATTAAAATAATAGCCTACCCACAGGAGTTGTATAATAAAGGAATAAGAGATAACCTAATTTAGCCAATAAAAGTATATTGTGATATCAATACCTATACACCTATTTAGATGGTTATGTAGAGGTTATAGGTTATTTCAACTATATGTTTGAAAGGTGTATCAAATATTTATTGACAAATTGAGAGTGAGAAAGCTTTCACATAAGAACAAAAACTTAAATTCTAGTTTTTGCATGTATGAAGTCTTTTAATTACCATCAAACCACATTAATAACCTAAGCATGTGTCAACAACACACTTGCCAAAAAAAAAAAAAATCTGAAGTATGACGTGGTGCTGTCTATCTCCAGCTCAGACGACATGGAGATGTGTTCCCTGAAGGTGCTGGAGCTAGAGGGCAGCCCGAGCCGCATGCTGCTGAGGCTGATGGGAGAGCGAGGCTGCTCCACCGGTCACCTCATCGACTACCTCCAAACTCTGGGGAACTCAGAGGCCGTGCAGTGCCTCAAGCCTCCAGGTAAAGTAAAACCACCCCCCCCCCCAGCTTCTAAACCTGTTATTATGATCTCAAGTATTCAAACTATGTGGATCTTTGTTATTTGTGTGTTGTGGTTCTGCTTTAAAAGGGTTGTGTGAACTTGTGACACTCATTTTATGGTGGTGTTGCATGACACTAACAGCAAATTGCGCGGCCAGTTTACAGTCCATACGAGCTTGTCATTGCAATATGATGATGTATTTTCTCCAGAATTGTATCATGGGTAATCTGATACGAAAGGTGAAACTGCAGCTAAACACTTTTGGGGAACTAACATTTTTTTTTTATATATACAGTATTTGTGTGATGTATTATTATTATTATTACATGTCAGCTTTGTAACCCGTCTGAAATCACTGTGGCAATGTACGTCAAACTGAGATTTTAACATAAAAGTCTTATCAATGTACAGCCTTACAGATCCTCATTCAGCCCCAGTCGGTGGCTCTTATGTGTGGACACAATCTGCGCCTCAGCTGCCACGCTGTGGGCAAAACTCCAGTCCAGTACCAGTGGTTCAAGACCAAGGAAGAGGTACCAAATTGCATTCATTAGTTTCCATAATTTTCCCCTAAATTTCGTCGTATTTTTGTCCTTCTGCCAAGTATCTGTTGTTTAACATGTATCCTTGTAAATAACTATCTATCACTATCACAACCGCAGGTGCCAAACAGCTGTTCTCCTGACCTGGTGATAAGTCCGGTCCATCTAAAGGACGCTGGCTTTTACATCTGCAGAGTCAACTGTGGAGAAGCTTTTGAATTCAGCCAGTGGGCTCAGGTGGACGTCCTGAATGTCGCCGTGTCTAGCGGTAAGATATTATAGAAGTTTAAGTCTCAGCTGTTTCCTGTTATGTGTGCCGAACATATAGGACAATTGAATCTCTAACTCGATTGTTTTTCCCACCTCCAGGGCAGAGCTACCATTCCTTAGAGGGTCGGCTGAGGTTGGCCATCCAGCCTCAGCCCCAGCGGCTTCATGTCGGGGAGAACCTGCAGCTGGAGTGTGGAGCGGTGGGCCGGCCCATCCCTCGATACCAGTGGCACAGGAACGGAGTCCCCATCCCCAACGCCACTAAGAGGAGACTCATGGTGAGCAGGGGTTATTAGAGAAGTTTATCAGATGTTTAGAAATGCACTGATCCACAAATGATCAGTTCTGACCCAATACATATAACGGATATTAGCCTATACCGATTCTGTACGATATCATAATAAGTATAAATGTTTTTGATGGTGGTGATAGTATGTGTAAGGTTTTAAAGGCTTAAGCAACACAGTAAATAAAAAAATATAAATAAGATTAAATGTATTCAAACCCATTTATATGAAGTGCTTTGAACGGCTTCAATACAGACGTGGATCAGTACTCCTTAACAAGGTTTTGAAAGTCTAAAGAAAATATTTCATTTGAAAGTGCAAGAATTTAGAACCTGATACCTACTGTATATTGTATTGGACCGGTCCCACCCTAAATAATGTTTTTGTTACGTAGATTCATGTTTTTGTTTCTTCTTTGGAAAGTATTTTCTCTATTTTTATTACAAGGCATGAACTGGTAGCTGTTTGGTTATGAAACAATGACCTTTTGCACGTCACTTACTGTAAGTGTTGATAGCTACTATTGTTCACTTATGGCACAGGTTTTAGGGGACCCAGGCTTAATAACAAAGTGTCTGTGCATTTCAGATCCCTCATGTGATGCAGGATCAGCATGGCAGGTTTCGCTGTGAGATCAGTGGCAGCACAGAGAGGATGTGGACCAATGAAGTTTCAGTTTTGATAGGTATGTTAGACTTTTCTGAGATCGTTAATAACGTTAATTTATTAACAACCCAGTAAAACCAGCTCCGTCGTCATAACGTCTGAGTGATGTTATTTTTGCTCTGTTCCCAACTGAAAGTACCGAGGATATCTGTCGAGATTTCAGGAGCAATGGAGTGCTCTGAAGGTAGAGTTGATAGGACTGGGTGAAAATTAACGGGGCCTAACTGCATGAAAAAGTTCATCATAACTGTTCCTCTTACCGCATGTGGGTCCTGATTATTCTTACACTGATTATTCTTCTCACACTAAGTAGCATGGGGCTCACAGGGTTTGATCTCCAGGTATCACATGCATGATTTCACTATGGATGTATTCTATATTTTCCTTATTGTCAACAAGTCCCATGCAAAAGACCAAAACCAACGATGAACCAATTCTTCCAATCTAATCTAGTAGTGTGTGTGTGTGTGTGTGTGTGTGTGTGTGTGTGTGTGTGTGTGTGTGTGTGTGTGTGTGTGTGTGTGTGTGTGTGTGTGTGTTCTAATTAGTTGATTTGTTTGCATGAAACTAAATACTAAAAGCTAAATACCATTCTTCTTTACATTACTGCAAATCTTCGTATTCCGTTTGACTTACAGTATATTGTTGTTCCTATATCTAAAGAATATTTCTCCAAAATGTTCATGTTATATGATTCTAAAGATTTTGTATTTTTTGATTGCTAGATGATGTTTACGCCATAGGAGGAGGTAAGAGTAATCGTATGTCTATACATTGATATTCAAACATCCATTTTACTAACACAACACCTGCTAAATGATTTTGTTTTTTCTGTGACTTTGCAATTTTAGATTCCAGTGATTTATTCCTAAATAGTATCCCAGAACAACTATATGGTGAGTGTCTTTTCAACTAATTTAAAATGTATTAATGCAAGTATTCACAACATTCTCTACTCTAGGCGTTTTCTACTTGTTTTAGTGATTCATGTGGCTGCTGCAGAGTTCATCTTTATGTCAACTGTGGCTCCTATATGTCTGATATTGTTATCTTTGTCCGGATCTGCCTTCAGTTACCCTCTCAACATAATCCAATATTAAGAAACTTAGCTTTCTTATAACACATGATGTAATAAGCTATGCAGGTGGACAACAATATACCACTTTAGAGCAATATTAAGAAAAGGAACCATTAGAAGCCTCCAATCTTGTTTTATGTTGCAGCGTAGATCGCATACATTGTGTTTTATATTCTCTGAAATATCACCCACTTCCTTCCTGTCTGCATTTCTTTGTACCGTAATTGTGATTTGTAGCACCACTATATAAATGACACCACTGGTGTACAGTATAACCGCTCACATCTATATTGTTCCTAAAGGGGAATTATTTTCTGGATTGAACAGTATTTATTTTATAAAAAAGTAAAACAAAAACGAAAACTTTATGAATTGACAAGAATCCACATTGAGCCAAATAAGATGGATCAGTGTCACTGTTTTTACAGTGTGTTTTTCTCCCTTTCTTTCCCCAGCGACTGACAAAGTGGCCCTGCTGATCGGCAACCTGTCTTACAAGAACCACCCGCAGCTCAAAGCTCCCATGGTGGACGTGTACGACCTCACCAACCTCCTGCGCCAGCTCAACTTCCAGGTGGTTTCACTGCTGGACCTCACAGAGTCTGAGATGAGAAACGCTGTGGATGAGTTCCTGCTGCTGCTACATAAGGGGGTCTATGGTATGTTGAGATTACATTCTTATAGCACTTTTAAAAACAATAGTTCACAACGTGCTTTGACAGAGGAAACAGAAGCACATTAATCAAATACACATACAGTATACAGTATATACATTAAAGGACAAATTCAATAAACAAAATGAAATTAACAGGTGATAGGGCATGTAGACAATGAGAAACAGGATTAAATAGAAAGATGCCTTTACATAAAAGCTAGTCTGTATAGGTTAGTTTTAAAGAAATGATTTAAAAGTCCCGGATTCAGTTGTTCACTCTTGGTGTTTTTAATTAAACTTGCAGATTTAAACACACACTTCCCTTTTAAGGTCTGCTGTACTACGCCGGTCACGGATATGAGAACTATGGCAACAGTTTCATGGTGCCGGTCAACGCACCCAACCCATATCGCTCCGCCAACTGCCTGTGTGTGCAGAGCATCCTCAAACTGATGCAGGAGAAGGAGACGGGCCTCAATGTTTTCCTGCTGGACATGTGCAGGAAGAGGTGAGTCCTGGAGTCAATGGGTTGTTTTCTTTAAGTTGAATTATTATATTCAACTGGGATTTGACTGATACTCTTATATAGAGCTGTTTAAAATACATATAGGTAAAAGTAATCATGAGTAGGGAGCGTTCAGACCCACTCTTCCCCGTAATATTAATATTACATGGGTAAAAACTGAGTAACAACATCTGAGAAGAAACTTCTTAAAGAGAGCTTTACATTGTGTACTTACCATATCATACGATACCACTATTATATAAATTATTCCAGTATATGTCTCATCATTTAAAATCTGGTGTTGGAAATGATTTTCTCTGTAGCATAGAGCTGTTTAGGATTGATCACAATTGTTTTCATACTTTTATTCATTTTCCAGGAATATCCACGATGAGAGCACTCCTAACATCGTCCTGAGGGTAACGGCCAACATTGTCTTTGGATACGCCACGTAAGTTTGAAAAACATCAGCTAATAGTTCAGAACTTAAATTTAGTTTTTCTTTCAAGAATATTAATCCTTAATTCATGGTTTTTGGCGTGTTCAGGTGCCAAGATGCCGAGGCGTTTGAGCTGAGCTCCAGTGGCTTCACCAATGGAGTCTTTGTCAAGTTTCTGAAGAAGCGACTGCTGGACGATGAGAAGATCACCGTGGTGCTGGACAGAGTCGCAGAGGGTGAGAGAGGAACGCAAACACAATATGGAGCAACATCATAACAGTAACAGCCTTCAGGAATATCATATACAGTACTGTATGTATGCACCGATAAGGTTATTTACTGCAGTCTTTACATACCGTCTTTTTTAATCAATAAAATCGATTCAAATGCAACCCAGGCAGCACTTCATACAATTAATGTTTCACTAAGAAGACTATTTGGTTACCACAAAGGGTTATGATTAAAACTTTACAAGACCATTTGTCAGTTCTTAGCTCACCACAGAATGCATTTCAGTTTATTTTATCGATTGAGCGTAGTAAAGTTAATTAAATGAAGCTTGCTCTGCATTATTTATGTATAAATTGTCTTGCTTATGAGCTAATGGAGTTTCATTTTAACTGCAAGTTTAATAAAGGTTTAATGACTTGAGGTTGCTGTAAAATGTACCTAGTATTAAACCATCTTTAGGATATGGGCTGGATATGTTTAAATGTTAGCTCAGAGTAGTAAATTAATAATTCATCCCAGCATCCCTGCAAAGATGCAAATGCTTTTGGTTTCAACTGGAGCGCTGGATAATCTGTGAGGTGTTTCAGTTCAAAATGCTGACATGTTATTTGTCTTGTGTGCAGACATGGGTCAGTTTGATGCCACCAAGGGGAAGCAGGCTCTGGAGATCCGCAGTAGTCTGTCAGAGAGGAGAGCCCTGAGTGATCCTATTCTGCCCGGCGACAGTGCTGACCTCGCTCACGCTCACAGCCGCCAGTGGGCAAAGGCTCACGGTGAGTTTCTATTACTGGCCTCGAAAAAAAAACATTTTCCTACGACAACTCAGTGAGGCTAGCTCAGTAAAATGTTGACTCTGGTTAATGGAGGCCTCGCTCGTCCACCCCGCTGTTGTCGGAAACTCAACTGTGTTGTTGGTGATACCCGATGACATTATCACCTCTTCCATCAGCTAATAAACAAATACATTTGCTTACGGAAACAGAAGCCACTAGCTTTCACTGTGAGGAAAAATGGCCCCTTGGCCTTGGGGATCCAAATCACTGATGTGAAAAAAAATGTTTGTGTCTGTGTTTTGTTTCTTATTCCAGCGCTTCCTGAGAGTATGTGTCTGGACTTTGACTGTGGGGCTCAGATCAAGTTGGGCTTTGCTGCAGAGTTCTCCAATGTGCTCGTCATTTACACTCACATCGTGAAGAAGCCCGAGGACATGTCCTTCTGCCAGGCTCACGTCACAGACTTCTCACTGGTCAGCGAGTTGTCATTAACTTTGGTTATTAAGAAAGAGTAGACCATTTTTATAATTGCCCACCAATCTAACAGGAACCTTGTAGATCTGATAATACTCTCAGATATCTCTCTCAGATATAAGGCCATTTTATTTAGTTTCAAAACAAATGCAAAAAAAAAAAAAGTGTGCTATAAATGCACCTGAACTAATTTTGAGTGACGTACCATATCTGTGCATATGTGTCTGCCAACTGCCCCTTGTCCTGACTGCAGGATCTTGATGTGGATCCTAAAGAGATGAACAGAGAGACTCCAGAGGAGACGGGGATCTACTTTCTGTCCAGCAGCCTGCCGCAGCACTGCCTCTACACCAGAGTCAGCTCACTGCAGAAGCTCAGGGTAAAGCATAACCTCTTTAAAAAACCGAACAACAGCTACTGTATGTGTTATATAAATGTTACATCATACAAAGGAAGCCATCCGTGCTGTGATTAAACAACAAGACTAAGGGTCTGCGGTTGTCCTGGGGGCTCTGTGAGGCTGCACTTAGACACAGCAGTGCTCGCTGAAGAGGTGAATGGAACCGTCAGCATCCTATCACCATCACAGTGCTAACATGTTGATGTTAAGAAGCTTCAATGTTTACCATGTTCATCTCCATAGTTTAGCCATGTTAGCATACACTAGTTAGGACCAAACACAAAGTACAGTGACAGCCAATGCTGGTGGGCATGTAGTTAGTTGCAGTAAATGTAGATATTTCAAGATTCAAGATATTTACGGCATTGTCATATATGTATAGTAAAACAGGCAGTTGCATTTTACAACAAAATTCTTACTTTGTTTGTTCTTCACACTTGGAAAACTTAAAACTAACATTTACTAAGATATGACAAAATAATGCAAAAGTGTGTACATGTAATGTACATGTATTGTAAAGAAACGGAGACAAAATCTGAAGGAAATTGTTTTAATAGCTGTTTAGATACTTTAGTCTGAAAGAGACCAACATTGATAAAACTACTGTGACAAAAAAACTGAAATTGTCAACGTTAAATCATCTACTTTTTATTATTTAATTCATGTTCACCCAACATAGAATATCTATTGTTCTCTGATCATGTGTCCATCCGGAAAGTATTTGGTTAAATTCATCTCAAGGCGGGCGACTCTGGGTGACAAAAACAAAATAAATCCCATTGTGTGCCTCACTACTTAGTCCTCCTCTAACCCTTACATTACACAGGAGGAGCTTGTCTTCACTGTGTGCCTCCAGGGAACCTTCCCGGCCATGGACGACAGCCCCGTCCATTGGACCAAGAGCATCGACATCGGGAAGCCTCTGATCGCCCGGCTGGACCTGCACCGTGCTGTACGGAGGAACAGCTGCCTGCAGACGTGCATGATGCCCCACAGCCCGTCACACAGCCCCTGCCACAGCCCCGGGCCCGAGCACCACCTACACCTCCACCACGGGATGGGGCACCACCAAACCCAGGACTACAGCCGCCTGTCGCCCCAGCAACACTACCTGGATGTGTATGAGCGTCTCCAGGGTGCAGTGGGAGGCTATGGGGATTCTTCATACTATGATAATAACTTTAGCCAGTCTCACTGTGAAGCAGGGTATGACTCGGCTGTGGGGCGTCCGCGCTCACCGGGCCGGCACAGCATCCCCATAGAAACCACCGATGACATCAATGAGCTGACCACTGTGTTCATCAACAGTCTGCAGCTTCAGCAGCAGTGAGAGAAATAAAGAAACGGCTGCTGGATGATGATGGATATTTCTCAGAGGAGAAGCTTTAAAGGTGCAGTGTGTGTAAAGGACATTGGTGTTTTTTAGAACAGACTTGGTATAATTGGGATATAATATTCCTATGTATGTTTAATTAGTGTATAATCTGGCTTGAAAATGAAAGTTGTTTACCTTAGAATGTGCGTTTTAAATCAACATAGGAGTGAGGCCGCTATATTGCCACGCCATGTTTCTACAGTAGCTCAGAACGGTCAAATTTAATGGCCATACGCGTTTTTATATATATTGATGGGTGTCTGCCGGAAATGCACCTGTTGGAACCCGAAGAAGAAGTACTATAGAATAAATGACTAAACACATCTTCACGTCATCACTTTATATTGTGGAAAGACTTGAGGTAGTGGTGGACGATGCCAACTTTAGTAACTAGATTCTTGACCTTAAGGACCACAGTAGCTTCTGTAAATTCTCCGCAAAGGGAGAGTTAGCCAGGGAGCATTGTAATCTAGAGACGGAGCGTTGCAGTCTAGAACTTTAACCACTAGATGATGCCAAAATTCTCCTATATTATACACTGTACCTTTTAAATGTTTTATATGTTATCCAGAATACTGCTGCTCTTTTCTGTTACATGTTGTGACTCAATAAGAGTTTTTAGAATATTATATTTTACAAGGTATTAGCATTATACATTGACTTTTGTACTTGAATTTTAAAGAATGTTGTAAATAAATAGAAGAATACAATTAGGAGAATGAAAAAGTATATTTTGGTAAAATGCAATAATTTCACATCAAAGTCTTAATGCTGCAACCACATTTTGAAGAGGTGTCAATTGAATTGATTTAATTATCTGACTTTTGCCAAAGAGCAAATCAATGATACTGTTTGGCAAATTGTCACGATCAGACCTGTCAAATGTCTTATTTAGCATTATTACAAAAACTTTTTTCTTTTTTTTTTGTCCAAGTTGGAATCGTACTTCATTACAACCCCATAAAAAGTTGCCAAATGTGAACTAATTAAAAGGACATTTCGATTTAGAAGATAAGGGGTGAAGCAATCTGCACACATGGCCGAGCATGGCTGCAACTTTAAGAAATGCAATGGAAAAATGTCTTTATAGCCTATCACTGGTCTAAAAAAAAATTCATAGGAAAGTGAGATTAATTAACCAGAGGAGAGAAAGTGATTATTAAAAACTTTGACCATGGATTGTCTGCTTCTACCCCCTGAGAATATTTCAACAGAGCTATTATGCTATTCAGTGAACTTGACCCTATGGCCTGATAAGCACACACACAAAATGCTGCTCGACACTACTTACTGTTTATTCATTTCTACATGTGACAATTGTGCACGTGCAAAGTTAATCTCCTTATGTGAGAAATCATGAGTCCTTTGCCTGGATGTCCCAAACAGGGACTAAAAACTTTCCAACAAAAAATAATAAGTTGGCATAACTTTAGTCTTAGAATGTAGAACTCAAAACATTTTTACACTGTAATATCTAATGAAAAAATCTAATAGAAACAGAATTTTTGGTCTGGGAATATGCTCTAAAAAGGTAAATTGTGAGAAAACGTGTAGTACCAATAACAGTAGTTGTCGTTAGTTTCCTCTTATGACTGTTTTCATGGGGGCAGGCAGGTCGTGACCTTTAGCTGCAAGTATAGGTCACCTTGTAGGAAGCTCCACTCTAGAAATACAATAACATGATATATTCTATCAAAGTACACACATACACACACACACACACACATAAACAGAGAGAAAGAAAGAGATACATTTGGGTGTGTACTTTCAGCATGTTCTGCCCATGCATAGCCATAGCAATTTGAACTCTAGCCCAATGAATAATGGATGGGGTACGTCACCCACACAAGCTGCAGGGGGGTGTCATAGCTGCGTCACTAGTGCAGCTGAGGAGGAGGGAGGGTGGGGTGGTGGTAGGATGATGCAGCAGGCTGAGAAAGAACAGAGCACAAGGGAGAAACCGGCACGCATATAGCACAGTACGGAGGGATAATAACCATGGCTGCCTCCTGGAAGCAGCTCTCCATTCAGATCCTTCTGCTTTTCGTCTCCTGCAGGCACATCAATACAAGTAAATGATTATGGGGGGGGGGGGGGGGGGGGTAATTGTGACTGTGGGTTAGATGTGATGAAAAATCTGCCTTCTCTCTTCCTCACTGGAGAATGTGCAGCACTGTGAGGAGTAGAAGAAAATGTGTCATAGGATTTCCACACCCCCATGTTTTACTGAATCTAGAATATTATGGTCCAAAGATGCTTGAAGTCAATGTTTATTGTCTCTGACCTTTTGAATGTCCCCCAAATGTGTTCTTGTCTGGGCTGAAAAGAAAATCCTCTGTTAGCAGTTACACCATCACAGGATACCTTCACTCTACATGAATTACTTATGTAAGGATTGAATAATAGATACTAGGGTGCAAAGACGAAAGAAACAAGAGATATGTCATAAAGGCATTTTATTTAGCCATTATATCATATAGATTATCATCTTGGCAAAGTGATAATTCAGTGCATTATATTTTATTCATTCGGCTATAACCAGGTATGTACATTTTATGTACTGTATCTCAAGAATAGTTTTTGCCTTTTTATGGAGTATGATAATGATACTCTACATAGTAATAATAAAAAAATTGTTTTATTTCTACTAGGTAATTTCCACAGGCTCCAAGAAACCAATAGCAGCATTTTTTTATTATTAATTATACCACAGCAAATTGGAACAGTTGAACTTTTTTAAGAACTATCTTGTGCTTTTCTACCTTGTATATATACTGTATTAATGTATATATATTTTTGGGTTTCTTTATTTCTTTTCACCTTCATCATTACAAAAGGTTTGAGCTGCATCTCTCTGTATGAAATGTACTATGCCTTCATGGATATTAGCCGTACATAATGACCATAGCAACCACCTTGTGCGATCTAACAATCTCCCAATAACACCCTTAGAACCACCATGACAAAGAATCACTGGTGTTACATTTCCAGTTCAAGTACGGAAGCCGAGAACGGCCTTGCTAGCATTTTTGTTTATGCTGTTATCTCATGATCTTAAGGAAACAAAGCTTGTTTTTTTAATTTAAATATATCTTGTTATCTCGAGCCAACACAACAATCAACCTGTTATCACCAAATTGTTCCTACTATCACCTATAATAGGCTACTATTGGAGTTCCCCTTGATATCTTGAGAAAACTGCCTTTTGTTTTTCTTTAGGGAACAGGTTAAATAACCCGCTATCACAAGATCAAGGTTTTACAATTTTTTTTGCAAACACTGCTGTTTTTGGCTTCTGTACAAAAAGTAATTTCCTTTTCATTACTTATAATATAATTTGATTTCTCCATAATCATCTTTTTACCTCAACAGAATAAAAACTTTCCTTGTGATCAAATCCCAATGCGGTTATCATACGATAACAGCCTAAAAAAATGATTGCAAGCATGCCAGTTTTTGGCCTCCATACTTCCGTGTTTGAATAAACTTATTTGTTTTCCCTTTAGTTGAAAGTCCTGGCCCGACGCCCCCACCACTAGTCCCCATCAATCTCCTGCCCACGGATGTAAAGAGCGTTGTTCTTAAAGGTAACCTGTTTTCAAATATCACATTATTTCAATTATCACCATATTGTGTTTTCTTTCACAAGTCCACATGGCAGAATGTTTTGTCAGGTCACTTTGAGTGCTTTTTATGATTTATAGTCCTAATCTATCTATCTATCTATCTATCTATCTATCTATCTATCTATCTATCTATCTATCTATCTATCTATCTATCTATCTATCTATCTATCTATCTATCTATCTATCTATCTATCTATCTATCTATCTATCTATCTATCTATCTATCTATCTATCTATCTATCTATCTATCTATCTATCTATCTATCTATCTATCTATCTATCTATCTATCTATCTTCTTTGTTTGAGGACAATCAGGTTTCTAATTTTACATTGTGTCTGTGTTCAGGTGAAAGTCACACTGAGAAGGTTCAGCTGTTGAGCCCGGTGAATCTGACCCTGGAGTGCACCTGGGCTGGAGACAGGAACAAACTACCAAACATTACCAGCTTCTGGAGGAAAGATGGGGAGGAGATTGAGGACAGCCGCCTCACAGTGCCACTGGAGAACGAGCAGTATAATCTAAAACGAGTGTAAGTACTTCATGAGTACATTTGTCCATTGGATAACATCAAAAACAATTTTTCTAGTTTTTATAATGATATAAAATAGGAATGTACACTATATCTAATTAACATTAAAGTGAAGGACAATGAGTTGCTGTTGTTACTATTTTGCTTAATTCTAAATAACACAATTTTAAATACAAATTTTTGTTTTACAGGTTCAGCATCGTCAGGGAAGAAAACCTTGGAAGTTACTCATGTGTGTTTGGAAGTGAAGCAAAAATAGATTTTGTTTTGGCAGGTACGTATCACATCCTTTCATGAGTTTTATGTATAAATGATCACATTTTACATATCCCATTCTACATTTATACTGGTGCTATGTTTCAAGGGTACAAAATTCAGCCTATACAGAGATAGACCCTCTTTATTATTGTCTTTTTCTGTGCTGTCCACCAGCTCCACACGTTGGCGATGTGAGAGATAAGCCGATAGTGAGCTACATCGGGGACACTGCTGTGATTGTTTGTAAAATGGAGGAAGGCAAGCCCAAGCCCAACACCTGGAACTGGTATAAAGGAAATGGAACAGACAAGGTGGGTTTAGTGAGCTGCTCCGATTCCTTCTTCCGTGTGAGATGTCTGTGTGTCACTGTTGAAATGACACCCTTTTAAATCATGTTATAAATAGAGGTCCACCTGTTTGGTTCAAGCCCCCCACACACGCGAGGCAAACACATTTTTTATGTGTCACATGTCAATGAGTCACTAAGACATACTGTAGGTCATCATGGAACATCACAAAAGTCAATCTGGTGAAAAATCTCTTGAAAACATATTGTAGTGGCTAAATCCTACTCGTTTGGTGCGACTGGCTACTAAGAGGGACAGAATTGTTTAGAGGGTTGCTCAGTATGCGAATATCTTATATCATACTGCATGTATTGTCTTACTTTTTTATACTGTATATTCATTGGTGTCTTTGAGTTTCAATAACTTTTCCTTATCAAAGTAAACAAATACAGTAAAGCTGTTGGATGATGGACTGTTTTCCACATTCCACTCAGCAACATCTGTCCATACTTGCGTGAGGTTAAATGATTCTATAAAACTACAAATGCAGACTAAGCTCTTGCGTGTATTAACTTGCTATATCTTATATTCATTAATTGTGTCTGACCTGTTGGACTCTTCTAGGAGCAGCTCTCTGTGACTGCAGAACCTCTCCGTTATGAAATCAAAAATGAGGATAAGAAGACCAAACTGCTGGTGCACAACCTGACAGAGGCCGACTCTGGATGGTATTACTGTGGAGCGGTGTACGCCATCAGTACCACTATGGGCCGCGTGGAACTCAGGGTCAGTGATGGCAAGAAACTTCATCCACAAGACATTTAGTTTGAGTATTTCTACTTTGTTCATTTTATACTAAAATATAGTACCTTTTCAAAATCTTACAGAAGTAATTTATTGTTGTAAGATGTTGTCTTACAATAGAATAAGCTTATAAAAGCTATCATTAATAAAGATATACATAGATCTAAATAGGCAAATAAAACACAATTCAATTCAAACCATTGGTTCCAAACTGTTTTCTCGGATGGTGTTTGAAACACATAGTCATAAAACTCTCCAATATTTCACAAAAAACAAAGTTTAGGGAAAAGCCCGACAAATTAATAAAAATGTGTCTTGAAGAATTTCACTTTGGAGGTAGCCTGAACTTTAGGTTAGGAACCTGACACCACCTAATTATGTTTACACTGTACATGATATATTTGACTTTTTATACGTTCAGTACATTTTGCTGAAAATACCTCTGTGTTTCTGTTTTGGTAAAGTTTTGAAAGCAGGACTTGTGTGTTGTAAGTAAGTGGGGTATTTTTTCATTGTTGTGCTGTAACTGAAATTTGAATACTTCTTCCACCTCTGCTGAAGGTCATCACCTTCCATGAGCCTCTGAAGCCGTTCATCGCCATCGTTGTCGAGGTGCTCATCCTAGTCGCTGTCATCCTGCTCTATGAGAGAAGCCAGTCCAAGAAGAACCACACAGCAGGTACACAGACAGCATGCAGGTGTCAGTGGGTTGTGTTATGTTGTGCATAAGTGTTGTATGCTAATTTTAAATTATCCGCCTTATTTGCAGAAAATGGGACAATTGACCAAAGCAACACACTGTGAGTACAACGGGAATGGTGCCGATTTATTTTTTAAGTTTGATCAGTGGTAGACTCAAGTTAAGTATTTAGTTTCATGCCACCAGTGAGTTTGATGTAAATACTGTATGTATATTTGAAGTTTTCTATCCTTTTTCTGCTCTTATCAGGACGCAGGGAGAAAACGACACATCGGAGGAAAATTCTTCCATGAGACAACGGAAGGTTTAAAGACCGCAGTCACTTCCATTAAAACCCATTCATCTTATTTTCTAATGTCAACAACGGATCTTGAAAGCAATATCTCGTCATCAACTACTTAGTGATGAAAATGTGATCTACTGTCACCAAAATATTCAGTTCACCAGGTAAACAGACTGATATAACAGTCTGTGACATCACAGAAAGAGAAATGTAGGGTTAGACAGTGAGACCATCAAACACTCTTTTTGCCTTTTCTCAGGCTAGGATGATCCGATTTCAATTTTTTTTTGCACATTTATACTTCATAGGATCTCCGAGTTCAATACACCTTCATATTCCAACCGGTGAAGTAGGCGGAAATATCAAAGCATATATCTGATTTGTGTCTCGAACACTGTGCCCCCTCACTTCCTGCCTTTCACGCTTCCTGTTAAACCATGTGCGTTTTCGTCTCCTCTACACTTCTCTTATTTATGCATTTTTTGTGAGCAGTGCCTTACACTCTTCAGAAGCACCTAACCAACCATTATAACTGTGCTTGCACTGACTTTGGGCACTCTTTAGACTTTGTCCTTGCAGTAATACCGTGCCTAAGATACTGCACATTACTTTAATAATAGGTTTAATCAAGATATGTCAACATATATGCAGCTGCTTGTGTAATATGTATGTATCAGAAAATGGTCAGAAATGATGACTGTTAAGTTATCCACCTGCACTTTACTTTTTCCACTCTATATGTAAGTAAGCAAATTACAACCACACTGTCAATGTTTCAGTAACTGTCTGTCTTAACCTACAACTTGTGTAATGTGTTGGCTGATAGACGCCCATGTGGAGACAGAGCTCATGTCTTAAAGGGGAACCTCACCTATGTTACAGTCTTGTGGTTACATATCTTTAAAAGAATTACTGCAGATATGAAGGAAAAAAAAGTTGTGTTACATCCTTTGTTGGGTCAAGAAGGAGCCACATGAAATCTGTTAAGAACAATAAAATGCCTCACCTGAGTCAGCGTGTTTGTTGGTTGGGGCCATAGATAGTATATAAAAAGGTTGGGACAGAAAACTACAAGATTGAAAAAAAACTTGTATGTGTAAAGTAAAGAATTGATTGCAGCAGACCTCCCCCATCTCAGCTTGAGGTTAAGACGCTAAATAACCTTCAAATCTCAGAAAGAAGATTCAGCTTTGCATTGTGGGTAATATAGGCAGCCTATTTTTGTTTTAACGGTCCAGTGTCACAGTAATGCTATGAAAAAAAAACATTTAGAGCATCAAACTGTAAAGCATGATTTTATTTTCGCATAAATACAATCTGCACCACAATAATAATAAGGGATGTGTGCATAATATTTTTTTTTGTTCTTACATTTATACAATCTGACAAACACTTCCTCATGTCCATATCGGGGTCTCTTTAACAGCACCATTCATTCCTTTGAAGAACAAAGACTCAAGAGGCAGGGGCCAGAAACCTGAAGACCCTCCTATGGCTGGTTCATGAGGAACCGGACCAGGAGCTTGATGACGTCATTGTTGAGACCGACCACCTGTCCGTCCTGCACGCTGTCGTACAGGCGCAGGCTCTCGCTGCCCCACAGCACGTTCTTCCTGGGGTTGTCTGTGTCCGTCTCCACAGACAGAGCCACTGTGTTGAGCTGGTAGCAGAAGAAGGAGAAGAACCGGCCGTCTGTGATCACAGCCTGGGACACGAAGGGCCTGGTCACGTCCTGGTGGTTCCAGAAACCTACACGGGCGAGAGGGAAGTTAAGAGACAACTATCATCTCTGAAGTAAAAAATGCAACTTTAAAAGACTGAATATTCAAATGTATAAACATTAAATGTGAGCAAATGTACAGTCATATGAAAAAGTTTGGGAACCCCTCTCAGCCGGCATTATAATTGACTCTGCTTTCACACAAAAAAGATAAAAGTGGTATGTCTTTAATTTACCAGGAACAGCTAAGTACTGGGATGTTTTCCAAACAAAGATTTTTTGAAAAGCAGTATTTAGTTTTATGAAATTAAATAAAATGTGAAAAACTGGCTGTGCAAAAATATGGGAACCCTTGTGGTCTTGCTGATTTTAATGCATGTAACAGCATGTAAAACTGAGGACTTTAAACACAAAATTGGTTGGATTATGTTGTTAAGCCTTGAACCTCATATAAAGGTCTGTTTAATCATGATAAAAGGTATTTTAGGTGCCTAAATGCAAGTTGCACTTCTCTTTGACTCTCTGCAGAAGTGAGACAGAATGCGATCATCAAAACAGCTCCCAAAAGATCTTAAAAACAAAGATTATTCATTGTCATGGTTTAGGGGAAGGCTACAAGAAGCTTTCCCAAAGGTTTCAATTGTCAATTTCTACTGTAAGGAACGTTGTCAGGGAATGGAAGGACACAGGCACAGTTGCAGTTAAACCCAGGTCTAGCAGACCAAGAAAAGTACAAGAGCGGCATATGCGGCGGATTGTGAGAATGGTTGCACACAACCCAAAGATCACCTCCAAAGACCTGCAAGAACATCTGGCTGCAGATTGTGTATCTGTACATGGTTCTACAATTCAGTGCAATTTGCACCAAAACATCTGTATGGCCCGGTGATGAGAAGGAAGCCCTTTCTGCGCCCACGCCACAGATACAGTTGCATGGAGTATGCAAAAGCTCATTTAGACAAGCCAGCTTCATATTGGAAGAAAATGCTTTGGACTGATGAGACAAAAATGAAGTTATTTGGTCTTTATAAAAAGCAGATGTTTTGGTACAAATTGCGCTGAATTGTTGAACGATGTACAGATACACAATCTGCAGCCAGATGTTCTTGCAGGTCTTTGGAGGTGATCTGTGGGTTGTGTGCAACCATTCTCACAATCCTCCACCTATCCCGCTCCTGTTTTTTTCTTGGTCTGCCATGCCTGGGTTTAACTGCCACTATGCCTGTGTCCTTCCATTTCCTGACAACGTTCCCTACAGTCGAAATTGACAATTGAAACCTTTGGGAAAGCTTCTTGTAGCCTTCCCCTAAACCATGACAATGAACAATCTTTGTTTTTAAGATCTTTTGGGAGCTGTTTTGATGATCCCATTCTGTCTCACTTCAGCAGAGAGTCAAAGAGAAGTGCTACTTGCATTTAGGCACCTAAAATACATTTTCTCATGATTAAACAGACATTTCTATGAGGTTCAAGGCTTAACAACATAATCCAACCAACTTTGTGTTTAAAGTCATCAGTTTTACATGCTGTTACAGGCATTAAAATCAACAAAACCACAAGGGTTCCTATATTTTTGCACAGCCAGTTTTTCACATTTTATTTTATTTCATACAACCAAATACTGCTTTTCAAAAAATCTTTGTTTGGAAAACATCCCAGTACTTAGCTGTTCCTGGTAAATTAAAGACATACCACTTTTATCTTTTTTTTGTGAAAGCAGAGTCAATTATAATGCCGGCTGAGAGGGGTTCCCAAACTTTTTCATATGACTATATATGGTGCGATATCAGGAGGATGCTACAATAATGATACAATTAAGTTTAATAACTAAAAATCTTAACTTTCATTTTTCTAGAAAAACCAGGAGATTCAACTAATATTTAACATAAAAGTTGTTGATACAAAAAACTGAAGGCTTAAAGAAAACAAATACACCTCTTATGGAGTTACTCTACTGTAGAATTATAACAGTGTGGGACTGTGAAATAAAGAGCAAAGACATATTTGACGGCAACTCTTCATTAAGCAAGTGTGTCCACATTTGATTTGAATTTTACTGTAGTGAGTTTGTGTGTGTTTCTGGGTGTGTGTATGACTCACCCTGGTACATAGCCTGAGCTCCTGTCCAGGCGAAGAGGCTGGCCAGTCCGTTAGCTCTGAGGAACACCTCCACCTGGTCAGACTGCTGCTGCCGAGCCATCCGGTCTCTGTGGTAACGGTCTGGCACCACGTGGAACTGAGTGTGACCGTAGCACGCCGGGTCTGGTAGCTTGGCACCTGGCAATGAGGCCATATATAGAAATTATATCCTCTTCATCAATTTCATTCTAAATCATAAAAACTATTTTTATGCAACCAACTAGCGTGGACCATCTTTGCCAGACAGATGTTAGATTTGCAAGTGGGAACCAGATGATACATGATTTTATCGTAAATGGCGTTAATAAACACAATATGTTGATAATATAATCATAAAATATGTGTTTCTAAACCAAATGTAAAGGGTTTCATTTGCATGATTATTGGGATTATATTGTGAATCACGATAAATTTGGCCAAGATAATGGTGAAATTACATTTTCATACTGTCCCATTTCTAGCTGCAATTATTAGTGGATGAGAGAAATATTGTAAAAGCTGCATCTTGGCGTCCCTTACTGGCAACAATTGGTAATTTAGAATTAAACTCATACCACAGCATGTACACAGATTTACAACATTTTCAATTGATAGTCTTTGACCCAATAATCATTTGACCACAATGAAGTAATACACAGTAGGTGTCTTCCGTAGCTATGTTACCTGTAAAGATGTTGTTGGTGTACTGTCGTCTGAACATGGGCATCAGGTTGGGAGCTAACGTGACCTCTGGAACTTCTGCTGCATAGGAAGCTTCCATCGGGGCAAACTAAGAGAAAATTCAAATAGCAGGGAGTTTTTCAGTTTCTGATGGGAAAGTGTGAAAAGATCAAGTATTGTAACATTGGTGCGTATCTGTTCAAATGATTTGTGTATTTTTTTTAAGATTTTTTTTTGTTGGCATTTTTAATAGACAGGTCGGAGAGACAGATTAAATGGGGTAGAGAGGGGGATGACATGCAGAAAACCTGACCACGGGCTAGATGTGAACCCATGGTCTGCTGCATCTGAAGACTTGAGCGTCTATGGGCGGGCGCTCTAACCGCTACACCACAAGTTTCCCCAAAATGATTTGTGTCTTTTTAATGGTGTGTAATGGAATGGAAGAAATGTATATATATAAAAAAAACAACACATTAACATGATTTTTTTCTACCTGTGGCAGTTGTTGAGTTATTCTAATCTGACTGTGCGGGTGGTCGTCGATCTGGAACCTGGTTGGCTCCAGGCGGCCTCTCCGGTGCCCCTTTGGGATGAGACGCTGTCCCCTCCTCCAGTAGAAGTTTACCTGGGGATTCATATCTGAGAGAGACACACACACACAAATACACATATGACTTAAAGGTCAAACAGTAAAATGTCTGTAACAACAATACTTAGTCATAGAGCTGAGAAAGCTTGAACTGATAGAATTACTTGTTTTGGTAGTTATTAAAAGAAAGTATGAAGTTCTTAAAGTGGGCACTGGTTGTCTGCCTGCCTGGTCATATTTGCATTTACTTTAATTTAGCTTTTCTGTTCACTTTAGAATTGGAGATCAGAACCTTGTTTACTATACCATATGTGCAAACAGACAGACAGCCTGATTGATTGATGGCATTGAACACATCAAAAATGTTCATCAAATGTTAATTCACAATGTTATTTCAAATGTAGTTTTTAAGACACAACGCCTGACTACAATATGTGTTCCATATGTCAAATGTGATTGGCAATGGTGACCAATCTGATCATTGAACCATACCTAGACTGCAGAGGGGGAACAGCGGGTTGTATCGGGCCAGACTGTATGTGAGTCCAGTCACCAGGTTTTTCAGGAAGGGTTCCACCACCTGCTCCTGCGCCCTGTACAGGTAAGGTTTGCGTCTCTTCACGTGCCAGTGCTCCTGTAAAATCACACGAGTGACCAAGGAGCGGATGTCCGCGAGCGCCTCATCTTCGACCCCCACTACTTCGGAGCTTTCCTCGGGTTTCTCCGGGTCCAGTGTGTATTTCTCCGGCAGGCCCGGGATGTACGCTGTCTTGGTGAAGTGCTGGTACCATGTGTCCGCGTTTCGAGCGAAAGTCTGGGGGTAAACCACAAATTTCTCCCGCTGGATGCGCGTGATGAGGTCGAGCTTCTCGTCCACGCGAGAGGCGCATATCTTATTTACCTGCTCCTCCACTTGTCGCAGACGGGCGGATTTACTTTTAGCCGTGAGAGATGCGACAATTGGCGGATACGCGGGCTCCTTGACCGCAGCCTCTGTGTGGGCGAGCTTTTTATTCCTGAACAAGGGAAGGTTTTTGGGAAACAGCAAGGGCAGTCGGGTGCGGGTCGCCATGACTGCCTAGACTTCTTCTTCTTCAGTGGGGTCTTTACTGCAGAAACCATCCGCTGTGATGCTTTGCTGCCCCCTTCAGGAACTAGTCCATCACTGAGCCGGAGAACATTAGACACACGAAATCAACCAAATGCTCATTAAAAATGTAAAATTATGACTTGCTTGTCTGCTCTGGAAAATAAAGTGTTTAACTTATACCCATGCCATGGAACAAGTATGCGTATACCAAGCCATTTGTGTTTGTATTGTACTCTTTAACATTTGCAATAAAGATTTGTTTAAAAAAAAAACCTTCTGGTTCCTTTACTTTGACATAAAAAAAACATAGATATATGGGATATAGATAGGTCTATGGATATATCCCGAATATATCGACGGCTCCTTCTGGCTTCTCGGACCCATACTCGAACGGACGTGACAACGTGGCCGCCATATTACCCCGGGGATTTCTTTATAGGTCCATAGATCTGACCCATAGATAGTAAACTCTGATCTGAACCTCTGTCTGAAACGTCCATGGTTTGACCCACACTGCATCTAGCCTTCAAAAACAAAAACAATGCCAGATTTCTGTTCGGCGATAGGATGTTCCAATGAGAGGAGCAAAAAAACCAAAGAAAAGGGAATAACATTTCACCTGTGAGTAGTTTAAGAAAAAATAGTCTATATTTATTTTCCTCAATGTTTTTCATTTCATGACCTAAGATAGCATTATTGAAACGGAGTAACTTCCGGTAACTGACGAACGAAGCTAGCAAATATCAAGCGTAAAAGTATATTTAAATCTGTGTAATAGTGTAAAGTAGGCTATGTTATTTGATTTTTTTCTATGAATACGTTTCATGTCACTATCATCAACGTAAATTGAACAACTGACAAACTAAAGATAGCCTATACTATTCAGGATGTGTCGATTGTTTTTGTGAACACATGTACCAACATGAGAGGGGGCTGGCCAACATTGTAAATAGCCTACATAATAATACTGGCCGACCAACAACAACAAAAAAGTCACACACTCAAATATCTTGTTGGACCATCTTTGATTAAGGCAAATATTCGCCGTAACACATTTTGATGAGCTTTATTGGCTGCTTAGAACCTAGTCCTGACCAACTGAAACAATCCCAGATCATACAGTAGGCTACACTGTCACACAGGCTTGTACAGTGGGCACTAGGCATGATAGGAGCATCACTTCATCTGCCTCTCTTCTTACCCTGATTCAGCCATCACTCTGGAACAGGGTCGATCTGGTCTCATCAGACCACACAACCTTTTTCCATTGCTCTAGAGTCCAATCTGTATGCTCCCTGCTAAATTGAAGCATGTTATTATGATAAGTCCCACTGATGAGTAGTTTTCTTAAGGCTACACATCTGCATTGTGCATGTGGAAATGCTCTTACTTTCACTATTAAACATAGCCGGAAGTTCTACTGTCGATATTCAACATTTGATCCCACCATATAATTGTATTGTAATTAATAATTAATTAATAATTAATAATTGTTTTAAGGGATAAATAAAAGTTAAATAAAAATAAATAAGTGATCTCCCATCCGGGTAACATGCTGAGCATGAGCAGAAAGATTTGTTTTGTTGTTTTGTAGGTTTCCAAAAGATGTTTTCAGGAGACAAGAATGGATAACAGCAGTCAGAAGGAGTGGATTCACCCCACATAAAGCGGCACAACTCTGCAGCTGCCACTTCCGCAAAGAGGACTTTGATAGGACGGGACAGACAGTTCGGCTGAGGGAAGGCGTGATCCCGTCAATTTTTTCATGGCCTGGACCTCTGTGCAAAGTAGGCAGAAAAGTAAGTGGCGAGACCATTTCTCATATTATCTTAATCTTTTGCTAATCCACTTCCCACTAAACATAACAATAACACAGAGAGTATTCGAAAAGGTTCCTATTGAATTAACCGTTGTGTAAAAACCTTTCAAAAACTGAAAGGACAAACATGTCAAAAACAGCATAACATCAAATGAATACCAGGTGCACTGTTGCATTCATCCTGATTTAAAATAATAATGTAATATATTTTTAATTTCCACCAGATACCTGCACCAAGTTTGAACCTGACATCACAAAAGTTAGAACCACCACGAACACGGTCGCGTTCAACTGTCAGACAACAGGTGAACGCCCTCAACCTCAGCAAGCAGTCAAAAACAGTGAGTGACTTGTTTTAAACCCCTTTGCAGGATGCTGGGCTTATATTACAGTGACATTGATACAATGAAGACAACACATTTAAGTTATTAATAGCCTAGATTTAATATTTCTCAGGATCATCATTATGCCTTTGATCAAATTCACGGAAGGCAAAAGTTAAAGTGAGGCTTAGGAGAGGTTGAAAGACATGCAGCGCACAATCAGAAATGCCAGGGACAGAGTAAGGAAGGCAGAGAAAAACAGTCAGGTGCCTGTTCGATGATTAAAAAAAATAAAAAAATCAAACGCTAACAGATGAACTGCAGCAAAAGCTTGACTGCTACTCTGGTTTGTTGAACTGCTCAGCCCCTTCGCCTTTAGCAGATGATTGTGTTAAATGCTTCTTCAGTGGTTCAAGGAATAACTAAGCCCTCAAATCAATCTTCTACATTATCACCTCCATACTCCGGCCGCCTAGTCACTTCTAAAGGGTGTGACAGATGGCTTGTCTGTTTCACAAGCTACATATAATAGAGTAGCCTACAGCTCCCTGAATTCTGCTATCTGCTCAAATGTTCTACACACCTCTTAGATGATCTGACAAGCACTTTGTTTTAAGCATGCTATATGTAAATGATTTGACTGCCTTGAAGGTTGAGGTTTTTTGATATTTTTTTTGTTTCTGCAACAAGAGGGCTGAGGAGTCATTATCACTGTAGGCCTACTGTAGGGAATCAGCTTTTGTGAATTATACACAAGATGTATTGATTCAATACTATTATTGCCTTCTTTAAGCCATTGTTTAAAATGAACTAACAAACAAGACACTGTAACTGACTGACTGCCATCAATGAAAGAGTGACTCATTCAGCTTGTTGACAAATATCAAAAGTTTATTTTATTTATAGGCCTACTATAAAGTTATAAGCACATCAGGCAGTGTTATTATTTTACATCACCATACAGACATGACGCTGCCGCCAAGACAGGTCCTGCGAAGGCTTCATCTATGTATATATATATCTATGCATACAACTAACCGTCTCCCACAACAGCGCCCCCTTCTGCACAACAACTCATTCTAAATGTGTGATACGAATCATTGGAAATGCTTCACTTTTCCGAACATCGACCTCCTGTATATCAACAGATCAGTGTACATCTAATTATTTCATAAACAGGCCAAATTATACGATTAACAGCAAACGTTAACATCGGAGAACGTGGACGCTCTTGAAGCGACCCTTGTCCTCGTAAAATAAGAGCAAAAGAAGAAGAAGACGGAGCTCCCTTTGAATGCACTAAATAATGTCGTAATTTTGAAATATTCATAGCTTTATAAATATAACAAAAACAACACTTGGAGAACTGAAATGCGAACTGACGGGTGAAATGTGGACATAGTCAGCAACGAAGACATGTCTAACCAATGATAGAGAAAACAAGTCACGTTTATGACCTTCATATAGCGTTATGCAAGAGTTATGCCTCTTTATTTGTAGACATGATCCCAACACTGGTAATCAAATAGCCCACTAATTAAATCATTTCTGATAAAACAAAAACGTTATACATCTCTTACGGCCTGTCGTTTCTTATTATCCTTCATCTAAAAGGCATAGGTAAAGGAGACAAGATGTTATTCAGGACAGGGAAGTAAACTTTACAAGGGTACGTGAAGGCAACACTAACACAGTGCAGAGTGTTCGACTGTAAACAAGGCTGTGGAATATTGAAGTGTTGTGTGTGTCAAAACCGAGAAAAACCCTGAAATATACTTCGAAGAAACTATATTATCTTTGCTAATTATGTATTTTCGTCAGCTTTTGCGGACGCAGTTCCTCGGGACCAGGACGGCACACCTCAACCTTTTACAGCGTGTTTGTCGAGCCGAGGTAGCTGCTCTAAAAATTAACCGACTTGTTCTTATTCTTATAAATATTTTATTTTACTTAATAGTAACTTCAGGAGAGCAATTTGACAACAGTTGTCCAAGCAGTGGTGGTGTAGGATGTGGGAAACACCAAGAGGTTTGCTTCATTGTGCCTCTCATGAGTTTGTTTTGATATGTTTTCTGTTTGGTTTTTCAGCTCAGTTTTTTTGTTATTATTTCTCCCCAGAGAAAAACCCTGAGACTACTGTGCACCAAAACAAGTGACGAGGTGAAGCTGGCAGAGGAGGCCAGCAAGAAGTATGGCTTCCCAGCTCCAACCATCTTCGCCAAAGTCATTGACAAAAGCCTCCCTGCAGATATCATTTATGAAGACGAGAAGGTAAGCAACCAAACCAAAATCTTCAAAACATGTTTAGGGGTTTTAATATTTCATGTGGCCATTTACACTTGGAGTCCAAAAGATCATTTCACACATGCGTATTGAGTTTTCGAGTCAAGTTGTGCAATTTAATCACTAATATATTGTTTTTGTGTTTTCAATCAGTGTTTAGCATTCAGAGATATCAGCCCTCAGGCCCCAGTTCATTTCCTGGTTATTCCAAGGATCCCAATTCCCAGAATCAGTGAGGCCCAAGATGATGATGCTGAGGTAAGTTGGTCCAACCATCTTTAAACCTATCCATTGGCATTCATCAGTTGCAGATCTGAGAGAGGGTTTTCCAGCAACCACATGCAACCTTTAGCTGCAGGGATTCGCTCCAGTTCAGCCAGAAGAGCAGAAGTTAGGTCGAATGATGTTGGGTGATAATCAAATGAAGTGTTTTATAAGCGAGTTTAAAAAACAACCAGGTTTGACCAAAGTGCTGCTACAAATATAGGCACAAGAAAAGCGAATAAAAGTGAAAACGGAAACTAAAAAGAGGCACAAACAGCATATAGGTGGTAAAAGGATAAAAAAAAAAAAATAAGGCCCAGTAACAAAAGATTAAAAGTGCATGGCATTGATAAAATACTTTAGACTAAGTTCATGTGCAGGTTGGTCAAGTTCTGATTTTCAATTACCGTACTTTGTCGCCACAATGTTCAAATCACACACATTAACTGCAATATAATTGGGAATAGTAATAATTAAAGTGAGGGGCCCTACAATGATGTGCAACACTTTTTCACTTAAAAAAATAAAAAAAAATAAAAAACTACTAAAAGAAATGCAAACTCCTCCCAGGGCTTGGAATTGATTAATTATGAATTAAACCAACTGCAGCTTCGATTGTATTGGAGGGCATATAAATCATAAAATTACAAACATTTTGGAAAATAATTTTTGTATACATAAGTCTCGTTTTATTTGTTATATAAATAGACATCAACATGTACTGTATAATCACTGTTCTCATTCTAATATTAAAGTCAAGCAACAAAGAAAGACAATTTTATTTATGCAGCACAGTTCATTGATGGTTAATTGAACCTGCCTTACATTTAAGAATACATATAGCAAGAATTAATTCCAGTATTTAGCCAGTCACAAGCTTAATTTATGTCTTTTTTTTTGTCCTTTTATCTTTGTTTTACTTTCAGCTCTTAGGACATTTGTTGGTTGTTGCGAAAAAGGTGGCACGGCAGGAATCTCTTAAGGAAGGCTACAGAATGGGTAAGTCACTTGAAGTGCCTACAGTCATTTATGTGAAAAATACAGGCTGTTGTATTCAATAGCACACTGAGTTCTGGGTTTGTTTCTGCCCTGTGCAGTGATCAACGATGGGAAGCATGGAGCTCAGTCTGTTTACCACCTTCACATCCACGTCCTCGGGGGGCGGCAGATGTCCTGGCCACCGGGATAAAGCTCTAATGTGTGTGTTAATGCATCGTTCTGTCTTCTCTCTTTAGTCCAATGAGCGATACAATGTATAAAAGTTTATATTTTTTATTCTGTTTTCTGCCCATCAAAATCTCACGCAAACTATGACATGTACATATGGTGATCTTGAATGTCAAACATTTAAAGAAGACATTTTGTTTGATACGGCTGCAAATAAAGATCCTAATATGGAAGACTCAACTGGGTTCTTTAGTCTGACATGTTTATCAGATTCCTGTCAGCAGATGATACATTGTAATATAATGTACAGTACAACATCAACAAAAGAAATCCTGAAAATGATACAAGCAAGTCAAACAGAATAAAGATGCATCCTTGTCATACATGATCTAGACACTTTAATATATAGAATGTTATGAAATAATTCACAAAGTGGGAGCTCTAAAGAAGGTAGAATATGTGTCGAGATACACTTTTCTTTATCCTGCCTTACTTACCTTACCTTACCTTAGTATTTAAAATGATGCATTCACTCTTAAAAAAATACAATCTATAACTATAAAGAAAAAATGATTCCATGGTTCTCTTTGTAATGAAGAGAACCACAAATATAAAAGAGAAAGCTGGGAACCTTGTTTTAAGCCACTCAATTTAATAGTTATTACATAAAACATATTTTGTGTAGTCTAGTGTTTTACTACCACTTTCGTTTTGTTTGCTTCTTAGCACTTCCGGCACTGCTGCATCTGATCCACAGATGACGTGTGCCCAGATATCAGACAGATTCGTTGGTACAGGGTGGTGTGATATAGTGATCAGGTTACTATGTGTCATATGAGAACAAGGGCTTGAACTTTTCCCTGTATTTACTTAAACAACAACTTTTTTAAGTCCTTCAATGCGGCTGTCTGACAGGGGCGGAAACGTGTAGCTCAGCAGGTACTAAAGGTACGAGGCAATCATTAATGACATATAAAATGACTTCCCATCTGCCATTTCTATTCACAAATAATGAGACATAGATAGAGAAGAGGAGGAATTAAAGCAACTTTTAAAATACTGAGCTCTCTCTCTCTAACACAATACCAGGCCATTAAGGTGCCTTTAAACATGAATTGCCAACATCTTTACCAACTTTCTCAATATGTCAATCTGGTGGAAAAAGTCAGAGTTGCACAAGTTTTGTCCAAACTATTGAATAACTTTTTTTATGGGTCAAAGTCTCACCCCCCTCCCCCCCTTCCCCTCCCATTCACCTCAAGCTTTATCACATGGCCTCTCCTGTGAAATTAAACATTTTTGGACCGTCACTTATGCTTACAGTTGTCAGCTAATTATATAGTTAATATATAAACAGAGCAGGGTTGAGCCCGCAGTGTGTGTGCAGTGTGTGTGTATGTGCTTTGTTTACAGGTCATCTTCACCTTGAAGAGTGCCAGTGTGTTTCTGACTGGTCGACACGGCAGCAGGTGTTCAGGGACATTGCGCAAGTCTGTATTGCTTTGGAGGAAGGAGGCGTGAGTTTGTTTCCCTGTTGGCTGAGATTGTCTCCAGGCCCCATCAGTCGAGCACCTGTGCCAGGGGCAAAGGTAGATCCGGGGTCTGTCCTTCACCTGTCGACGGCTGATCAAGTTGATGACAATCAGCTCTGTCCGCTTGGAGAAGGTACAGTAGCTATCATTTACACAATATCATGCATTTTTTGATGTTTTAGTGTGTGCAGTGGGAAAAGATTTGTAAAGTATGTATAGAAATGATTTTGGTGTGTGCGCATGTACGCTTTTAATACCTAGAAAAATATACCACCATGCATGCACATGTTCAGAGGGTTTTTTCATTGACAGTAGCAAACAGTTCCTCTGGGCATTATGGTAAATAGGTCTAAGATTAACACAGGCCACACTTGATGTGTGCAGGCTTCTAGACCTTAACTGCTTGGTCACAAGATACAGTCTTTTCTTAGGATAAACCCCATCAGTCAACAACAAAAAAAACTCTGCAAGTGCAGAGTTCTTCTCCTGGATTTCATCTCCACACACTGACACTAAACATCTGGATCTTTTCAGTTTTCCTATGAGACGTCTACGCCTCATATTTGACCAGAGGATTCAACCCAACACACAGCTTCTGTCAAAGGTAAGGCCTTTTTTGACACGGATTATGTAGCGTACAAATCCATGTCTCCATGTCTGAGACCTTCTTTTTGTCAATCACAGGGAACTTTAATTTATATATCCAAGTCATGTTGCCACACTGTAGTGTTGTAATACGCTTGAACTTTGGTCCACAGAGATCTTGACCAACCTTATCTTGGAAAGAAAAAAACCCAGAGGTCAGATTGAGACAGGACAGGAAGATACAGTACATGTGTCCCTAATCTTTTGTTTAATCTGCAGTTGTATAGTTATATGAAGGGGTTACACAGGGTAAGATATGAGGTGCCATATACTGTATCAAAAATGCTTGCACATACACCACATATTTCTCACAAGCTTTTAAAGTGACATGTGAATGAAAAAGGTGCTATATGTGTGAGAAAAAAGTAGTCCATGTGCAGGCATTAATGATATATCTCCTTTACAACACCTCATAGAGTAAGACAGTGTTTGAATAGTTCCACTGTTGCAAACAATGCACACTAGATGGCATTATTTCACTGTCTACAGCACCTGCACAAGAGAGGCAGACCTCAAGCCATGCTCTTGTCTATGAGACAACATTGACATTTTCCTTACCACTGAATGTTGATTGTTCTCTTCTTAACTTCTATTAGCGGGCGATGACTGAGATGTTGTGTATAAGTGTTGTCATTTTGCTCAGAGTGGGCTCACAATGCTCCCAGTGCTCCCAGATGTTTCAGTGCTTTCTGACACAATAATCACAGTTTCAACATTAAGACGACTGCCGTGCGTGACGACTGGCCGTGGCGGTCATTGGGCTCTGACCTGTTGCAATGACTCTCAGTCTGGTATAAATGAGGTGTTTCATAATAGATCCTCTTATCTGTGTGTGTGAGGGTCTTCGGTGAAGGAGTGTATAAATGCTAATCGCAGCTCACATCCATTTAAGATAGTGTTTTTTCTTTGTTGTTCCAGCAAATTCAAGATGAGTGTCCAAGATTCGATTATGAGCAATGGAGTTGAAGTCATGGATGGTACCACTGAAAGGTATGTGAAATGATGCATGTCCCAGAGTGGACAACACAAATCTTTTTTTTTAGGTTATGTTTCAAGGTGATCATTATGTAGATTGGATCCAGTTAGAACCATTTGATTTTGAACTCTTACAATGACTTTCTTCCATTTTTGGATATTAGCTCATGTTTGCCTTATCGATTTGCTCCACAGCATCTCTATCAAGAAGACAGCGCCTCTGTCAGACTCCACAAACTTAAAGACCAACACCAGCATCATCATCAAAGGAAAAGCCGCCTCAGACGAGCTCTCACAAGGTATTTTATTCTGACATATTTCTTTTGTTGTGAAATTCTAGATGGTTTCACCTAAAAAAGGAGTCTGAGGAGGCAGCATCACATGCACAAACATTTGTAACATGAGAACAGGGTCATGAATAGACGCCATGGCATGTCGATGTTAGAATACAATGAGTATTACATAAAGCATGGTTGTTAATAGGAACTAAAACTGATTGATTAGCCTCAAGCTCCTCGTGTGCATTTTTGCAGTAAAGAGGCCTCTGAGTAAAAAATCCCATGATTGTACTGTATCAAATGTTGCACCAAGATCTTAACCAAACTAAAGTTGTTTGCAAAACTCCACGAATCAACAGACATGTGTGATCTTTACAGGAGAAGTTCCAGTTCTGGGAAGTTGTTTGAAACCAGAAAGTTTAACTTGACTTTACTTGTAAGTGTTTTGAACTAACAGCCATAATCCTCTTTATAAACAGGCGGATGCAACTGTCAGCTGTTACAATGGGTCAAATGCTTAGAGGCTAAGGTGTGAAAAAAACATGTTTTAGCAATGAAAACAAACTCTCTTTTTCTGCAGAAGAGCAAACAAAACCAGTTGGTAAAAAGAATGAATAAAATAAGACAATATAATCCTAGATTTTAGTTGGACGTGATGATAGGAACAGAAAATAATGTGCAATCAAAAAGTAATAATAAAATGCAAATAAGATGAAGGAATGAAAGAAAGAGCACTTTGTGCATTCATTCAAAACAAACACAGCATTGTTGTGTCTGTGTCCTTTCGTGCCAACAAAATAGTAACTCCAGTTTGCTGTTCTTTAATAAAGACAGATTACTTCCTTGTTATAACCTGATTGGTGGGGAAGGCACTGACATTCCACAGCTTCTCTATTTAGTCTCAGGTAACAGCGTAGCCTGTCACTTCTCACTGCATAACCTGAAAGTCATGTTGAGCTGACGCAGTGTTTGTAAAAATCCCCGGGGGTTAATGCAGAGATGTCTTACATGTGACTCTCCCTCTTGACTTTGCTGTGTCTCTGTGTGGTGTGGCTGTCTTCTGACTTTGACTTGTTATCGATGGCGGCGGGTAAATTCAGCTGTCCCTGTTGTCCCAATGCAGAAGAGCCCAAGGCGGTCCCCTTGTCGACGGCCAATTTGGCGACAACTCTGGCCCCGGCTGACGAGCTATGGACCACCGGCAGAGACAAGGCAGTCAGGGTGAGGATGGAGGGCTCGGGCATGGCATCGCGAACTCCCATCACCGTACACCAGATGTTTTTGGCAACGGTGGAAAAGTACGGGCAAGTTCCAGCCTTGGCTTCCAAACATGAGGAGACCATCTCATGGAGGGGATATTATGAGCAGTGTCGGGCAGCTGCCAAAAGTTTTCTCAAGGTATGTTTGTTTATTTTGACTTTTTCTGCATATGTTTCCCTAAAAAGTATAGGCCAACTCTACTGCAATGCTATCAGGAAATGTTTGGGCACATTCTTTAGTATGCTGGCTCTCCACTCCTGCATATACAGTATGCACATCAGCTATGAGATGAAAGGGCTGTCTTTTTGATTTAATTTGTGAGTGTTTACATCCGTAGTCTTTTTTTTATACAAACTATAGTCACTTATAAGGAACAGAAACTAGGCAAGGCATGTTCATTTATTTAAAAAAAAACACAATTATTACACAGAGACAGTTTCAATTGATTTACAATCACCTTAACTTTAAAAGGAACTAGAATTCTTTATAATAGCACTCAAACTTTTTTATCTTTCACGAAAATGCACTCTCCTAAACTTTAACTGCAGCAATCTTGCTTGCCTCAGGGGCTATTTTGCTTTTAGTCTGGACTTCAGCAAATACAAAACCTGTCTGCCAGTCTATAACATTCCTCTCTGTGGCCATAAAAAGCTCTTAGCTGGCATGATTGCATGTTTGTTAAGGATCATTTTTCAAAAGCATTGTTCTAAAACTAGTCGATAGAAACTTGCTACAAGTTCCACTCCAAATATATTAACAAAGATCCTCAAATACTTGTAAAGCTGGAAGTCAGCCCTTTATAGTCAAAGTCACGGTTTCATTCAAAACCAGTGTGCTGCAGTGATGCCAAAACAGACAATTGCCCTGTTACTGAATGTCACATCCTTCACTTCTTAACTAGTATGGTAGAAGTTTAGATTCAATAAATTCCTGTCCACATGATCTTCATAGTCAGGTCAAGTCAATTTTATTTATTCAGCGCAATATCACAATAGGCCTCAGGGGGCTTTACAATCTGTACAGCATACGACATATACCAATACCGGTGTTCAAAAACACACGCAAGCCTCACAAAAACATCAATACCTGGCACCTGTTTTGTAAACCGTACTCCAGTATTTACTCCCTCTCTCACTGTAAGCTCCCCAGTGTAAGAATGGGCTGCTGAAAACAAACACTTTGGGCGTGTGAAATGAACAGCTTGTGTTACGTCTCCTGTTTCATTAACATGTTTTGTGTCCCGTGAAGTGGAGTGGGCTTTCTGAAACTAAATGTAGGTCGAGAGTAATGGGGGCACAGCACTACCATGTCATTAAAGATGCATGTTCTTTGAAAACAAATATTTAAGAAAACACAACCTGTCTTCTTCTCTTAGCTGGGGCTGGAGCGTTACCATGGCGTGGGTATCCTGGGGTTCAACTCCCCCGAGTGGTTCATCGCAGACGTGGGAAGCATCTTTGCCGGGTGAGGTCACATTTCAAGTGTTTCAGAAAGCACTTTTGTGCCCGAGATCAGCGTGGTTTCAGCTGACCTGACAGTGTGCAGATTTACCTGTCCATGTTTTTATCTCAAGGTCCATCTCTGTGTGTCTGCCCACACCTGTTTGGGCTCTACCAGTTTAAAGTCCCAGAAACCTATTGTGGTTGTTGGCATTCCATGTCTCCTTCACTGCCTCCTATAAAAAACTATTGACATGGAAAATGTAATCATTAATGTAGAAACTTGGCAATGTTTTGTGGGTGCTTTAGATTCTTTATAAGATAAGATAAGACATTCCTTTATTTGTCCCACAGTGGGGGAATTGACATCGATTCAACAACAAAGGGACAGTGCAGGAAGTGAAAGGCGTAATAAAAGAAGTAAACAAATGTAAAGTAAAATGGTAAACAAAGAAAGTAGAAAGGTTGTTTTAAAATGCCATTTGGGTTATTTCAAACTTTAGATATCCTTTTACAAAATACATTATCTTTGCAAACACTGTAAAACGATGCTGTGGATCTTTGCTAAAATACAGTAATACAGTTTTGTTTCTAATTTTTATATTCTCCTACATCTGATTTGTGCATTAGGGGTCTGGCAGCGGGAATTTACACCACCAACTCCCCTGAAGCTTGTCAGTACGTGGCAGAAAACTGTGAGGCCAACGTCCTGGTTGTGGAGAACCATAAACAGCTCGAAAAAATCCTACAGGTCAAGAGCTTAATCAAATCAGTGTGCCTGTAATAACTATTTGCAAAAAGAAGAAAAAAAACAAAACATTTCCTCACATGACTGAGTGTTTTTCCCGACAGGTTAAAGATAAACTTCCTCATCTGAAAGCCATTGTCCAATACAAAGGCGAGCTGCAGCAGAAAGAACCATTCCTTTATACAGTACGTTCACTCAACAAACATTTTGATTGGACAAATAAGTCACATGTTTATAAAACATCTGCTAGTGCTCTAATATGATGCTTACAGTTGCAACCAATAAGCCTTTTAATGCTAAACTACCATCTTTCTTAAGAATTACATTTATAATTGTGACTGTATTAAACACTGCTGCTGTACAGTAGTATAGTACAGTTCAGTCCGGATTGAAGCTAATCTGTGTATTTGTGTAGTGGGCGGAGTTCATGAAGCTGGGAGAGGAAGTGCCTGAGGAGCAGCTCGATGCTGTGATTGACAGCCTACGAGCCAATGAGTGCTGTACGCTCATCTACACCTCTGGAACCACTGGCCAACCTAAAGGAGTCATGTTGAGCCACGACAATGTGAGTTATTCTAGACCCCAGATACTTTCATTCACTTAGAGCTTTTGTTGTTGTGGCATAAATGTAATGCTTTTTCTTAGAGTTATTTGATCTTTTTTTTTTTTTGGTTGATAGTTAAACAATCAATCGATTTTCAAAATAGCTGCAAATCAATCTTTAAGAATGTCAAAGAGAGACTGTGTTTACTTTATTTAAAATTAAAAAATTAAAAACCCTCCTCTCTCACTTTTTAATGTGCAGTTGACATGGACGGCCGGCTCTGCTCCCCTGGGTGATTTGACCTACGGTGAAGAGGTGGTGGTCAGTTACCTGCCGCTCAGCCACGTAGCGGCTCAGATGTTTGACTTGTGGACGTGTATGCAGAATGGTATCACCACCTACTTTGCAGAGCCAGACGCCCTCAAGGTTAGTGCTCCAACTCTTACTCTGTAATAAAAACATGGAATAAATATTGGAGGTATTCTATAATCCGCATTCATTTGTACAGGGCACTTTAGTCACCTCAATGAAGGAAGCTCGTCCAACTTTTTTCATGGGGGTTCCTCGCGTGTGGGAGAAGATGCATGAGAAGATGAGATCTGTTGGTATGAAGGTATCGCCAATGAAGAAGAGAGTGGCAGCCTGGGCCAAGTCCATAGGCCTGCAGTACCAGTACAGTATCATGAACGGGTGAGACAGCACATATTATTCATCTATGAAAGACAACGTTAAACTCACTTTTTTATGTTATCATGACTGGACTATAATGCTGTGTTAAAGTATGAGACAAGATTTCCTCAGACATCATACTTTATCCAAAATACTTTATTTCGATAGGTATGTCTTGCAAAAATGGCTGTTCAACCTCTTGTGTCACAGAATCAATATCTGTGACTTCCAGAGTAAGCTGTCGCATCAGTAATCTTGTCATTTATTAGTAATAATTAAGAGATACTATCTACATTTTTCTTCCTTTGTGTGCTTCCCAAAATACAGCAAAGCATTGGACTATTTGAAACGTTAACCTTAATGTTAAGATAAGATACACTTTATTGTCCTGACAAAACTTTGTCTTGGGAAAAGTGCTGAGAAAAGCTACATACAAATAATACATTAAATATATCAATACATGTGTGCATATCGGTATACAGTACAATACAACACATGACAGTACATGTCTAACAAGACCACCAATGTACTTTAGGACAGGTAAGTAAAGATCAGTTCCCTGGTTGAGAGGAGATTGCACAGGCCCTGAGATAAGATAGTATTGCAGGTGCCCTGTTTTAAAATAAATTACGCACAATAAATGGAATTGCACTAAATGACAACTAAATGACCCCTGATAAACACAATTGTACTAGATAAGAAGAGGATCAAATAAGCTGTACATGATAAGAGAGATGGCACATATGATATAACAAAGTTAAACGTACATTTACATCCAGCATATTACAACATAGACACAGCTAGATGTTAAGTCAGGGAATCAGTGAAGTAGTTACAACTAGAGAACATGCATGTTTATACCGACTTTCAGAGCAATCTATCTAATATTTGTCGAGCCTTTTCACTAAACCAGGTGATCACCAAAGTCAGTCATGATTGTCTTTCGGCAAATGTCCAAAAGTTGTTGGGATATTTCTTTCTGGGCCAAAGTGTTGGACAAACTAACAAGACTGATATTGGTGAAGTTTCACTCTGGGCCCATTTCTCAAATATACTGTATAAAACTTGTGTAAAAAAACAAGTTTATCTTTTGTGTTCCAGGGCGGAGGCGGTGCCATGGGGCTTCATGCTGGCTAATGCTCTGGTCTTTAAGAATGTCCGTGCTGCGCTGGGCTTAGACCGCTGCAAGAACTGCTTCACCGGCGCTGCCCCCATCACCAAAGAAACCCTGGAGTACTTCTACAGCCTCAACATCCCTATGTTGGAGGTGTACGGCATGAGTGAAAGCAGCGGGCCAATTTCCATCTCCATAGGCCAACAGTACCGCGTCACAAGGTCAGCAGCAAAGCATTATGGGACATGACATGTTTTTTCCCTCTCTAGTGAAAATGTCGGAGTCAGAGATTCTGGACAACGCTTGTTGTCAAAATCCCATTTCATCAAAATCAGTAAATATCCCCTCACGATCCGCACCGTGTCCGTGTCTGGTGTTGTTACATGGCCTAGGCTCTGTGAACTGGTATGTAAACAAAGGGGGCCCATCGTAGCTAGCAAAATGCCCGTTTACAGAGTTTTTTTCTTTGAGTGCGCACATAGTATGGACTGGTAGTGGATTGTGACGTGATATTCACTCATTTTGGCAACAGGCATTCTCCAGAATCGCTGAGTCCACCTTTAAAGGGAAACTCCTCTGTTTATGAGTGACGTCACTGAATACTACAAGTTTGAGGTGACCAGACCAAAGAGGCTCCCCGCCCGTGGCTACATTAGCATCTCTACACACCCAAATGACTTACTAAACTAATTGAGTTGAATTGTAGATAATGCTGGAATGAAAATGACACTCCCTTCATTCTAAATCTGATACGTTTAGCTGATCATTACATAGGTATGTAGTTAGCAAGCAATAGGGACAATAGGGACATACTTTTGCTAAGTTAATTCCTCATAACATCGGGCCTTGAACTTGCCTCTTGATTATATATCCTTCGCATCTCTGGTGATTATCCCTTGGAGGCTCTGTCGATGTGACGTAACTTCTGCTTCTGTGGATTGCGGGCCAGAATCTAAAAAAAAAAGCACTAAAAGTTTTGACCGGATGTAGTAGAGCATCCAGCATGCTGTGAACACAAGACGGGCCTTTATTCAGTTGATATGGCAAACTTGCCTACAAACAGCTTCCCATTTACAACATTATGCAGCATTAGCTTTCATTTGGAGTCATGTTTCAGCCAGGCCACCTGATGAATGTGAGTCCAATATTCACTCTCAGTTCTCATTTAGGCTGTCATTGTTTTGGATTAATATTAGGGGAAACGTGTGTAATGCACATAACTAGAATTATTTTTGAAAATGTTGATTTTTCTTACCTAGAAGCTATGAGATGAAAAGGAAAAGCTGCATGTTAAATGGTTTAAATGTATATTTTGGCAATATGTAGCAGCCAAAAGGTTTGATAACCAGTGGTTTGAATAAGCACAAATGAGCCAGTTGTGTACAGTATGTGGAAAGGTTTTTTAAAGTTTACTGATATTATGTCATTTTATTTCTATGTGCTGAATGACAAAGTAGGTGCGTACATCACTACAGGTCTAAATAAAGTGTTTCGTTGGGTTATAATGTGTCTCTCCAGCTGTGGAAAGGTGATGGAAGGCTGCCAGGTGAAGCTGGAGAACCCTGATAGTGACGGGAACGGAGAGATCTGTTTCTGGGGTCGGAATGTCTTCATGGGATACCTGGGAGAACCGGAGAAAACAGCCGAGGCTCTGGACCAGGACGGCTGGCTGCACTCTGGAGACCTGGGACGATTCGACCAGAATGAATACATGTTCATCACAGGGAGAATCAAGGGTAGGATGTGCTCCAAATAAGCTTCTTGACATGATATTAGTTCGCAAAAGAATTCACTACGAAAAGTATTTGATCTATTTTTTAATGCAACTTTATGCTTCAACTCCACCACGTTTCAATATCAATCGTTGTAGTTTTTACACTACTGCATGTACGTGAAAGCAAGAGTTACTATTTACAGTTCAGATTACAATTGATCAATATGTATAATATATGACTACATTCCTATAACAGAACTTTGAAACACATAGCACATTCTTTTCGTTAGCGTAATTAACTCATTTTCTTTTACATTACCTGTTTTGTTTTTTATTATTTTAAGATTAGTTTGTAATGAAAAGATATGCGCTTGGGAGTTAGAAGTGATAACCTGATAACTGAATATTCGTTATTCTTAAAAAGACTATTATAGTACAAAATAGTGTTGTGGATAACAACACAATACAATGCTTTTGTCAAAGGTCATTGAGTTTAATTATTCAATCATTCTGTTTTGCTACAGAGCTCATCATCACGGCGGGTGGAGAGAACATCCCTCCTGTGCCCATCGAGGACGCCCTGAAGGCCGAGGTGCCCATCATCAGTAACGCCATGCTGTTAGGAGACAAGCTCAAGTTCCTCTCCATGCTGCTCACGCTCAAAGTAACCGGGCCTCCCTCCACTCCTACACACAGTAACAGCTGATACATAATTCAAACAAACACAGTAAATGAGCCTTCTTCATGTTTCCACAGTGTGTAGTGAACGACAACAACGAGCCCACGGACGAGCTGACTGCTGAGGCTATAGACTTCTGCAGGAACAACGGCGTCACGGCGACCAAGGTGTCAGAGATCATAGCCAATAAGGAGCCAGCTATCTACAAAGCCATCCAGGAAGGACTGGAGCGTGTCAACGCCAGGGCAGCGTCCAACGCCCAGAGGGTTCAGAAGTGGACCTTACTGATGAGAGACTTCTCTGTCGAAGGAGGAGAACTGGGTGAGTGAATGTTTGCTTCTTCTTACTGTATGCAGTATTGGAAAGTGTGTTTACTTCAGCACTTTAAGTACATGGATGAATGAATGCAGTACTTTTACTTGTTAAAGAGTATTGCTACACTGTGGTATTGCTACTTTGATTTACGTAAAATCACTGGATATTCTCTGAGATTTGAGCTCAATTTTACGAATCATCGGAAAAAAGGTGTTGTGCGTGAACCCAATCAAATTATACTTGCAGTCAGATTTAGCAATGAGGAAATACTTGATTTTAGCCCAGAGGGTCACATATTATTATAAGTGTGGTATAAACCAGTTTTTTGTTTGTGACCGTATTATTGGTTAATTTGTTTAATTTAATTTATCTTTAATATTTTAGGTTTTCTTCCTCTTGGTAATCAAACTTGAGTAATTCAACAATCGTCGGTTTAAACAGATTTTTATCAAGTTCTTTGTCGTAATCGTTTCATTCCAGTAAAATTTGTTTGGTGGCGATTAAATCTCTTCCTCATTTTTAAAGCTACACAGCGTCATTGCGTGGGTGTCGCTTGGCAGAAAAACTGAACTGAATTTAGACTGAATTAACCCACTTTTTTTTCCTTTTTTATTCTGGTCTGTGCAGGACCCACCATGAAACTGAGGAGGGGCATCGTTGTGAAGATGTACCAGGGGAGAATAGATGAAATGTACGCAGCGGCCGGGGACAAATAGACTTCACTGCCCAGAGATAAGATAAAACTAAAGAGAGGCACTAATGAGAAGGTTGTGCATATTTATGAAAATTGTATCGTGCCCAGACGTCAAGTTGAGAAACTTGTTTTCACCTGAATTTTTGCAACCTAACAGTAAAAAAAATGCGTTGTATTTAATGAACTAGAGGTCTGTGCTGCTACGTGTTAATATGTCAAGTTTTGTCTGTTCCAGATCGATATATAAGCTGTTAAATGTACATATTGTTTCATGGGACACTGTCATTGTAAATAAAACATAGAAATCAGAGCCAAATCTTACTGTTTACTGTATGGCATATACAGGTGAAGTCTACACTACATGCACAAATATTTTGTGAACCATAATCCAATTGATCTTGGTCGTAATCACGTATTTTATTTTTGAAGCAGCAGTATGTATTTATAGATTTAACAACATTGATTGCTTGTTTCCTCATCTTGTCTATGTAACACAATCTGCGGCAGACATTGCCTCTAAATATTGCAGGAGATGTTTGAATAAGTATTTTTATAATGTAATAAGAATTTTATGAAGTATCTGCAGTCACAATCATGTGCAAATTGTAAAGCATACCTTTGAATGTGTGCTTCTCATGTTTATTTTGTCAAACATGTCAATAAAAAGTGAGTGATTTGGACAAGTTGAGCAAATCAGGTGTGTCGTGGATGTGTTCAATGTTTAAACGAGTGATTTGAACATTTAAAAATATGTTGCAAAACTGAGAGTGAATACAATTTTGCTCACGTTAAAAGTAATTTCTGACTGGGTAAAAATCATAGACTGTTTGGTAAAAACACAACATAACGTTGCTACCAACCGAAAAACTAACCTTTGTGTTTAAAAAAAAATAATATTAGGGTGTTTTCTGTAATACTCAACATTTTCCTCAATCAGAAATCATCATCCTCATGCAGGCCTAATCAGTCAAGAGTTTCTAGCTAGGATGAGTTCAAAGTTGAGTAAAGAACAGCAAGACATGGGCGCTCTGGTGGTGTAGTGGATAGAGCACGTACCATAACGTACCATATTGGCTCTGGCCTTCGTTGCAGTGCTCGCGGGTTCTAATCCGACCCGTGGACCTTTACTAAAGGTCATCTCTCTGTCTCCCCATTTCACTCTGTACTATCAATGAAAGCTTGAAAATGCAAAAAAAAAAATATATAAAAAAAGAGACATGATCATGCAGTTATCCACCTCACTTAATGCCCACAGAATGGTGTCACACCCTGATGATCAGCCAAGGGGGAATGCACAGTGCTCTCGCCTTTATTTAGGCGCCAGTCTCAACAAACACGCCCATCACAACAGGTGATTAGAGCAGTAACCCTACAATCAACTCAGGAAATGTCACTTGATACTTGGACAATGAAATGCTGAAAGGGAAATAACATCAAGCAGCAGAGATGAGGTGACTGCTGCAAGACATTTTAATAGTGCAACTAAGGCTCAACTTTTAACTGTTAACAGAATTTAATTTGCTTTATTGTATAATATTTTAATGCACAATACATGCTTTCTGCCTATTGAACTTTGTCCCAGAACCTGAGAACTCCAAAGTGTTTTGCTACAAGTTTGTTGTTTAGCCTTGAAGACTGCCTAATAAGATTTTGGCCCATACAGAGGTATGACGCATTCATGTGCACAGTAAGAAAAGACTCCCTAAAATTCCCATATCCTGTTATCTGCCAAATTAAAACATTTCTGCTTTCGCCAGCAAAACGGGCTGGACACACCAAACCTAGTATGTGTTTGCGCAGATTTTGGCCCATACAGAGGTATGACGCATTCATGCACAGTAGTTGAGGAGAAAAGACTCCCTAAATTTCCCATACCCTGTTATCTGCCAAATTAAAACATTTCTGCTTTCGCCAGCAAAACGGGCTGGACACACCAAACCTAGTATGTGTTTGCGCACACACCAACTTCTCTTGCATATAATCTCTGTACACTGTTCATTCGATGTATTCAACCATGTATCAATCCAGGTACATTGTTGTTTGACCCTTGTATGCTGTTTGCAAGTAAATTCACCTGCTTCCAAGAAGGCCTGACTCAGTTTCAATTATTCAAACACTTGGTGAAATAATTCTAGTAACAAATGGTCCTTCGAGCCGGATCCGACATCCTCTTCTCTGGACAAGAAGAGCCTGCACGTGAAGACGGGGGAGTCTGGGACTCTCCACAGAAGACCTCCAGCCCTTTGCTACGGGGAGAGGCCGTCAGCAGACTCGACTTGGACGGAGGGGGGGTGACGGAATCCGGAGCCTGAGCGAATCGGGGCTTTCTTGAAATCAGGTGAATATTAACAGCTGATTTGTTTTGTTTTGTTATGTTTGTCGATAGTCTACATCTGCTGAGTAGACTTATTAGTTTTGTTTAGAATACATCAAATAGAGGGTGTTCTAGTTTGAAATTGGTGAATTTTGTTAATCAATTGGAGGGAATAGGGGTGTTCACCCTGTTAAATTGATTAGATTTTACATTAAAAAAAAATTAAATTACTTGTAAGCAACTGCCCCTCTTACATATGATCAAATATCTGACTTTACATTTGATCCAAGCCCCCATCGAGAACAGTAAAGAGAAAGGTGGTGGCCAAAGAGATGAATAAGAGAATGTTGTTGAAAGTGTAAGAGGAAAAAGATTGTTTGGAACTGATTGTTTATGGATGTTATAAAGAAAGAAAAAGTATGTAGGGGAAGGGAGATAGAAGGTTTTAGTAAAGTGTGCATACAATTGTTATGCTGTTATGAGAGAAAGGACGAAAGAGCAACCTATTTGCCACAAACTGTATGTGATGAATGAAATACATGTGTGTCTAACTGAGACTCAGTCTCTGTGAAAGGAGAAAAGGAGAGAGCACAAGAATGTGTGTGTGTGATTCAGTCCCATTCAGAAAAGGGAGGGCCTGTCTCACTGACTGCCTGTGTGTGCTTGAATGCTGCCCAAACACAGACAACCATGTGGAAGAATGAAATCAAACCTATCCTAAAATGTTGTTGTGCGTTAATTGTGACATCTAAAGCAAGCAAAATGGATAGGATGATATTTTAGAAACAACCCTGGCAGAATGATGAGCATTTCTTTTGAGAACATGTTACTGCTCAAATTCATTCTGTTTCAGATGCAAGGAGAAGACGAAGCTGACCATTCTTCAATAAGGACAATTGGACACTGAGGAACAATCTGAATCGGTTATGGTAATATCCTACATAACCATTCCCCCAGTGACTGTGATATGAAGGACACTTTGCGTCAAAATGCCACAAAAGGACTTGTTGACCATCAAGACGATCTTGGTTCCTGTTCCCTGGCTTCTGCAAAAAACTGTCCTCTCTGAAACTGTACATAGACTGTTGCACCAGTACACACACTTGCATTTTCACAACTGTGATGTTGATGTACTTGATATTATTCTGCTTGAATGAAATATATTTACTCATATGCTTTGCCCTTTTGCTTTGAAGTGTTGCAAAAAGTTGCATTAAATATTATAAAAAGGGTGGAATGTTAACAGAATTTAATTTGCTTTATTGTATAATATTTTAATGCACAATACATGCTTTCTGCCTATTGAACTTTGTCCCAGAACCTGAGAACTCCAAAGTGTTTTGCTACAAGTTTGTTGTTTAGCCTTGAAGACTGCCTAATAAGATTTTGGCCCATACAGAGGTATGACGCATTCATGCACAGTAGTTGAGGAGAAAAGACTCCCTAAATTTCCCATACCCTGTTATCTGCCAAATTAAAACATTTCTGCTTTCGCCAGCAAAACGGGCTGGACACACCAAACCTAGTATGTGTTTGCGCACACACCAACTTCTCTTGCATATAATCTCTGTACACTGTTCATTCGATGTATTCAACCATGTATCAATCCAGGTACATTGTTGTTTGACCCTTGTATGCTGTTTGCAAGTAAATTCACCTGCTTCCAAGAAGGCCTGACTCAGTTTCAATTATTCAAACACTTGGTGAAATAATTCTAGTAACATTAACCCACCTAAGCTTTGCAGGAAACCTATAAAATGTAATGTGTTGAATAACAAGGGTTGTAGTGTTTAAATGATTAAAAAATGTAATATGTTATGTTTCATGACCATTATATGACCTTCATTTTGCACAAAGCTGAGCTACACTACATTTCACTGCACCTAGGCTGAAGAAAAACTAATTGGCAGGCGTCATCGTAACCCTTTAACCATTTAGAACCTTATGATGCAAAAGTTCATGTTGTAGCCTACGGCAGTCAATTCAGAACATGGAAATGTAGAGCCGAAGAAAAGGAAGGGGCCATCAGGCAATGTCAACATAGAGAAAAAAAACACCCAGGGCTTAAATCAATGTGTTTGCCCTTTTTCAAATTCTGATTTTTTTCCCCCGCCAGAGTGCACCACCTTTATTTACATAATCATCACATATCCAGCTGATTTTGTTTGGCAGACATACTGCGCTTGTGTTGTTTTTTTTCTTCAACTAAAATTGCAGAAGAAACATGTAGAAAAACTTCCCTTTAAACACTCTCACACACATCAGATTACAATACATTCCAGGACAACTGGTTTTGTTACTTGAAAACGTTAATTGTATCTTTTGGCATCTTTGAGTTTAACCTGTCTGTGCAGGGGTTGGGATAATGCCTGCACTTCCATTACGCTTTGAAATCTGACTGTTAACACCAGATCTAATCGCTTACATCTCATAAGTCTACTGGCTGGAAGGGTTAGTGGTCATTTTACATGACCTTTAAGCCTAAAATGTAACTTCCTGCGAAAGATTAAATTAAGGATATCTTCAAAGTATTTCATTATGTTGCCCTAGGGGAGCCAAAAGCTGCAACGTTCCCAGGCCCAAAAAATGAAGATTGGTTAGTTTGACAAAGCGTTCACTCTCTGTGTTCACCTCCAATTTGTCATGCCTCAATCCATTAGTTTCCAATTGACTCTAGAATAACCATAGCATGTAACTGCCACTCATTTTGAGCCAGGTTATCATTTATGAAGCAGTCATAACACAGTTATTTCTCACATTTTTGAACAAGGCATCAGTTTTAATCTAAGGTGGTCACGAAATAGACTTTGCATCGTTACCAACTAACTAAAAGTTTCCTGCAAATCATTTATAGGTAAGTTGGGTATTAGACCTAAAAACTGCATATCAGATATATGAATGTGATTCAAATTAATGCAGGTTGGATTTGCTAATAAAACAAATAAAAAAAAGAACAAAACAAATACCTCCGTGGAAGCAGAGATTACAAAGAACAAAGTGAAAACATAATTGCAGCATGTTGCATTGTTGCATTCTCAACCACGCTGGAATCGAAACCAGACGGGTTTTTCTCTTTCGCTTTTTTTTTTTTTATCTTGATAGATTTTATCAAACACCTGCTTTTACATCACAGCTTTGGTCGTGACGCAAAGTGTTGCGTAACACATATTTTGAAGCATGATAAAGTTTAAACCCGCGATCCGGAAACCATTAGTAAAGTATTTAAGATTTAAAGCTGAAAAACAGTATTCGGGGTTTGAGATTCTCTTCTTGAAAGCACAAATAAAAAGTCAAATGGATTGTTGATTTATCAAAAACCTCCAAAATGTTCTGACTTGTAAGATACTTTCTCAAATACCTATTGTGGAGAATTCTCAGTCTCCACTTCCAGCACCAATGATCCTCCATCGGTTTCATTCATATTGTTTGTTTATTTCACATAACTTATACAGAATATACAATGCATATTAATTATATGACGATTTTCATTCATTCTTGAGATATCAACAAGTAGCTGTAAGTAAAACAACAATGGAAATGTTGTCTATGCAGTTGATTTTCTCCTACAGCTACCAGATATGGCACAGCACTGCCCCCATGCGGATGCAATCATGTACTACAATCAGTAGAAACACCATCAAGAATAAATGGTTCTCATATGGATGGAAGGTTTTCAAACATAAAAAAACAAAAATATTTCCAACAAGAACAAAATTCATAGCTTATATGGATTAGGCTGTTTAAGGAAGTTACACCATTATAACCAGTAGAAGTGTTTAATCATAAGGTTTAGTTCGCCAAAACAGCGCTTTTTCTTCCTAAGCTCAATAACAATGAGGATAGTTCGGATTTTGTTTGCCTGGTTTAAGACATATCTTTCTACTCATTCAATACAATAGAGGTGAATTGAATTTAGTGATTATTTTCTCAAGAAAACCCTTTTAAGATTATTTAACTAATTGTTGATATAAAACGTTCATGGCTACAGCTTTAATTTTTGCAATGTGTCTACCAAAACATTCCATGTATCTCTATATCTCTATTGGGGTGGAGGAATCAAATAACTGCATGGCTCTGTACAAGAAGACACTGGTGAGTAAATAAATACAGTTTGGTTTTTAGCACTGTGAACCTGCATTCTCTCTCTTCTTCTTCCTCACTTGGTTGTGATGGCGACTGCCTTCTTGAGCCAGGCATTGCTGTTGAGCAGAGAGAGCATGAAGCGAGCCACGTCTCCTCTGGCCACTGAGCTGCCACTGACATCGGGCACGAAGTATCCCTCATGGGTCATGAACTCCGATGCTGTGGAGGACACAGAGATTGAAATGGTTTAAACCCGTCTTTAAACCGTGATCGGTGTAGAAGAAATCCAATGTTTCTGGAAATGGGTCTGCCTGTATTTGTTTTTTCGTTTTTATTATCTCTTAAATGCAATTTCTAATGTCTAATCTTGATGTATTTTATGCCCCTGTAAAGCACTTTGAATGGCTTTGAGTCTGAATTGTGCTATAGAAATAAACTTGCCGTGCCTGAATGAACCTCCAAACTTGGCCTAAAAAACTGATCGTATATATAAAAACCCTGTATTATGTCATGAGAGCATGTGGTAATGAGCGTGAACTATGTCAAAGTGGATCCTGAGGCAGAACAAATGAAGCTTGTGTGTTCTTGGTGGTGTAAACATTGTGCATTTACCATGTTTGTGCTTGTTAAATAACTGCTCTGTTCTTGAGTCTGTTTATACATTAGTTTTCTCAGTTGGCTGTTGACTGCTTGTCATCTTTCACCTGAGGCCGGCAGGTTCTTGAGGCCAGGCGGGCGAACCACGGTCCAGTTGATGTCCTCAGTCTTCTGTAGGACCTGCTCCATCTCATACATGTTGGTGAGGACGCTTCGGATCATCGGCAGCAAGAGGAACCGGATCACGTAAGGTGACTGCGTGCCAGAGTTGGCTGCCGACAAAAGAGAAAAATCAGGAAATCAATCAATCGTTGAATAGAAATCAAAATTCATCAAGAATCTGTAAAAATAAAAATAAAAAAGTATATTCTGGTAAGAGTTCCTTTATTGTAAAGACCAATGTTCTAATACTGTGAGTAACTATGAATTGTGAAATGAAAAAAATATTATTTCAGGTGCTCATATTCATTGTAATAAGAAGTAACAGCAGATTCAAAAAAATAAAAAAATATAATACATTATTTTGTTCATTTATAAATGGTTTTAATTCTAGCACTTTAAACTTGATGTTCGGAATGTAAGATTATACAAATATGTTCTGCTCTTCCAGTGACAAATCAACCATGTAACAGATTTTACAGACTCCGTTTCGATATATTACTCCAATATCGAATCAGACAAAGAGTGTGCAGTCTGACCAGTGGCTCTGTGCATTTATATCAACAAAAAAACAACTCTTAGAACATGCCATTGATATTAATGTACTAGAAAAAATGTATTTCATGGTCAAATCCCATAAAGCCTCATTGTGTGTTCTGCCCTTACGCTCAGTGTACCAGGAGGTCATGGTGATGAGCCTGTTGACTCTGTTTTCTCTCATGGCACTGAGGACTCCGGTCATGGACAGAGTGTAACCCGTCACCGCAGAGAAGAAGGAGGCCTGGAAACCCAGGCAGGACATCACCACATCCTGGCCTTTCAAATGAGACGTCAGGCTGGGCGCTGAGAAAATATCAGCTTCCACCACCTGAGAGCAGCAAAAACAATGGAAAAACTAATAATGCTGAGGAGTTTTTTTTTCCTTTTTAACTTTTCAGGAGTAGTTCATTATCAGGATTCAGGAACCCCTCTGGTTTAATGTGAAGGATGAATGGTTAAAACAAGACCTTCACAAGTAAAAAAAAATCTATCAAAGGAAAAGGCTGGTGCTATTGTACACTTTTGCTATATCTCATTAGGAGACCAACATTGTCCTTCAGTACCTTTTCAACTCTCTGTGGCCAAAAGCCGATTGGTTTCTTTTGAAGACTAACTACTCTGCTCTTCGCTCTGAGCATAAGAGTTAGTTTTGGAGAGAAAGCCATTGAAGACAATGGACAGCAGCACGCACTACTAGCCAGTGTTTTTATCGGGAGGCTCCTTTAGCTTTGCTGTATTGAGGACCGGTATAGAAAGTCATTCCTGCAAAAGGCAATAACAATGTACACGGTAGAACAAGTTGTAAACAGTGATAAAAATATAGAATAACACCAAGCTTATCGTCGAAGTCCACATTTTTATCACACCCAGAAGTTTAACCTACAAGAACATTTGTGGCTTTGTACTTTTAGCTGAGTCATAACATAACCCTCAATCATGATAATGCCATCAACACACTCCCTGAACTTTGAATCCAACATGCAGGAAGCAGCAGCAGCACAACAACATGCACTAACACAAAGTTACCTTGAGGTTTTCATGGTGCGTGGTGATCTTTGCCGGGTTCCTGACGACAGCAGTGACTGTGTGTCCCTGCTGCAGCGCCTGGTTGACCAGGTGAAGTCCAGTCTGTCCGGTGGCTCCCAACACTACGATCTTCATCCTCAGACTCTGTCACACACAGCACAGACAGCACTGATTAACAGGCCACTGATACGACCTCTCACACTAACCAGACCGCAGGGAGGTTCCCTTACTGTTTCAAGTTCAACTGTAAAACATGATTATAAAAGGGTCAATAAAGAGGCTCTGTGTGTGTGAGGAATCTAGGCTGGTCATCTGACAGATTGTATGTGGAAAATGTTATGTAAATTATAACATGGAAGTCTTAAAATACATTTACGTACTGATTATGAATTGATTCGTTTCTAGTGAGAACTAACAGAAAATAATGAAAAATACTCAGTGTTGAGTTGAAGATGACGTCTTTAAATAACCTTTTTCGTCCAATGAAAACCCAAAGATCAAATATATTAAAAGGTTCCAAACATAAAAAAGGTTGGAACCTGGAAATTAGGTTGGAACTAGAAATAGTTTGACATTTTTTCGCTTAGTAAATAATTTAAACAATTGATTTCCAAAGTTGTTGCAGATCATCAAATCAATAGATTGACTTATTACTTCAGAGCTACAAAGGATTTTATAACCTGCTATAAATCTCAGAAAGAATGACAGGTTCTGCAAACATTACACAAGGATGAGAACAAAGTTGGATTTTTTTAGTAGGCTTGTACCAAATGCTTCTAAATGCAGCGAGGAAAAGTTTTTAAAGATCGTTCCAACCCACACTGATGAAAACTTGCACTTCAGGAGGTAGGAACAAACACTGTGTGTCTTTGTTGTGTCCAATACTGGGTCGAATGGATTATTTGTGCAGCATTGGAGGGTGACTAGCTTGCTGGTCAGATGCTCTACGAGGACACTAAGCAGATACTGTTGCCGGAATCTCAAATTATGTTGGTTTGGAAATTAGTCTGAGCATGTATTTTCTGGAAGTTGACTGTAGTGGCTATGTTTGAGCTAATTATGGAGTAATATGCAGCACTGTAACAGCAAAAAGCCTGCTTAATGTTATATATTTAGCACATCTTTACCTTCTATTTTATTTTATAATTTAGAATTTCCATGTACAATATAAGTTTCTAGGCAGCTCACCTAAACTTTTAGATGACTCAGAGATATTTTCACATAAAGTGATAGTCCTCATGTAAACAAGAAGCCATCTTTTCTTCATTTAAAGTAAGTATTTAGTGCCTAAATGTAGCCTATGCTCATACATCTTTCATAAAGCCTTGAATTTGTTTCACGATTCAAGCCCATTTTAAAATGACTTTCACATAAAAGCTCAAACGTCATACTCCTATAAAAGTTACTAAAGTGTCAACAATAATTGAGCATTATGTGAATCTTTAAACAAGGGTTCAAGCACCCGTAAAAGCACTACAAGTTCTCTAGAACAAACAGTTATATCACAACTATTTCAAAGAATACACCTAAATGAAGATTTTACTGATTCTAAACAATCCCAACTTCTCAAAATCAAAATGGTTCACTTATATTGCCAACTAAAAAATGTGGTTGATCTGTAATTGTAAACCTTAATTTAGGCATATGGTTTTTAAGACTAGATAAATAGCCCACTGCACTGAGCCTTAACCATGGGTCTAAGGTCACGTTAGTCCATGAGCCAGGGGGGTTGATCAGTATCATTTTGGGGACAATTGCTATCATGGTTTTTTGGCAAGGTATAAACCCCTAGTACTAGAAAAATCACGATAGCAGTGACGGGTTGGTAGCGAAATCACTTTTTTCAGCGTATGAAGTTGCTAACCCCCTAAGATAAATTGCGTTTTTGGAATCCAGTGTATATCTGGTTTAGTCTCATGGTAGGGATATTGTTGATATTTCATAATATGATGCTTGGTATCACTGGAAAGGGGACCTTTAAGGCTTTCATTTAAGCCCAGTACTGGGTCTGTCTGACAAACACAGTGGTCACATGACTTCTTTAAACCAGAAATATAACACGTTTTTTCACAAGTTCCGCCGAAACTGTATGCCTTCTTTTATTCCTGTTGAATGAAAGAACACCAGGGACACAAAACTCAACAACTTCAGTACTGAAGGCACTCTGATGATTCAGAAAATGTATAATATACTCATACTATTTATTTGTGAGAGGTGATTATGAGCCTTAAATTAGACTTGTGCAACCAGCACAAGTCTTCAAAATAGAATGGAGTGGATAGAATGGACAAATAGGGAGCCCTATTAGTCCAGCAGATATCTGAATGCATTTTGCTTTTTTTGATACAAACATGAGCTCTGGCACACTGTTAGAGCATGCCCAAAGGAAGATTTTTGGCTATAGGGCCATCACCAATTTCTCCTATGGTTGCTATGGCAATCATTTTAAAAAATGGCCGCCATTTGCTGTTATAGTATCAGTAGCTTGGGTTGTAGAGCACCTAGGATCTTGATTATGGTGTCTAATCCTACATTTTCAAGGATGAAAAAGGCAGTGGTGCTATTTCAAACATGCTAGAAAGTACCCAACTTCATATATCTGGCATTCAGGGAACAACATTATGGTAAAACCTTCAAGTAGTAGCGGAGTTATGCGTATTTTCATGAAATTCCGAATCAGTTCATGAGTTGTGTGCTGACCTTATATGCTTACAAGTAAATATCTATTTCAAAGCCTGACCAATACATCGGTTTAGCCTGTTTGATAGGTGTAATTGCTATGTTATCCGTGTAACCCACTCTGAGTAAGTCAACATTACTCTAGGTTCCGAAGGAGCTAAGTGATATAAACAATTACCACAATGAAAGTACCAGGCAAGGTAAGTTGCAAGCAGTAACTTTTACTCATAAAGTTGTAGGTAACACCCAAAACACATATGCATATTCATCATTTGAACATAAAAATATGGGCAAATCAAAATAAATGAGTGTTGTCAATAGTCCTTTTAGTCGATCTGTTTTGTGATCACTTCCGGTTAATCAATCACTGGCAGTGGTTCTCTGTTAAACTGTCTTTTACTGGTCCTGTGACAGTTATTGGAAAGGATGTGTGTAGCAGTCAAATGGATGTGTGTATCCTGGCGACTGGTACGGCCCTACCACATGTGGAGTATTTCATGGGTCGGTTCCTCGTCCTGGAAGGATCACACTGAGAGGCTCGCCATCAATGGAGAGGGATCTTCACAGTTGATCTCACACTGTCTATATTAGCTGAATGGTTTTGCAAACAGGGGTTTAAAATGGTGTTCTACATGGTATGTCTATGTTATACAACAATCATACTAAAGCACAACAACCATGTTGACATCTCCACAGAACTTGGAAACATGATCTGTAATCATTATGAGGTGGAAAAAGCTGTCTGTCGTCCTCAACTTAAGGGTGGCTTGTTTACAACTGCTGCAGTGGACAATATTGAGCGCAATCGCAGTTCTTATAGTGCACAGGACTCGTTTCATGGAACTGGGATTTCCCTCTTCCAACATCCAAGCAACACTTTCACTGGGATTCAGCGGAATATTGCTGCCAATCCAGACAACACTCAGAGAGGTCCCAAGAGAAAGGCATCTCAACTGCCAGACACTTACACCAATGTGCCCCCTGTTGCTCTGCTCAGAAAGGATCCTCCTATACCAAAGGTTGAGGGTCCCAACAAAGTAGACTGTCAGCTGATGCCTCAAGCCATGCAGAACGAATACAGGTATGTTACATTTTACTAGTATGCCCGTTAAACACAAGGACTACTATCACACTAATGAAACTACTTCAGCCCTAATGAATAAATACAGCATCACCCACTGCACTTGTTTATTTCACAAGTGGCTCGAGCAGATGAAAACTGTGCTGGCCACTGACACCCTCCAAGGGGATGAAACCATCTCATGGGCTGCATACCACGCAAGCCTTCAACTACCATATGCAATACCAAAGAGCAGTGTCACATTCACTTCTCTACTTCCCCTTTTCTATGACCAAGCCAAATCTTGTCGCCATGATTCGCCATTTTTGAATGTGGTGAAGAAGGCAGTGGAGATTCTTAGTCCTGGTCAGGTAACAATCATCACTCTTGATCAACCTCTGTACGCGGTGGCAAAACAAATCCAGTGGACTTGACCAGCAGCTCATGGTGAAGATAACTTTATTTTGATGTTTGGTGGGTTCCACATAAAGATGACACATCTTGGAGGGTAGCGGGTGGACAAGAGCACTTGTGCAAGCTGGAGTTGCTACAACAGGGACAGCTGATTCCTTTCTGAAAGCCTGTCACGTGACACCCACCCGCCTTGCTCATCAGGTCACAGCCAGCAGCCTATATCTTCTCCTGCAGAGGGCTTTCACTGATTACATAAATGACCAGGAGGAGGGAAATAATCCTATGTCCTTGGAAGATTGGTGCAGTGAAAGAGCTTTGTCATGTCCCCCATTCCACTTCTGGTCCATTGTCCTGCAGCTGGAAATAGAGTTAATGATATATATGTTTGATCAATAAGAGAGGCCAACTTCCAGCTCTATATAGATGCCCTGACCAAGATCGTGCCTTGGTTATTTGCTTTGGCATTCAAAGATCCCATCAAAAGGAACAGCCTCCCTTTATTCAGCCGGCCTCCAGTCCGAGAGAAGTCCAGGTCCCAACAGCTCTCATCCCTGAAGAGTGACTGCTCCCAGTTCTCTCAGCTTTTTATTGTATCCCAGATGTGTGATGGAAGTCTGGTTGAGTTTGTTTTGCAAGAAAACCAGGCATGTCCGCCGGCATTGTCACAAATGGGCAAGCTAAGAACTGGAACCAAGACTTGGTGGGCTGTTTGGAGAACCTGATTCGATCACAACAGAACAAATCCAACCCCATAGTACAGGTCAACATACTTGATGGGGCTGCTCTCGTGAACATGCTACGACCTGGTGCTGCTGAGTATTTTCTGAATATGCACAGAAGGTGTTCTCACCATGCATCCTGTCTAAGCTGGAGCATATCAACAGAGTGGATGTTGTGTGGGATCAATAGTTCCCTGACAGTCTACAGGCCTAAAACATGCAGCAAGAGAGGAAGGGGAGTTCGTATAAGAGTTGAGCCGTCGAGTGCCATTCCTGGAAACTGGCCAGAGTTTTTTCGCATTGATGACAACAAGGCTGAACTGTTCTCCTTCCTTGCTACCCTGACAGACGTCAACACTGAAAAACAAGTGATTAACACCCATCATGCTGAAGTCCTCTGCACTCAGTCTCGAGATGTAGAAGGTCTTGCACCATTCACACATGAGAAGGCTGATACCCGCATCCTACTGCACCTTGGAGATGCTGTGAAGGAAGGGTATAACAGTGTATCAATACGCACAGTTGACAAAAATGTGTTAGTGCTGGCAGGAACTGCAGCCCACTCTCTCAACATCAATGAGCTGTGGGTTGCCTTTGGAGCTGGATAGAGTTTTCAGCATTTAGCAGCTCACGAGATGGCAACGGCACTAGGTCCAGAACGATGTATAGCCTTGCCGGTGTTCCATGCCTTTACAAGATGTGACACAAGATGTGTCATCTTTTGGGGGCAGGGGTAAGAAAACTGCATAGGCTACATGGAGGAGCTTTGAAGATGTCACTATAACTTTCTGTGCCTTTGCTGCCACACCTGACTCCATAGACAACTGGATGGAGCCTCTGGAGCGATTTGTTGTATTGCTATATGACCGCAGCAGCAGCCAGGGATCTGTCAATCAGGCACGAAGCAGCTCTTCACCCAGAAAGGAACATCAATTGAGGGACTCCCCCCAACACTAGCAGCACTGATTCAGCACACAAAGACGTCTGCCTATCAAGCTGGTCACTGTTAAGGACAGATGATGGTTGTACAACACTTCCAGAAGGGACCCAGGCCTGTCGCGAACTCCTCTGCTGTGGATGTAAAAAGTGGTGCAGTGGACATTGCTAATGTGGCTCTGTCCTTGGCCCCATCCTATTCATCATCTATCTCCTCCCACTTGGTCAAATATTCCGTAAACATCACATTAATTTTCACTGCTACGCGGACGACACCCAGCTCTATGTCTCCTCCAAACCTTCATCCACCCTCCCACCCCCCTCCCTCTGTGCCTGCCTACAGGAAATCAAATCCTGGTTCTCCTCCCATTTTCTCAAACTTAACAGCAACAAAACAGAGATAGCCATCATTGGCTCCAAATTTACACTCACCAAGCAACCCAGTTTCACCCTCTCCATTGACAACTCCTCAGTTTCCCCCTCCCCTCAGGTTAAGAGTCTGGGTGTCGTCCTCGACAGCACCCTATCATTCCATACCCATATCAACAACTCCATCCGGTCCGCCTACTTTCACATTCGAAATATCAACCGCCTCCGCCCGTCACTCACTCCCAACAGCGCCGCTATCTTGGTCCACTCTCTAGTCACCTCACGCCTGGATTACTGCAACTCTCTTCCGTTTGGTCTCCCCCACAAACTCCTCCATAAACTCCAGCTGGTCCAAAACGCTGCTGCACGTATTATCACCAAAACCCCTGCCATCTGTCACATCACCCCCATCCTGCACCAACTTCACTGGCTCCCTATCAAACACCGTATCGAATATAAGATCCTCCTCAATACATTCAATGCCATACATAACCTCGCCCCCCCATATCTGTCTGACCTCATCCAAATCAATACTCCCACCCGGTCACTTAGATCCGCCTCCTCCATCAACCTACACGTCCCCCCAGCTCGTCTGTCCACTATGGGGGCTCGAGCTTTCAGCCGCTCCGCCCCACGCCTCTGGAACAGCCTTCCCCCGGACATCAGAAATATGGACTCACCTCTCACCTTCAAATCCCACCTCAAAACACATTTATTTAGGCAGGCATACTCACCCATGGACTGAAAATCTGCTGCAAGCTCTGTGCTTTTTAAACTTGTTTTAATTGTGTTTTTGCCTCAATTGTTTTATGCATGTTAGGCGACCTTGAGTGCCTTGAAAGGCGCCATATAAAATGAATGTATTATTATTATTATTAATGTGTCAAGGCAGCACGTCTAGTTCCCTTTGCCACTCTGGTGGACTGTGTTTTCAGAAACAATTATAAATGTGATGATGGTTTTATTGTGATTTAATTCCCTGAATGCCAGATATGTTCGTATGTAGTTTAGCATTCCTCATTCTTGTACAAGTAGAATTAGGCCAATTTTGTATTTTCAAATGATGAATATGCATATGTGTTTTGGGTGTTACCTACAACTTTATGAGTAAAAGTTACTGCTTGCAACTTACCTTGCCTGGTACTTTCATTGTGGTAATTTTTTATTAATTAATTAATTTTTTTCTTCTTCGGAACCTAGAGCAATGTTGAATTACTCAGAGTAGGTTACATGGATAAAATAGCAATTACACCACTCAAACAGGCTAAACCGATGTATTGGTCAGGCTTTGAAATATATATTTACTTGTAAGTATATACAGTCGTGGAAAAAATTAAGAGACCAGTCTGGATTTTTCTTAAATCTTTATCTCTATATCACTTATTGTAAATGCTCTAAATGACAATAGTTTTATTTTGAATTTGGTAGAAATGTTGTCAGTACCGGTAGTTTATATTATAAAATCAAAATGTTCACTTTACTCAAACATATGCCTTTAAAGAGTAAAACAAGAGACACTGAACTTTTGGAGTGGTCTCTCAATTTTTTCCGGAGCTGTAAGGTCAGCACACAACTCATGAACTGATTCTGTATTTCATGAAAATACGCATAATCCGCTACTATTTGAAGGTTTTACCATAATTTTGTTCCCTGAATGCCAGATATATGAAGTTGGGTACTTTCTAGCATGTTTGAAATAGCACCACTGCCTTTTTCATCCTTGAAAATGTAGGATTAGACACCATAATCAAGATCCTAGGTGCTCTACAACCCAAGCTACTGATACTATAACAGCAAATGGCGGCCATTTTTTAAAATGATTGCCATAGCAACCATAGGAGAAATTGGTGATGGCCCTATAGCCAAAAATCTTCCTTAGGGTATTCTCTAACAGTGTGCCAGAGCTCATGTTTGTATCAAAAAAAGCAAAATGCATTCAGATATCTGCTGGACTAATAGGGCTCCCTATTTGTCCATTCTATCCACTCCATTCTATTTTGAAGACTTGTGCTTGTTGCACAGGTCTAATTGAAGGCTCAAAATCACCCCTCACAAATAAATAGTATGGGTATATAATACATTTTCTGAATCATCAGAGTGCCTTGAGTACTGAAGTTGTTGAGTTTTGTGTCCCTGGTGTTGTTTCATGCCACAGGAATAAAAGAAGGCATACAGTTTCGGCGGAACTTGTGAAAAAACGTGTTATATTTCTGGTTTAAAGAAGTCATGTGACCACTGTGTTTGTCAGACAGACCCAGTACTGGGCTTAAATGAAAGCCTTAAAGGTCCCCTTTCCAGTGATACCAAGCATCATATTATGAAATATCAACAATATCCCTATACCATGAGACTAAACCAGATACACACTGTATTCCAAAAACGCAATTTATCTTAGGGGGTTAGTAACTTCATACGCTGAAAAAAGTGATTTCGCTACCAACCCGTCACTGCTATCGTGATTTTTCTAGTACTAGGGGTTTATACCTTCACAAAAATCAGTATGAGCCTTTGTCCCCAAAATGATACCGATGGCCCAAATTTGGGGCCCTGGCTCATGGACTACGTAGGCCTATTCGCTATTCCCCTAGCTAGCACATAAAACACGTCATAAAACCTTCAATTGGTTCACAACACATCAGGAGTCAATAAAACGGAAGTCAAACATTGTGCATTTAATGTTAGTTTGACATCAGTTTAATTGACTCCTTGGCACGAGTAGCATCAGGATCATGGACCTATAAGATCAGGATGCAAGTGGAAAAGCTATGGTTCAGCCCTCTCTGAAGATAGTTCAAACAAGGACATCTGAAATATCACTTTTTCGTCAAAATCAGTGAATATCTCATCAAAATCCCCCATACAAAAAGTGATTTTGGCAACAACGGTTCTCCAGAATCGCTGACTTCACCTGTTACTGGCAATTTTGGCAACTCAGTGTGTAACGTCAAGCAGATTCACCTGTTATTTTGTAATTTCGAGCGACTCGAATACGCCCCTTTCTAAAAAGTATGTAGGCCTATGTAGCATAATAACATTAAGCTGAGAAACAAACATTGCCACATTTCTCCAGAAACATTACAGTTTGGCGTGGAATAGCAAATGTGTAAGAAGAGTGCTCGTTTTCAGCTTGAAAGTCGCCAAGTGACCATGGACCTATAAAGAAAGCAAGTGACAGACGTTAGCTAACTCACCTTCGACATGCGTTGACGTTTACGCGTCCGGAGAGAGAGGCGTTCAAGAGCACTTTATGTTCAGTTGTGTTTTTCATGCAACGGTTTTTAAATTTTATGAGTTTTATAACATAAATGTAGATATAAAAGTAGCCTATGTTTGGTAATAGGCCAGGAGGATTACACGACACTTAAATAAATGTCGTAGGCCTATATAATGAAATACTTACTACCAAAAAGTCTATTTAAACGTGAAATTAGCATATCACCCGGCTAAAAGGCATTCAAGAACACTTTGCTTTACAGATTTGTTACTTACAGCTTCTAAAAACGCACACGTTTGATTGCGTTTCCATCCATATAGCCTATTTAAAATAAAGTTTACATACATTTCTTTATTTTTAATTAAAAAATGGAAGCTGTGAAGACAAAACGTTTGACTCTGGTAATTAGATGTGCAATTATTATGACTTTTGAAAATGAAATTAAACAGTATAGGCTAATTCAAATGGTCTGGGTACTTATAATAGGCCTGTAGTAGGCCTACTTATTTACAAGCCTATAAAGTATTTGGTACTGAGCACTAAGCAAATGAATGAATGAATCATAAATAAGATATAACCTTCCTCAACAAAATCATATTTGGTAGAATAACTTGTTTCTGTGTTGTGTTTTGCTTTTTCAGATCTCAGACCGGTCATTTCAACAGCTCTGAAACATGGAGGCACCCTCGTTCGGCTCATTCAGCTTTCAAAAGTTCCTGTTTAAGTACCTACATTTTAGTCCATAACACACACACACACACACACACACACACACACACACACACACACACACACACACACACACACACACACACACACACACACACACACACACACACACAATGCTGGGCTCCAAATTAGGCTCCTGTAATCAAAACGACTTCCAAAAACACTTAAAAAACAAGCCCCAAAGCATACTCATGGCTTCCCTTTTACACGTTGCCATCTTCCTAAATAAAGACCAGTCTAGTCGCATCAAGTCATTAGCTCAAGTAATCCACTTGTGGCCTAGTGCCTTGATTATGCGATCACGCCGGGGGGGCTAATGCCTAAACCACAGACGGAGGGAGCTACACAGCTACGGGCTGCTACTGTCATTCATTCAACTTCAGTGAACCTGTCTGATTGACAGCTTGTAGTTCTTGACATGATCCTGGTGGATATGCTGGAGGATGAAACAGAGCAAATGGCTTTTTAAATACTCATTCAAAACTGAGAGCTGACAGGCAAACGACTTGGGAACTGGTGACTGGGTACAGGAGGTGACCACGTAAGTAAACTGCTGATTTAAAAATCTCATTGTAGAGTCACTTTTTTTCCTTTTTTTTTAAAGCAGACAGAAAATTAAATCTCAAAGGCTAAGTCACATGTGCCTTGTAGTCCTGATATGTGCTGTAATAAGCAAGGTTTTTTTTTATCAGAAAACCTTTTCTGATTGAACTTGGTTCTCCTGCTAAATATCTTCACAGGTGACGAAGATGCCACCCATCTGTTCCTTTAACTAGGTCAAAATCAGCTATGCAAAAAAGGACAGTTACATGTAAACACAGTCTGTGGAAATCTAAGAAATTAAGATTTAAAAGCCCAGTCCTTATTTTGACTTTGTACAATGTTATCAGTAAATCGGACATCTTTTGTTTACATAAAACAACATGAGGACATTTAGAAAATCCTGGTTTCCTTGTTTTGAATTTTCCATTTAATCATAATAACTTCAGAGGTGTGAAGATAACTCAAGATAGATTTCTTTATTTAAGCCTTCGTGGAAGTCAGACAAACACAGCCCTCGGCTGCAGGATTGAGGCCAAAGAAAGACCTTAGGAGTGAACCAGCAGGTAACGAGATTAGAAAAGTCCCACGGCCCCCGGCTTGAGAACTGCAGAATGAAGCGCTTTCCCAGTGGCCAAGACTGTAGATGAAGAATTACAAAAATGGGTTTGTATATAAGCGACTCTCAGCCTGAAAATGCATGGACAGATTGTCATTTGTGACTCCTAAAAGTCATATATTGTTTTAGAGCTGATGTGATGATTATATGGTGCTCCAAAACAGGATCAGTCATGGGATGTGGCGTCTCCAAATCTAACCATTTCCACAAAACCCATGGGAAAAAAGGTAACTATGATTCAAACCTTCTTTCAGCCAGGAACAGTTTCGACTGTTTGGCTGGTTTCTACCAACTTCAGGTTAAAATAAATACACATCATCACCACTCACTGTGAATCTGATTGTCTTTTCCCTCTTTTTTTGCCATGCTACATCCAGCCGTAACAAGTAAGCCACACCTGTCGTTTAGTGGTCTATTTGTTGTTGTTGTTTGCCACACATATTGTAGCTTTGGTGAGATTGATCTGATGTGGAAAAAGTTAGTGTCCGACTCAAGCAGACTTATATATAACTCGGGTAGAACTAAAGGTGGAGCTAATTTGAATGACTTTCAAACCATGTCATTTCTTAACCTATAATAAAATACATCATAATAAACGTGTTTACATTTTGTTTTAATACACTGAATCGGCAAAGAAACGTAAGTTATCTAATAAATGGCTTAGAGTTAAAAGTACAATACAGTATTTGCCTCAGAATTGTAAAGGAGAAGAGGTACAAAAGCTGCATAAACATGGAAATACTCCAGTAAAGCGCACACTAGAGCAGCCTCAATGTATTTAGTTACTTTCTACCTCTGCCTATGTCCTCTGTGCTGTGTGACATATTTTCCGCTCATCTGTTGTGTCTGTATTTCAGCCTTGAGAGCTGCCGTCCTGATCCAGCGATGGTACCGTCAGTATGTGGCCCGCCTGGAGATGAGGCGCAGATACACCTGGCACATCTTCCAGTCTGTTGAATACTCTGGAGAACAGGCTCAGATAAAGGTAGGGACAACTAATGCCAGACACAATCCAGCGCACTCCTGTGTGTAGGGAAGGGTCCATATGTGAAAAAAAACATTCACCTCATGCTGATCGTGGTGAATTTCCATTATTGGGATCATAATGATTAATTCCATATGACTGTCTTTTTTAACGCTGTCTTGTTTGCTAACATACGATATTATATGATTGATTTTTTTTTCAATTGAGGGGTACTGCATCTTTCCATTCACACCATTGCTGAAGGCTTGGCCCCAACAAAAAAATTGCTTGATTGTTTTTCACCAAAAAAGACATGCCCTATATTTGATGCAATATAAAACTAAATGTAAGGTCAAGTGATCCAATAAGGTTTAAGAAAATGTTGATGATTATTGGGATAATATTGTGAATTGCTTAACTTTAGCAAGAATAATTGTGACATGGAATTTTCCTATTGTCTCATTCCTACGTCTATGTAGTTGTCTGTAATGGCTCAACTCTCATGTCTCCTCCCTGTGCAGCTTCACAACTTCCTCTGCTACCTCATGGACAATTTCACACCAGCAAGCAACGAGCGTAAGATTTTAAACATTTTAAAGCAAAACATTTTCTTTTTCTCTCCTCCCTTTCCTGCGTGATTTTGAAACTGCCTCTTGAAATCTTTTCCTTCCAGGGAATTTGATTTCTCACATCTTCCGAGATAATGAGGTGTGCAGGGACCCGGAGTGGGAGAGATACTTCTGCTACAAGAACATTGAGGTGCCGGAGCTTTACTCTGGACCTCACCTCATCTTCCCCCTGACAATGGACCAGGCCATCGGGCTGGTGGATGCCTTCAGGAACAAGAAAGTAGGCGCACACCACAGCTTTACTGTCCAGTCTCTTTAAAAAAAAAAACGTTAGTTGTTTTCAGATTCAGTGGTTTTTGTGTAGATAAAGATAAAGTAAAGCAGAGAAAATTAGCTGTGTTGTGTGACTGATAAATAGGAACTGGAAGTGCCCTCTAAGGGGAATTCCCCTTCTTGAGGGAATCCTGGCACTATGTCCAACTATAGGCAATGACGTAGGTCAGGACGGCAGGATGACGCACATCATTCAGTGGCATCCTAATGAGATTGAGAATTCAGTTTTTGACCTAGAGAGAATACGCCGACCTTTGTCCATCCATGAAGCCATTAACTATGTTCTGTTAATGTTCCAATACCCCTTTCCCTTAAATCATGCATTATTGAAAGAATATATTCTACTTTTTGTTTGTTTTTCAAACACCAACGCTGCAAAAATGTGGAACTTGTTTTAAAGCTCATTTAGTTTCACAATTTAGTTTTAATGACATTTTCCTAGTTTTTAACATTGGTCTAGTATATTATCAATTGATTTTTCCTTTCACATCCACTTATACCACTCTATTTATAAATTGAGAATTTCATCACCTCCATTTTTGTAACTTCACTACAATGTGACCCCATCATGGTGTATTTGCTTTTGTGCCTGAAACCTTCTCCCTAAACGAGTCTTTCTCCCAGTAGCAGCTGCACTCGCGCTACCTCCTCCAGCTCCTCCTGGAGACCTGGAAACAGATCCGGATGTTGCCAAACATTAACCGCATCTCCACCTGCCACAGCAAAGAAATCACCATCTGTGGTATGCAGAAAAGGAATCGTTTTCTAAATACAATTTAAAAATCAATTCCCGACAGAAATAAACTTTTGATGGATTTCAACTTATATTCTCTTCATTGCAGGTGATTTGCACGGACAACTGGAAGACCTGCTGCTGATCTTCTACAAGGTCTGAACCTCACCTTCAAATTCCACGATTCGTTTGCTGTAACAGGTCATTTATAATCATCGGAGGAAAATTTATTTGTTTCATAAACATTTAAAAGTTCCTCGTGTGAGGTATATAAGGACAACTGACCGATACAAAAAATAGTTGAGTCATTACCTGTATGTGTTGATCAACAGATTGAGTTGTTGGTTGTAACTTGCTTCACTTTTCTAACTTTAGTAGCTTTACAAACCCATTAGTGTAAACCTATTAGTGAATGAGCCCTCATAGTTGTTTCCCTCTCTGTGTCATGGCAGGTATTTTGTTTACAATGAGATTACAGAATAACCCTTTAATGCGGCTTTATTTTTTGCTGTTGTTTACTCTGCAGAATGGCATGCCGTCCTTGGAGAAGCCCTATTTGTTTAACGGAGACTTTGTGGACCGAGGGAAAGACTCAATCGAGATCCTCATCATCATGTTTTCATTCCTGCTGGTCTACCCGGGTGAAGTCTACCTCAACAGAGGAAACCATGAGGACCATATAGTCAATCTGCGGTAAAACCACTTCTGAGCCATACTCTTTTTACTCTACTTGTTGCCCAAGTCCATCGGAAATAATGTGTTTCTCTGGCTGTTGTAGGTACGGCTTCACAAAGGAGGTGTTGACTAAATACAAGGTGAGTTTACCTCATGTGAACCTGAATCCCTACAAGCCTCAACGTCCCTGCTTGTCAAACTAGCCAGCACAACCTCATTGTGTCCTAATCCCGACTATCTTTGGAGCGCCTACACATTCCTTATAAAGCATTTCATTGACCAGCCTCCCTCCCAAAACATCGCCGGTCACTCCATACGCACAGCTAAGAGGATCTGACCTGCTGACTCAGTGTCATCTTAAAGCAGTTAACATAAGTTCATAGTGTGTTGTCCATTAACACATTCATGTCCACAGTGGAATTTTACAATTGCCTTCATAGGACTTGCTGATATAGGAACTAATCCACTGACATTTTTTTTATAAAATAACAAACAATTAGAAAAAAGCCATGGAGTCTTGATCTAGGATGGCAAAAAAAGAGAACAATTTGCCATAAAACTTTAGAAAGAGAAGAAGAGCAAGTAGTGATGAAGAAGGTGCTTTCTCCCCAGATGCACGGCAAACGCATCCTGAAGCTGCTGCAGAAGATCTTCAGCTGGTTGCCGTTAGCGACGACCATCGACCATAAGGTGCTGGTGCTCCACGGAGGTATCTCAGACACCACGGACCTCGGCCTCCTGGCCAGAGTGGACAGACATCATGTGAGTGCTTCACCACACGTCAAGTTACACAGGTTGTTCTGATTCAACACCGTTGTTTGAATTGATTTCTTGTTTCCCCTCAGTATGTTTCGGCGCTGCGGCCTCCAAAGAACAGACCGAAAAGCGTGGCGGAGATGTCCATTGACTCGGACGTGAGCCGCGATTTATTTCACAATAAGCGTCGGAACTCCGTCACGTATCCCAAAAGCCTCGTCAGCAGAGACAGCTTCCAGAACCGCTCGCTGCAGGACTTCAGCAAGATCAAAGGGGAGGACGAGCTGGACACACAGTCCGTATGCAGCCCGAGGAGAGACAGAGCAGAGAAGGGCTGCGCAGATTCTGTGTCACTGGAGTCTATCAACTGCGAGGAGGAGTGGAAACAGGTGAGAGTGTTTGCTCGGGAAAACTTTGAGATAGATTTTCCATCCCAGCCAACTGATCACTGTTTTGTCACTGATTTTAAGTTTGTATCACTCAATCTTTTCCATCATCCTAACAACCTGAATCTGAAATATAAGTGCTTGACATGCACCGTGATGCTTTTAGTTTCCTTCAGTTACATTCTCACCGAAACTTTCTAATTAAACAAGATTACTTTGACAAAACAAGTGACTCAAGGTCCACTTACTATTTTTTTTCTCCCACAGCTGTCATAGCATAGCTGCCACAAAGGGAGACCACGGCTGTTTCTAGAGTAGACTACAATGGATAAGATAAAACTTTATAATTTAAGATTTCTTGTATCACCAGTTTTAAGATATTTAAATTAGAGCACAATCTTTATGCGTCTGCAACTCTTCTACTTATTTTATATGTCCAATAATCAATTGGTCTATAAAACCTCAGGAAATTGTAAAAAAAATAAATAAAAGAGTCCATCAAGATTTTTCTTTTAGTTGCCATAATTCTCACATTTATTGTTTTGTCCAAACCCCAAAGATATTCAATTAAATGGCAAACGACCCTCACATTTGACAAGCATAAATATGCTTTTTGGGGAAAATCTTGCTTTTAGAAATGTCTTTACAGTTGGAAAAAAAAATAATCTAAATAGTTGCAGGTTAATTTTTGGTTGATCAATCAAAATCTTAAAGGTGTCGTACAGTAATTTGCATTAAGTTTTACTCATTAAAACATACATCCTTGAGCTCTAACAAACAAGCATGTATTTCCTTAATAAAATGAAGCATTGATTATGTGCATGTTTACTTGGTATGATTCTTCTTCTTCCCTGCCTTTGCTTGGACACGTCATTAAGCAGTGAGGGTCATCACTTGTCATTGTTACTTCTCTGTGGGCGGGTTTGTTTGTTTGTTTCCAGGCATGAGATATTTCAATTAGTCAATTAGTGACTGTTACGCAGGTAAACAAGTTTATTTTGATCACCTGTTCATGTGGACTAAGTCCGCCCCGAGTCAAAGTCTGATATAGGCCCATGCATCGCTCTCCTCAGATGAGCTGCTGGGGGAGAGCGGCTGAGTGGGCTTTAACACGCTGTAATCCACCACGTCATTAATCCCTCTGCCATGAGTTCCATCTGCTTTTCAAACAGACCGTCGCCACCTTAAGCCCAGGCTGTGCCAGGCCACTCCAGTCAATGGCCTGATTTGGCTCTGGTACCTGTTACTTGTTCGGGTTCAGACACACTCCATAAGATTTAACATGGTAGACAATGTATGAATTCAACCACTGAAAACTGGAGTAAAAGCATAATAACTTACATTGCTAGACATTATTTTATTGATAAAAATGGTTCATTTGAGCTTTAAATTCAGAATTACAGAAATTGAATTCCAGTGTGAAATCAACCACAGAACATACTTTCGTTAGTGCCAGTAACAAATCAGTTTAAAGCAATGCTCGCAGCTCTGTGAGGCACAGTGGTCATTTGAGCTAAATGCTATAATGCATTATGTTTCCAATGGTCATCACCATCATAGCAGGTTAGCATGCTGCTAGTACTTAACACATAAACCAAGTGCAGCTGAGGCTGAAAAGAAATAAGATAGCCTAGGTCAGGGGTGGCCAACCAGTCAGAGACAAAAGAGCCACATTTTTTACTGTGTAACTGCAAAGAGCCACATCGTACACACGGGTACACATGAACATCCCCCCATCCCTTCCTCATACACACACACGCACACGCACACACACACACACACACACACACACACACACACACACACGCGCACACACACACACACACACACACACACACACACACACACACAGACCTCTGCTCAGTCAGATTTACAGTAAATGTCACAACCAAAATGATAATGCAGTAACGGCCTTAACTATGTTTCACCCGTTTCAGTTGAATTTTGTATTATTATTATTTTTTTAAATAAATAATGCTTGTGCATGCTACCAGGCCCAGGGGCACAAGGGCTCAAGGGGGCCCTAAGCTAAGGTACTGATAACTTTACATGTCTTATAGTCAAAGAGCTCAGTCACTCATGTCAATAAAAGGTTCCAAAAAAGGAATAGCCTAAATATAAGGAAATAAATCATCATGGGCCCCTCAACTAGTAGGGGAGAAATACAAAAGCAATTGTAAAGCAACAGAATTATTAGCTCTGTATTAGGGGCTTCATGAGGGGCCTCTAAGGCCCCCACACATACAGGAATAAACTTTCTATGTGTAAATTCTATACTGTTCATAAAAAGTAGCTATCCACCCTTTATCTGTTGAAATGGGTCTCTCCATCATATAACATGGGTCTGCAGACCAATCTACTGTTTTTGCAGTTGCAGAGTAAAGGATGCTGCCTGCTTAAGAAAAATCTGAAAAATAATGTTCCTTCTGCAGCTCAAGATTTGATTTAGCCTCTAAATTTTCCTCTCTAAGTGCATCAGATTGATGCATTTTACTTTAAAACGGTACACATTTTCTTCCAGGGTGCAATGCCCCCTTACCCCCCAACAAGGACCAGGGTCCCTCCCACAGTGTCCCAAAATCATCTGGGAAACACTGACTTCCTTAACAAGTTTTTTGCCAATAATTTTGTTTTAATTTCACTGTCCCGAAAAGCTTTTCAGTTCAATTATTTTCATTGTCATTGTTTTGTATTTCGTCTTCTATAATCCTTAGAGTTTAAATATTTAACGTGTAATCTCTGCTGTCATTCCCCCAGATCCTTGACCTTCTATGGAGTGACCCGATGAGCAAGGATGGCTGTGTTCCCAACGAGGTGCGGGGTGGAGGCTGCTACTGGGGCCCTGACGTCACAGAGGACTTCCTGAACAAACACAATCTCCAGCTCCTGATCCGCTCCCACGAGTGCAAACAGGAGGGCTATGAGTTCTGCCACAACCGTAAAGTGAGCTCAGACTCTGATGGCCCACAGAGGCTGAAGCCAAAACTTAATCTCTGGAGAACGCTTGTTGTCAAACTCGTTTTTTTGTCATAAGCAGCGAATATCTCTTCATGATCCGTTACCTCTACGTCCTGTGTGTGCGCTGCAAAAAAATCCAGCATGGGGCCCCCTTTGTTTACATACCCCTTGTTTACATACCAGTTTACAGAACCTAGGCTGCATTAACATCAGATGTTTTTTAAGTGCACAGACAGTACGGACCTTTAACCAGCTGTAGCATGTAGGTCACTGACATGCTGCAGGTTTGTTGACGAAATGCTGTTAAATCCACTTCAACATGAACCCTTTCTTTGGTTTCCCTCAGGTCCTCACTCTGTTCTCTGCCTCTAACTACTACGATGTGGGAAGCAACAGGGGGGCTTATGTGAAGCTGGGTCCAGACCTTGTGCCTTATGTGATTCAGTACCAGGCCAACAGCATGACCAGAAAGCTCACTGTGAGACAGAGGTACAAGACACCACCAGGAAATGTTCATCCCGATAATGTGATTCGTTCTAACAGTGCGGCAACAACTGGATTATTGGTGCAATTCATTCCAGTTAATTACTGTATTTAGTCTATGAAATGCCTGTTACCCCTGTCTACACCACAGAAACACTAATTTTTTATCTGTGCAGCTGTCTCTACCGGCTCCATGAGGCTCCACTTCAGCTGTGTCACGCGGGCGTGAAAGCGACCTAAAAAAAATTTTATGCTTCAAATAATTTTTTGGGACGATAGACCCGTCATGCCTAAGCAATTCATTGTTTCATACCTTTTTGAAATTTTCACTGCACAGTAAGCTGGGATGCTGCTTTGTTGCTGGATGGTTTGAAATGCGCAGACAAGAGGGAAGCGTTACAGTCACTATAGTGTTGCGCTTCAACCCAAGTGCGACGCTCGTGGTGAAGACCCCAACATTTGCGATGTACAATCACAAAAATCGAGAAAACTCCTGGAATCTTAAGAATAGCTTAAGGCAAAAGTTTAACATTTTCCACTTTCTTACCGAGTTAGATGGAAGATTGTTCTAACTGTCATATCTGTAGGCTAAGCTCTGTAAAAAAAAGTAGCAATACCTAGGCCTAAAAGAACCTTTTAAATCTCATTTATTCAAACACTTTATACCTTGTTAGTTTACCCAGAGCCGGCCAGAGGCATAAGCGAACTAAGCGGTTGCTTGGGGCCCCCGACCGCCAAGGGGGCCCCCTCCAAATCTTTTTATTTTTATTTTCTATTTTTTTAAGTTTGTGGGTTTGATATCGACATCATATTATGCAAATGTAAGTCATCATACAAAAAAGCAATACAATGTTTTGGTCTAGATAATTAATAGCCTAATAATTGAATCAGTTTATCTGGGAGATAATCCGAAATTAACTCATGTTCACGTCCTAGCACAGTGTGTATTGAGTTTATTTAAAAACATTTGGAAATGGGGCTGCCCTCAGTTGCCCATGCACTGTGTATAGTCTATAGCCTATTTCAGCCTCGTCTGTAAAAAAAAGAAAGCTGGACAACAGATTTCTTCTGCTTCGTTCCTCTCACTGCATTTAAATCCATTCATTATTTTACAGAGAAATATGTCCAGTAAAAGAAAAAGAGCTCCAAGCCCATCCCAGTGGACCCTCCATAATATTTTATTTCAAATTAATATTTTTATGGAAAACCCATGTGCCTTTCTTCAATAGCTTCTAATTAATCAGTGTCTCCAAATTATTTGTTCCAACAAAATTTCTCAGATTTAGCCTCTTAATTTTTCTCTCAAAGTGCACCAGATTCATGCATTTCACTTTAAAAACTTAAAAACTTATCTCCCGGGGGGGCAGACCCCCAGACCCCACTAGGAGGGTCGGGATCTCAGCTGTCATATATTTTCACCCATCTGGACATTGGATGCACTAGCAGAAAACACTGGGTGTGGGATAACATTTAACAGTGGGCAATAATTTGGGCAGAGCTACGATTGGAGAGGGGCCCCCTGATCATATTCCGCTTAGGGCCCTGAGTTTACCTTCGGACAGAGCCACTCTTTATGTGGCTAAGCTAACTGCGCTAATGTACACACATGAGAGTGATATCTACTTTCTCATGTAGCACTCCGGAAAAAAGTAATTAAGTTGTCTAATGTGTAACACCATGCTGATCTCCACATTGTTATACCTTTAAAATAGACAATAATCAGTTTTATTTGTTACAGTGTTCGGCAAACAGAGGGCTCGGCCATCAAAGTCCTGCGGGAGCAGCTGTTTTCGCACAAATCTGACCTCATCTGTGCCTTCAAAAAGTTTGACAGCGAGAACACAGGTTTGTGTAGTGTCATTTTCATGAACCAATTCAGTCTGGTGTTGCTTTATTTGACTACAGAAGATCTCTTGTGTAATTCACCTTCATAGCTACCAAAGGTTAACGTCTCCACTAGGGAGAAATGTGAGCTCATGCTTTTGTGTTTTTAATCCCAGTTGAGAAACAAGAACCTGTCAATTCTACAACATTCAAAAGTTTCACAGAAACTTCAGCTGAAACCTTTGTTCTATTTAGATTGAAGATTAACTTTAAATGTGGGAACTCTCCTTGTTTCTCAGTTACATAACAAGTGAATAAGATTTTTTTTCTTCTTCTTACGCTACATAATTAAATTTTACTTTTTGAAAAGTATTGGAGAAAAAAACACAGTGCATATTAAGATCATGTAAAATAAGAAAATTAAACTTCTTCATTTTCTCACAGAGATTTAAAAATCTTATAAATCAGATGTATAATTTTTTTTAATGTACAAATAAGCATCCCTTAATTCTGGTACATATACAGGATCCTGACAAGACTGAGTGGGACATTTTAAGGTTGTAAAAAAAACTTTGCAGCCATTGTGTCTTCGACCCTGTTTTTAAATGAGCTCAAACATATTTTGGGAATATAATATATGTGCTGTTATTTGATGATATTCATAATATGTATTATATTTATCAAGTCAAGATCTTTATTTGTCATATGCAAAGCAATTACAGTAAGGCCGTTGTCTGCTCCTTCCAACAAAGCTCTACAGAAGTAAAAATGACATTAAAGAATGCATAATATTATTATACTGTATAAAGAAAATACTGACCTGTTCATTTGTTACTTAAGATGCGTTTGGAGCTGATTTTTGGAGTCATTCATAAACCTGAAGTGTGTGGGGAAGCCATGTGGTTAAATGTCCTTCTCCGTCCCAGGTTTTGTGTCTGTGAACGACTGGGCCTGTGCGGTGGAGGGGGTGATGTCTCTGGGTCTGCCGTGGAGGGTGATGCGCTCTCAGCTGGTCAAGTGCAAGACCAACGACAGCATGATCGACTACAACGAGTGGTTCCACGAGCTCGCCATCAAAGGATCCAGTGCGGATGTAAGGATTTAAGCTTTCTTTTATGTATCATTTTCTTCATTAAAGCTCTCCGTCAGAACTTGTTTTAACCTGGTTCTACTCATTTCCTCTGTTGCAGCACATTGACCAGAGTCTGCTGGAGACGTTGTACCGCCACCAAGCCACCTTGGAGACCATCTTCAGAATCGTAGACTTAGACAACTCAGGTGAAAACAAACCACATGTTAACTGTGGACATCTGCTCACACATCATAGAGAAAACATATAGCGATAATTAGGCTGAACACATAGTCAACCTCCTTGCCAAATTAAAAATAGAAACACAAGGAATCATCTTTTTTTTTATAGAGACATGAATTAAACAGGGCACACTCAAAGTATCTTGTGGCTCTATTTTGTTGACATATTATGTAATTATCTGAAAATAGGAAAATTGCAGAAGCAAACAACTTCTAACAAGACTTCCAAAACATGAAAGTTTGAGACCAGATATCAATGAAATATCTAAATAGTGATGCACGACTCATGAAGCTTATGAGGTTTAAACAATCAGATACAGAATAAACCATCCATGCAGTTAATAACTTGTTACTTGTTAATACAGTTCAACAAGTTCCTGACTCACAGAGATCATTTAACGAGATACAGTGTGTTATGGCCGGATAAAGAGGTCTCCTGAGCTCATCCCCCGTTAATCCACCTGTCCACAGAAGGGGCTGCGGCAGGTTGCTGGGTTCTGAATCCTCCCGTTAGGACGAGGATTAGCCCACTGACCTATTGCTCTGTCCATCCCACCCAGACACACAGTGACACTCATTAGTACAATTTATTTTTTTACTTTTTTGGCAATTTATGCTTTATTTAATAAAGCATAAATTGGGGAAATTGCACTTTGAATTGTCTGTGTATGACATGTGCTATATAAATAACCTTGCCTTGCCTTTTTACTGCATCTCTAATCTGGCACCGTTGCCCTTTCCCCCAGGCTTCATCACCATGAAGGACTTTGTGCAGACCTGGAGGCTGCTGAGCTCCTTCCTGAAGCTGGAGATCACAGACCAGGCCATCGCCGACCTGGCCATAGACATCGACCAGAATAATGACGGCAGCATCGACATCGAGGAGTTCATGGAGGCCTTCCGCCTCACGGACAAGAAGAGCCGGCTGGAGCGCGGCCGCAGCATGTTCATGGGCACGGCCACTGACCTCACCAAGCTGGAGGGAGACCCCAACATTTAAACACAGAGAGAGAGAGAGAGAGAGAGAGAGAGAGAGAGTGGGAGTGGGAGGGAGCAAGGCCTCAAAAACAGAGCGCGACCTCAGTTCACACTGTCCTCGCCCGGCAGGGCGGAGGGGAGGGAGATACGGCCAACGCAAGCCGCTTTAATGACGCACGTTAAAGACGTGGGATGCTGCTGAGCCACGGCCGTGTGGATCACAGCAGATTAGAAAGAGGTTAGAGTTCAGGGCAGTTGACAGCCATCTTCGTTTCATATTTTGAAGCTGAGGAAGTGCAGGTGAAGCACAAGAGCACCAACAAGAACGTTGTCTCTTTAATGATGTTAGAAGAGTAAAAAAGCTGCAAACAATAAGGGCAACATGTTTAGAAATGTATTTGTACAGAACTTGTCATGACTGACGGAAAGAGTAACACTTGCACACTGACTCCAAATCTATTAATAGGCCGACTAGGTTGCAGTAATACAGTAGAGTAAAGTGCATCAGTTCTAATGGGTGTGAGCACAGAGAGAATACTACATCAGGTAGATCAAGAAATACATCAAGAATATTAATAACTTTCTTAATTAATCATCAATCCAGCGATTGTTCTTAAAGAAAACCGTTAAAAATGACCCCCAAAATCCAGAGGTGATGTCATGAAATTTAAAAATGTATCATGTTAAAGGTCCTACGAGGAACTTTTAAATATTTCTGAAACATGATGATCATAAATAACATGTAACAGCAAACAAGATCATAAGTGTAAATAATGCTATAGGCGTAGTAAAAACACTATACCTTTCCATAAAATGTTCCTAAACTGTTAAAACCAACAGCCCAATTCCTAACGATATTCAGTTTACAATTATGTAAAACAAAGAAAAGCAGCAAATCACACAAATTTTGTCAAATAGGAAACAGGGAATTTTCTTATCTTAACACCAACATCTTTAAATTTTCAGGTTTTATTGCTTTAAAAAATCCATATATCAAATGAGTATCAATATTGTGTCTTTATTTATTCTTCCTGTCCAGTCAGATCAGTTTTCAGGATAACCACCAGGGGGCCTACAAGACAATTTAGCACAACTTGTTCCCAAAAGAAACATGTCTGACAGTCAATCAATTATCCACACGAGTTGGCTTAAAATATTTGTTATAAAGAACAAATGAAAAAAACAAGCTAAGACAAACTGGGACGTCTGGAAACAGGACACCATGAATTTGAGGGAGAAAATTCCTGTGGTTTTCCCTACATTATCTTCCTGTAAGGAGAATAGTTTTCCCTTTGAAATTGATAATCTTTCACGTGGGTGGACATTGAAACGTGCAGCTGCATGCAGCTCCAACAAGGTTGGAATCAAAAGCATTTGCACGGACACAAGTTTACAGTACACTTTGGAAACAAGAAGCTATATCAAAACTTTAAAATCTAATAAGACAAAACATTTTAGTTTTAGTGAGTCTGTGTGCAAGAGCCTCAATAGCCTTGCATCAACACGCTTGAATAACTAGCACTCCTCCTAAGGACTATAGCTACAAGAAAATGAACAAAAAAAAAACATTTGTATGATAAGAAACACTGAATACTTGTGCAGCTCTACAACAGATGCATGAGGTGTTTGCTGGTGCCTTAGGGGTAGAAGCGTTTTAACTTCTAGAGAAGTTAAGCCTCTGATTTTGTTTTGTATCAACTGCCAAGGTTTGAACTTGAGGTACCTCATTGTCTCAGGTTGGAAACAGACCCCCTCACCTTGTCCGCAATGGAAGAATTCATGTTTTTTTTTATTGATTTAGGATGTAAGTCTAACCCCAAATTTGAAACTCAGAACATTCACTGCATCCTAAAAGAATAGTTTGATATTTTGGGAAAGACGCTCATTTGCTTTGAGAGTTAAGTGAGATACATCGATACCACTCTCACGTTCCCCTGTTTCCAGTCTTTATGCTAAGCTAAACTACATCCATCTGGTTGTAGCTTCATATTTAACTGACAAACAGTGATGCAATCCATCAAACTATCGCTCAAGTAAGTGATTCATTGAAATGGTTCCTTTAAGATAACAGGTACAAGGTTTTTCTAATGAGATCTTTTCAGTTTCCATTGATCCATGAAGTTCCAGCATGATTTATTATTGTTTAACTCAAACAAGAGAGACAAGAATAACTCGTGTGCACATGTGTAAAAATGTACATTTTATTGTTTTTGTGTTTTGTAAATCCTTGGCTGTAAAAAATATCTCAGTTGAATTTGTAGCTTTTATTTATTTGTGCATGTTTGAGATGAGTGATGTTTATTAAAGAACCATTACTGATCAAAAAATATAATTTACATAAAAAGATTTATGATTTTCCTAAAAGGTCTTTAGACTCCACATTTATCTCTAACCACCAAAAATGTTACGCAATATCTCCAACAAACATATCTTCAAAGTTACTATCCAAAAGGTATGTTTTTATTAATATTCCTTCCGGCCCTGTCAGGTCAGTTTACAAAAGTACCAGCAGAGGGCCTACAAGACCATTAAGCACAACTTCGGACAGTCAAACCGATTACCCACAAGAATCTGCTCAAAGCACTAGTTAGAGATAATGACAGCACCTTTCAACAGCAAACGTCACAAAGTACTTCACAATGAAGACATACAAGTGACTAAGAATAATAAACGCAGACCAGCTAAAACAAACAAGGCAAAAAAATTGTCAAAACAGGTCCAAACAAATTGGGGCTTAAACTGCTTTTAAAAGCCTCCACAAAATCCAGAGGGAGAGAGTTGCAAGATTTAGGGAGCTACACATTCTTGTAGTCTACCGGCATCATCTCCCATAATCTGGGTATGGGAGAGTAGTTCTGATCTTTATCTTTTAAGTGGGTGGATATTGAAACGTGTCCAGAGCTGCCTGCAGTAGAGCACATCTGAGATTGGTTTGCTGTTACGGTATGTGGAGACAATTATAATATGATTAAATACCAATAAAAAGGGAGAGTTACACAGTGTTTTTCAATAGGCTCATTTTCTTGCTCATGGGGTTATCACCTATAAGCTCTCTTATTTAGCTTATTTCCTTTTTTACTTAGTATTATTTTGGCCGTTAAACTCAGAAGGTGAACCAAACAAAACAAAAACTCTGTGTGCGTCTGCTTTTCCCATCCAACCAACACGGCCACCACCCCCGACGGAGCAGCTCACACACTGGTGCCAAGTGGGACAAAAGAAGGAGGCAGTTTGACCTATTTCCCCCCCCCCCCCCCCCCCCCCATTGTCTATTGTTGGCAGTCTGCAGGTGGTCCTACAGTTGTAAAGCCGCTGGAGCTCTACATCTGAAAGGAAGATGCTGAGTGGACTGGAGCATCTCTGTGCTCTCTCTGTGATAGTTTGGGCATCGGCTGAAGGCCTTACTGCACTTTCAAGTTACATTAAAGTGCCTGACAGGGCTAAAATGGAATGATTAGTCTATCCGACAGTGGCACTGTTAGATTTTATGAATTCGTCACCAGACCATGCTGGTTAAACTTTGTTAAGTAGGCCTACAAGATCATTTCACATTTCCCACAATGCTTTTTTCAAAAATCTCACAGGTATATTTAACAATATTTCCTATAAATATATCCTCAGTTAGCTTTTAAGTTATTTTAAACAAAATATGAGTCCCGTGACTTGATGAAGAGCAAGAACTGTCTTTTTCGATTCAAATTATTTCATGAGAAACAATGAAGAAAAAAAGTGCTATAAGTGATAGTTTTAAACTTAAGAACACCTTCAGCTAATTTCCTATTGCAATTTCGGACAGATATTAATGGTAAAAGACAGTGCTTTGATAGGAATTGGTGGACGTGACTCCATTTGGGAGTAGGTGTTCACTTCCAGAGTAATTTCCTTTAAAGAATGGAAGAAAAGAGTTCAAAAAAAGTGCTTGACAAACAGGAATACAACATTGACCTCTCAGTGAGGCCAATTTCTAAATGTTTAGTCATAGTTCTGGTGAAATGTTTTCTCCGAAATCATGTCCAGACTGTTAGTAATGTGGTTTTAGAAGTATACAGATCCTTCCCGGTATACAAGCAGATAAGTATCATCAGCAAAATATATTTGTAAAATAGTATATTTGTGTAAATGTATATGAATTTTACAATAGTAAAATTCATATATGACATTTTACTATTGTAGCCGAGTCAGGTGGAGCTAGCTTTAACTACACAGTCAGTTCAGTTGGAAAGTTTAGTCCAGTGGTTTCCCATCTACAGGGGCAGGCCTCATCAAAGGGTCACATGGTTAATCTAAGGATCTGTGAGAAGATCCTTTGCAGTGCATGAGCAAATGCATTAGACTTGTCTCCACCTCTGGTAATATTTGGTATGTTCTGTTAAACACACCCAAAAAATGTTTTGCTCAACAAAAAAAAAGAAAATAGTGTATAAGAGAAACTTCCACTCCCAGAAAAGTGAATAATATAAGCGTGTTGGAATCCCTGAAGGCACGACTGATCATTGTTCTCTAAAGACTTCCGGTTGAGTGATCTTAACTTTCCCCCGAGGCCACAAATTGGGATTTTATCTTAGATACAGTATGAGACAAAACACATCTGCATGCAGTTCAGTAAGGTTCAACCATAGGGGTTCAACATGTGCCAACAAAAACTATGTATGGAAAGAGCTTGGTTTCAAACAAGAATCACAGCAACGTTTATGCAAAACATGAGTCCAGAAAGTCTTTGAATAATAAATGTATTCTAAACAAAGTTGGCCTAGCAGTGTCATAGTTAATAAAAAATGTTGTCTCTGAAATCATGTCTTAATCATATCTTCCGATTACTCCTCCAGCAACATTCGGGAAAATCTCTCATAGTGTTGCTCGGCAATGTTGCGCAAGACTACTGAGGCTATGGTGACATCACAGTTTTTTAGGCCCTGACAACCAGATTTCAGCTAGACTTCAAACATCTCACTTCTTGCCCTGTTTTTTTTGGTGGGTTTTTGAATACCCTCTTTACTTCTGTCCCCAGGCTGAACTCCATTGAAATGCCAAGAAAAGTTCAAGTTAACCTTGGGTACTAACAACATTCTCTTTCATTGGACAAAATCTCTGTGACAGTGATGATGCTTGTAAAATTCTTGAATTGTGGACAGAGCCTGGCCATTCATTCAGCTTTGATACGGGATATCAAACAACTTCCATTGTATGTCATCTGAGGGCAGGGCATATAGTTTTACTTCCCGGTTCTTATGGTGTAGAGGAAGCAACATTAAACCAATTGTATATGGTATAATACAAATGTATAAACAAGGAACATAGGTCATATATAACAAAACAAATCCTACTTCCTGAATGATAAAACATGGAGATACACTTCACAATTCAATTATGGGCCACACTTTGGCTTGAATTTAAAATGTGTTAGCTAGACTGAAAAGGTTGATGTGGTGTTGTCTTTCAAAATGTAAAATCCAATTCAGAACATTTGTCTCACATCACAAATGTTATGAACTTTGGGTCTGGCATCATTTACGATTTTAAATCGGGTTTTGCATGGCCCCAATGCAGCTACACGTTGTTGCCAAGATGTATTTGGTTAAACACCAGACCTGTTTTTTTTTTCTATTCATTGGTCTGTGCTGATAAGGGGAAGTGACACAACATCGACCTGTACAGCACAGTTGATTATTTTTTTTGTCAGGCTGACATGTACAACTGCCAAGGCAACAGTCTTTCAAAACTTATCTGATCTAGTTTCAAAGACATTATCTGTCCCATAGATACTGATCAGGGAAGCCAATGTATCACGTCGGTCTCTGCAAATGCTTGGGGCTGTTAGTGTAAAAAATGATCTGTCTAGAATATAAGCCCCTTCATTCACAGGGTTGTTGAGGAATGGATATGCCATAGTTGGTTGTAAATGGTCTTTAGATATCAAGTCAGGTCAATTGTATTTCTATATAGCCCAGTTTCAAAAATAACACTTTGCCTCAGCACCAGACTAAACAATCTGTAGACCCCACGATTTCTGATAAGCCAGGATTTTTCCTTCCATCTGCCTTGATGGGATAAAGCTCTGGAGTAGCAGCTACATACAGTATTTACAGCGATAAGAGCGGTATCATCGCATCTAAATTTCGACCAGAAAGCAAATCCTCAGTGTATTTCCCAAAATGTCACACACTCCCTTTAATTGGATTTGTGATTATTTAAATGAAAATGTTTACTTTGAAAATCATCCTCTGAATTTAGGTACATCAAATCAAATTCGATTTTAAATTCTTAGACGATCATTTTTTTAAACCTCAGAAGTAGAAGTAATCTTGAACTTTGAAAAATTGGAATTTCCAACAATACAATTCATATATAGGTGTTTTTTAAAATGGAATATTTGGATAAACATCTAAATAAATTCAGTTATTAGAAGAGATAAATATCCACAGTAAGGAGTTAATTTGCTAATAATTCACAAATATTTACATTTACTGGTTGAACAGTTTTATATCCACAAACTGATTCATATATTTCTAAAACAAGACATCAGACACTGTTCACTTTGCACTTGACTGCAACTTTTATTTTTTTGCAAATACACTAGAAATGTTTACAAAAGCACTGTAGAAACATCTGTGCAGTGTAAATTATCAAAACTAAAAATGGATATTACTTCGGATTCATTTTGCACCTAACATGACAAGCAGGATTGTCATTTTCAGCAGCAAAACAAGATTAGTATATCTTTAGAGGAAACGTCTGTTAGTGACTTCAGAACATCGAAATGGGGGAGATGCTGTAGTTACACCAAAGAGCAAATTAAGGAAAATAATAAGAAGAAGGATGGTATGGCACAAGTGCTCATCCCTGAAGGAGGGCTTCATTCATCTAGATAAGTTTACACAGCATTAATGTGTCTTTTCCACTCAATCATCAAGATAATCAGCCTTCCAGTACAAAAAAAACATCACTCCAGTTTTGACCAAAAATGGTACATCATTTCCACAAACACAAATGTACTCACACAAGTTCTCATACTCGTCCAACACAAACAACCTTAAACCATTCATTAACACTTTGTACACAGTTTTTACAGGGCTCCCAGTGCGACATACTGGTCCATTTTTCACACTTTTTCTTTGTATTTTCAGTGTGATTTATTTTTAAATGATCAAATAAAATGAAATGTGCTCGAACTCAAGCTTAATCTAAAAAAAAATAAAAAAAAATACGCTTCAGTAAAAAAGGAAATACCTTTTCTATACAAAAGAAACTAAACAAAATAATCACAAATTCAGGATAAAGAAACATAAATATTGTGTTGCCCCTTACAAAACATTTCACATAACTCTGTATTGCTTCATCTTACATAATACTGAGATCTGCTCACAAGGAGCATTGATTACCTTTGTTTGCTCTTGCACTGGGTCACAAAAAAAAGCAATACCCATTGAACTACCAACTTTTTGAAATGTTTTGTTTTGTTGCCTTGATGTAAAAAAGGCACACACACATCCGTTCACGCTTACACAACACTGCTGAAAATACTTGGTGGCAAAACATTTTTTTTTTTGTAAAAAGAAAAAAAGGTAGGCGGTGGTTTTGTGGCACAGACGTTATCTCAGGAGAGTAAACAGGGCGCTGGGGCAGATCTATGTGGGCTATCTTTGGTCGAGCAGGGATGAGCCAGTGGGTTTGAAAGATTGGGACTCAAAGAGGTCAGTGTAGTAGAAGTCAGACCGGCGTATGTGTGTTTGAACAGACGCTGTACAAGCAACACATACACACACACAGACCACTACGACTCTGGGGATTAAGGTCTTTCAGGTTCAAGTTTCAAAAGGTGGACAGCGATGGACTGTGAGTTTAACAAAGAGGCGATGGTATTTTACATGTAGGTGGAATAAAAAAGGCCTTTAGTGAATTGATTAAAAGGAATACTTTCAAACCTTTGATTTAAAACAAAAGGGGCTCTCGCTCTCTCTACTACCCACAATGTTAATAATCCCCGATTCAGCCCAATCTTAGATGGTGCTGAAGCAGCTTGCCCTTTTTGTGCACCGCCAGCGAACCGTCATGTTTACTAATCCTATAATAAACCCCCAACGGTACTACATATACATGCGATATGGTAAGATAACCTGTTAGATAAGAGGAATGAGTGGTTAAGTGTGATAGATTTTTTTTACAAAAAAAGTGTTGCTAGTGATAACTGTAACTGCTAGATTCCAATAAATGGCAGCAAGCTTTGGGCTTTGTATCTTGTGCTCAGGTGGCAAAAAAGGGGGTAGGCGACGCAGATTTAAGGCTCAACCTGATACCTTATAACGAGCACATCATGGTAAATAACCCCTATACAAATACATAAGTCCATTGGTTATGGCATTTTGTTTTGTTTATAGCAGCAATAACAAATACAAAAAAGTATATCAAAAGAAGACACTCCATGTGCTGAAGAGTAAAGTAACAGAGGCATGGATGTCTTTTCACGACTACATCCTTCAATAAACCAACACTAACGAGGAAAAACCCCTTGAAATGTACTGAAGACATGGACCACCGTCATTGAAATGACTAGGACGAAAAAAACAAAAACCAAACATTGAAAATACACAGGGCACAATTTCCAGGCAAAGTGCATGAAGATCTTTCCACGCGGACAGTATTATGGCCTTAGATTCACTTCCCATTAGCGAAGACCAGTGGGTTTCTGTTATTTTTTAAATGTGAGGACACAAGTGTTGCAGACAGGATAAACAAAACAAAAAAAGCAACAACATGAAACATAAGACATACAGTGATTCAAGTGCTGTGTGCTGTGTTATTTTTGCCTGAATGCCTACAGCTCCTTGGCAAACTGAATGACTACACAGCAGGGCCAGTGGTGCACGCAGGCTCCCTCCAAACCCAATGATTCCATGTTCTTTTAATAGTCACGGCACTTGACAGTGTCTTTGACTGATCAGCTGTAAATATATACATAAATATACTTACAGCTGAATATAGGGCCAAAAAACCGACAAAGCTGGTAGCCCTGTGTAAGGACTGGTTTTAGCAATCCAAATTGTGCTTTCTCTAATAGGTAACAGTGTAGACGTGCAGGAGCGGTCGACACCAGAGCAAAGCTAGCGTCTCATTTAGCACACCTAGAGGGACCGTTTGCTGGATTTTGGTCAGAGGTATCTCAACATTTTCCCCTTTTACATATGTACAGAAGAGATTTCCAGCTTATTTGAACAATGTAGGAACAATAAAGAACACACTGAACCGTTGTAAGGCAAAGCAGGTTCAAGTATCCCTTATATAATGCTTTTTGTTTTGTTTCTTTTCTTCCTTTTTGTTTTGAATGTGTAATGAAGATTTCACAGATAAACAAGTCATCACTTCCACCAATGACGACACATTGAAATGTAGAGGAGGCCTCTGAATATTTCTATAACTAGTGTTCTGGGAAAAAAGTAAAGCTGATAAACATGAGGAGGAGGAGGATCAAAAATCACAAGTATTCCAGGTGTCACACTACAATGTGCCTGCATTAAGACAAATGGTTTCCCATTGTCCATCAAAACAGGACACTGAAATGTAAGGTAAAAAAAGGTGCACACACTCTTTCAATAACTGATACTGGAAGTACGATGTGTGTTAGGTGGGGGGATAATCTTGGGGGGAAAAAAGGCAAAATTGCTATAAAATCGTTTGGCTCAGTCTGTTTTTTTTGCGTTTAGTTTTTCTTACAAAAAGGATATGCTGAGTTCATTTGTTACAAAACTGTATTGTCCTTTGAGCACAGGAGCTCTAAGTTTAGTCCTAAGGATTCAGATAAACGGGAATGGGGGTTGCTTTCTTTAAATCTGTTGGCTTGAATGTTTTTCTCCTCACACAACACTGCTGCAGAAGACGGTAACAATGCCCACTGTTGTTCAGGTGAATACTAACGTCAGCAGAGTCTTCTTCGATGATCATTTTTGTGTTCCACGGAGACACCTATGCTACCGCGTTCCCTTACGAGAGATTGCAGGAATAAAAAGGCTTGTCCCGGTCCAGGCCCGACCATGGTCCCTTCACCTTTAGGGGCCGACCAGGACGGTAATGTGGGAGTTTCATTGTGTTGCAGTTCGGCAGGCAGTGAGGGCCATGCTCAGCAGGTAGAGTAGAGGAGCGATGTCTTTGTTGACTAAACATTTACCGGGGCTTGTGTCCCACACCCCACCCCACCCAGAATAAGTGTAAATGAGCACACTGTGTAGCTTAACCCCCACCCGCTAAACACCCATGTGCCACGCACCCCCCAGTCCCCTTCCTGATCTCCACACTTGGAGAGGGGAACCCTCGATCAACACTTCTGCGCCTCCACTGGAGACATGGCAATGTAGGAACCGTTCCTCATGGGCTGGCTGTTTGGCGTTTCTGACGGCTCGTCGGGTTTGTCGCTGACCTGAGTGTACGCCGTGTCGTCTTTCACCGTCTGGACAGGAAGAGTCGGGAGGAGAGAAGACGTCAGCACAAAACCAGAGAAGTAGCAACGTGTACATTAACACTCAACATTCAAAATGGTGATAAATGTTGGACTGAAATGTTCACATTAACACAACAGTGATCTGAATAAGCACCAAACAACCACAGGAAAAACATAATCTTAAAATTAAACGTATATCAATGTGCAGCAAGAACACTTTTGCCTCGTTTCCACCGAGTAGAGCGGGCTTTAAGAATCTCGGTGGCGTTTCCACCGCCGACCCTACCCTTACTGGTAGGGCGGGGTTTCGGCTGGACTGCGATGGTCGCTGCCAGAATATGGGTCAAACTATCGGGCTGTGGAAAAAATGTGGTCAAGCCAGCGGTCTCTTGTTTTTGCTTGGTCAAACCAGCTGGGGGCGACCGTGGCTCAGGTGGTAGAGCGGGTTGGCCAATTATCCAAGGGTTGGCGGTTCGATCCCCGCTCTGCCACCTGTGTCATGGTTGTTGTGTCCTTGGGCAAGACACTTCACCCACCTTGCCTGGTATGACTGCTGTATGTTTGAGGTGGTGGTCGGAGGGGCCGTAGACGCTGAATGGCAGCCACGCTTCCGTCAGTCTGCCCCAGGGCAGCTGTGGTTACTATCGTAGTTTACCGCCACCAGTATGACTGTGTGTGAATGAATGGAACCTGGAACCCTGTAAAGGGTCTTTGAGTGCCTATATAAATCCAATCCATTATTTCTTTATTTATTCCCCCTGTGTTGTGAGTGTATTAGGCAGGTAAATGCACAGAGACGGGTCGGTGCAAGCCGACAGAGACAGTGTGCGAACAGGGCTGGCTGCGGCAGCTATGTGACATCGTAGCAGTGGGACAGTGTAGCTCACTGATTAGTTTAATGACAAGGAAAAACACCACACAATAAATAGTGCTGCGCTCACATTTTTCGCCAATACACAAGACACTCTTCATACTTGTGTGAAATTATTATTTCGACCGATCTATGGACAGCAGTGTGTAGCTCCACCTTTTTCGGCACCCTTTCAGGCGGCTGGTACCCCAATGGAGGAGTACCGAAAATGGGAGCGGCTTAGAGCTGTTAGGCTTGCTAATATCCGTATCCTACCCAACTTTTGGCAAATGGAAAGCCAAAATAACCGAACCGCTCTACTCGGTGGAAACGAGGCATATGTCCCATATGAGAATTAAAAATGATAACAACCAGAGGTGATGGATAACAAATTAAAAAAGGAGAATAGCAAACAAGGCAAAAAAATTAAGACTTACAGTAAAAGAATGAAAAGCTTCAGTAAAATCAATACGTTTTACTTCATTCTAAAACAGAAAAGGGAAAAAAGGGGGGGTTACAGAAAATTTAAATTAGAACATGGTTAATACAACACATCTTCACATTGCAATTACGCAAGTTTTAAACATTATCCCATAGCTAAGATATAGAAAAAGGCCTAAACCATAATTGCATGGTTGTATGTTAAAGGAATAGTTTGACATTTTGGGAAATGCGCTTAATCACTTGAGAAGACTGATGCCACCCCTTCTTATTTCTGTAGGTTTATAAGAAGCTATAGCTGCCATACGTTTAGCCTAGCATATGGAAATAGAAGGAAATAGCTTGCTTGGCTCCATCTTAAAGTAACAAAAGCTAAATACGAGCACATCTAGAACGCCCAGATCTTGTTTGGTTCATTTGTATTAAAACAAAGGGTAAAATCAGCTACTTTTTATGATAGCAGACAGAATTTGTTAGCTTTGGTCAGAGCCAGGCTAGCCGTTTCCCCTTTTCCAGGCTTTGTGCAAAGCTAAGCTAGCCAACCTTGCTGTAGCTTAAGTGGTATCGATCTTATCATGTAACTCAGCAACAAACAAAAAAAACAAGTCAAAGTATCAAACTATTCCTTTCAGGCCACAGTCTCTAGACAGCAGATAACCTGACCTGAGTTTAAATCAACAATCCTGAGTTAGCCTACTACAGATAAAGAGGTGAACCTGTACTGTACATTCCTCTCAGGTCTTTTCTAGTTGAATGCACGTTGCTACTCAGTAGTGCTGTGCTAGCTCAAAGCTAAACTGAACCAGAACATTTCAGCATGAATAAAAAATAAAATAAAATAATGTATGCATCTGTTAGAAACAAAAACAACATTTGATCGAGAATTGTGGGAAAATTGCTCATGCTGGCTTTGCTGCGCAGATATCATGCAATGTGTTAGTTAACATGCGCGTAGTTTGGAGGTCAAACATGCCGAAGCTCGGGAAAATGTTACCCATGAAAAAAACCAAGTCACACTCCCTGCTCAACTACAGCCTTTACTGCTACATACATCACTACATATCAGTTATCAGTCTTGGTCTCATTTACACTGTAATGCTAAAGTCAGTGGGTAGTAGCACACACTTTTCAAACCGGGGGGAAACTGTGTGTATTAATACTACAGTTTAGTCCACAGCCTAGTGGGGTTTAGGGGGGCCGGTCTTACCTTCTTCTGGCGGTTTCGGCAGAACAAAACGACGAGCACCAGCAGCAGGATAATGCCCATGCCCACAATGAGCACCGGGAAGTTTGACACCAGAGTCACGATTAGGAGCATAGTCCTCATCTGAGAGGCCGATGCATCGTCAATAGTGGCCGTCTGTGTGAGTCGGGAGAGATAGATTATTGATTTTGTGCTTTGCGCTGAGAAATGGGGTTTGTCCTCAGATTGCACTGAATGAGATCCTCACCTCATTGACGAACATGATGGGGAAAATGGTCTCGTTGATGAACTTGGTTTTCCTGCAGGGTAGACAGACAGAGAGGGGGGGGGGGATTAGGGAGGACATCTGGCTCAAACATGGGGCCCAAAAAACGGGGACAGAGTGCAATGACAGAAGTGGGTCAGAGTTGAGCAAAGTTGGACTTACGGGAAGCCTTGGACTCTCTTCAGGATGATATTGAGCTGAGCTCGCTTGCAGGCACGAATGGGAACTCCTGTAGTCTAAAATAAAATACAAAGTTTCAATGAATGTTACACAAGCATGAAAACTGACAAAACGGCACTGATTGGAAACTCAATAAATTCATTCAAACATCCATTAATAGTTAGATTAGGAAGATAAGAGTGATAATGGAAAGGGAGAGATGTAATCGATGCATGTTAAACTGATAGCGGAAATGATCATTTAATGTGGACTGCCAATCAATGAGCTCTTGTGACTGTGGCTGCTCTTGTAATTACCTTTCCTGTTTAAATGTTAACTGTTTCATCTTCTTACCATATCTTGAATTCTTTTTAACCCCTTTTCCCCCCCCCCACTCTTTTCACATGAAAAACAATCTACAGATATTGAAAGTATAACTGATCGCAGTACAGTTAAAAGTGGCCTTCGAGTTAACACTGCTGTTGTTCAAAATACCATCGTGAATAGCATTTCTCAGCAAAAAAAAAATAGGCTGATCAAAGAATAACAGAGGGACCTTCAATCCAAACAAAAACAAACAGAGATGTCGCAAACAAATCACAATGAAAACAACTCATTCTCATTTAGATAAGGGCAGATATAAAACCACAAGGTTCAAGGTTCCTGCACATGGCTCTTTATCTGTTGGGATAATAAATATTAGACGTACCGGTTGCAGGTCGAGGTACGTCTCGTGCTCCTCCTTGTTGGGACTGAGCCCGTCCACAGCGTTGATGTACTTTTCGTCGGCTTGATAAAAGTGTGGGAAAGACACCACGATGGGAGCGCCTTGAGGGGGAAAAAGGCAAACACGCGCGATGGTTACTTTTTGTTCCCTGAGGCAACTTAAAAAAACCTAAACAACAATTCCTTAGAACAAGATTAGAATATGACATGTGAGATAAGATAATATCTGGTATTTTTGCAGAGATATACAAGTAGAAAAGCGGGCGTGGCTGTAGCTAATATAGGGCAGCAGGGTGTGTTTCAAGTGTCACTGAATCTGAATAATGATTAGCAGACACCGTTACCTGTCATTTAAATAAAACAAATTACATGTTTTTAAGGCTGATAATTAATACCACTCTTAAAAGACTTAAAAAGGTGTATGTATATATGCTTTATTTCTATACTATATAACCCAGTTTAATACTCCTTTAACTGGGTTATAAACTGTATCGTATTTTTTTCTCCTGCACTCAACTGTCACCGTGTCTGTTTCCTTTTAATCTCAGCAGCCCTGACAATGATTTTTCTGTGGCATAAGCTCTTTTTTTCCTCTCTCTCTCTCGCTCTCTTTTTTTTCCAACCACAGAGATGTCTTCAGAATGACACCACTTTGCACATGACGACCCGGCACGGCTACGATTGGCTCTCCATCATGCATCACAAATGTCTGTCCAATCGGCTGTGCTTGCCTCATACGAGTCAGAGGAGGTGGTGTGGACAGCCAATCAGGTTTGAGCACGGTTAAGACCAGCAATAATATAATTATTTTACAGTTTTACTAAGGGTTTTTCTTCCACCAAAGGCTTTAAATGCTAGTAATATTTTAAAGTATAAAAAGAACCGTTTGTTAATGATAGTAAACAGCCGAGTCCTGGGCTGACAGTAGCAGATCGTTCCAATGATACTACAGTGTATTCATGTGTCAATCCCAGTGGAGATTGCCTTATCAGAGCAATCACACTCCACTCAATGACCACCATAAAAAAACTTCAATAGCGTACACACACAGTCAGCATAGTTAATCATTGAACCGTGTATTGAGCCACAATCCAGCACGCTCAAACAGTGGGAATGTCAGATTCCAGGCAGGGGACGGGGCAGGGGACATGGCAGGGGGGGTTTCTCGCTGAAAGGACATTTTTTGGGCCAGCGGGTAGATAATAGAAGGGTGGGGGTAGGGGGGGTTGTGGACTATGTCATGGGGCTGGTTTGGGGTTATCAAAGAGAAGTGGGGTAATTGGGCCAGGCTCTACGGAAACACAGGGGCAGTCCCCTTACCTTCTCGACAAACGCTGACTTTAAGCACACCGGTGCCGAGGCAGTCTCCAGCTGGCACACAGAAGCCCGCGTTAGCAGGGTTCTGATCAGGGGCCATGAGCACGTCATTTGGGGGTGCGTAGCGGTACGCCTGGATGCCTTTCACTTCTACGTCCTTCACATAGGCTAGATGGATAGACCTGTGGGCAGGAAAAACAAGCTTAATGTGTCTACTCCAGCAGGAAATCATACACTCATCATAAACCATGTGTTGTGAAGAAACTGCTCCTTGTCTTTCCCAAGTGGGTTATGACTTAATTGTCAGCTTTATCAAACTCAGGGGCCTTATCAGCGGATGTGTGAGCACATTGTGAATGACTCAGGCGAGCAATTTGTTTCCCGGCCTAAACTGGGAGTTCTTGCCCTCGCCCTGGCCGGGATGCTTTGACTGTAAACAAATGTGTGACCACACAAGCAACGCACGCATACCTGCAGAGATCGGCAGCGAAGATGTATAGCAACTCGTTCCTGTTTATCAGAGGGTGGAACACCGCGCCGTCCGTGCCGTTGATCATGTTGCTCTGATTGGACGACCACCATGACATCTGCCTGTTGATTCAGACAAAGGGAAAGGAGGTGTTAGTGTTATGCTATTCTAAACTTTGGCTTCACTACAGATCCAAAATGGGAAATAGTGTGCATTTTCACTCTACTACATTGGACTTCATTCCAACCTTTTTGGCTCATGGTTCTGTCTAAGTTTGGACCCATCCTCACATGGCAAACAACTATGGTTTGTTTGAATTCCGACTATAACTTTATCAAAACTTTCCCACAGTCCAATGTCTGACCAACTGTCTCATCTCAGAAAGAGAAACTTTAAATCCTCGCATGAAATCTGTCAAACATTTGGCAATTCTGCTTTAAAAACAAACAACTAACTATTACCGAGTTGTCAAAATACTTGCAGGTTCATTTCCAGTTGCTCGACTAATCAATAACTTTAGTTAGTGGTTTCCAAAGAGCAATTTCTCTTTTACTTAACTTTCTGAAGCTTGAATGGGTACATTTATCCAATATTACACGCAAAGAAAAAAGCAAACATTTAGTCCAATGTCCAAAAAGAAGGAAAAATAATATAGTTTGAGAAGAAGTAGAAGAAGAAGAAGAATTTAATCCTAAAAATTATTATTTCACACAAAGGGGCTTTGATTCTGCAGAGCAATTCCTTTATGTATATTGTGCTTGTAATAGTTCTGTGTTTTGGTGATTTTAGATGCAGCATGTTTCCTCTAACGCAGTAATTTATATACTGTTTAATTGACACTTTTACTACAGAAAGGGGTCAACAGTTCTTCCACTACTGGAATCTACAAACTCATGCAAAGTGCAAAGTCACTTCGGATAACCAGACAGTCATTTTGCAATCCTGTTCGACCTAACACCGGGGAGCAAAGGTTTTGTCTGTGTAAGGAGATTAGATGTAAATATCATGACTGCGAGGAAGTGGAAGCCACATGTTTCCCAGCACTGAAGAAAGCAAGAAAAATGCTGAAAATCTGTGTTATTTTTCTCACACAGACACATGACACTGTCTGACAAAAAGTATTTTACCTCAGGCCATTCCACGTGTCGATCTTGCCATAGTCCATGTAGTTCTCCTCTCCGGTGTGGAACACAAACTCTCCTTCATGGGTGCCATTTTTCTGTGGAAAAACAACACGAGACACGGAGTTCAGACAAGGATATGGCGGACAGCTGAAGAGGATACAGCGAAGAGTCACGAAATGTGTTTATGTCTACTAAAGGAGATACTGCTTTGTATTTGTCATTAGCATGTGCATTCTCAGATGTAAAGAATGACTCACTAATTTAGGATTTTCACCTCAACTGTTTTGACTGTAGAGAAACTACACTGATATTTTACAGTCTGTGTTTTACGCCTAGGGATGCAACCAACCCTTATTTTCATGGTAAATGATTCTCTCTGATAATCTATTCGTCATGTCATCTATAAAAAAAGTGGAAAACGCCCATTTTCCTACTCTTTCTACAAATATCATGTCTTCAAATTGCTCATTTCTGTCCTCAGATATTCAGTTTGAAAGCCTATATGACAAAGGAAAGCTTTCATCCCTCACATTAAAGAGCAGGAAGCAGTACATTTTTTGACATTTCCCTTGAAAAATGACAAAAAAAAGACAACAAAAAGTAAATTTTCTGCTGAAAATAGCTCCAGCTCTATTTTTAAGTCATCATAAATGCTGCACTCGGGATCACGAGGCTGGTGTCGCCAAGAGGCAGACGTTGCTTCACAAACAGGAAGTACAAGCGTCTTCGATCAGCATGTGGCCAATCTCACTTCTCTCTCGTGACGTCACAAGAGGTTTCTGCTTGTCTGTTGTCTAAGTAACCCCTAACAAACAACAAACAACACGCAGGAGCTTTCTTAAGGTTGTTGTACTAAAGTAACGTCCAGCGAGTGACACTTTTACTACTACTTCTTGCCACCAAACTCACCTTCCACATCAGGCCAAAATATTCGTCCACGTCGGGCTTCATGGAGTGGATCTTTGAGAGCAGAGGGTCTTTGAAGCCCCATAGGACCTCGTGGACAGTGCGAGTCATAAACATCTCAACGCCCAGACTGTTCATGTACATGGATACAAAGGTCCTGATGAAGAAGGAGTAGGAGTTCATCTCGTTCATCACCGCCTTAGGAAGGAAGACAATGGAGGAAAAAAAAGCAGTTTAGACAACGCAGATATTGGTTCCCATCACGCACTTTTAAATTCATGTTTTGTGGAAAAGCTCATTGTAAAATTCTGCCCTTTGTGTGGTTTGTCTTGGACCACGTTTGACTGAAGTTTGTATTCTCAAGAGATCAAAATGTCACAACAAGACTACGAGGACAATGTCCCAGACTTTGTAGCAGCAAATCGTAGCACTCAAGACTAGACAGACATTTTTAACTGTCAGTTGAAGGTCATAAGTACACACGCTGTATCCTGTACAAACACCATAACTTACCACAAATGGGATGTTGACCGTCCTGAGGATGTCCACCTCGGGGTCACCAGCTGACTTCTCGGGCACAAACACAAAAGACTTGGGGTTCAGGGCGAAAATCTTGGTGCCGTTCTCCAGGAAAGTGATGTTTTCCCGCGGCCTGTATTCCCTGGTGGGGAAAAAAGCACATGAGTCCGTTAGTCCAGATGTCTTTTGTTTTGAATTCACAGCGCACTGATCAAATGATCCCAGATGAACCAGATGGGCAAGAAGAAGGCTTTCCTTAAACTGGTTGCCACTTGAGCCATGTTTGTAAAAAAAAGTCCTGTTTCCTTTCCCATCCCTACATATGACAAACTCACTCACTCTGTTTCGCTTTTAGATCCTCATAATCAATCTATCTTACCTGTAAGTATAAGGTCCGATCTGTTTGACAGCTGCCTTCCCGCCTGCCAAAAACACCTCTGGATTGGTCACATTGAAGAAGTAATACTCCATATAAACAGGTGGAGGTGGGTTCTTCCAGCCCTCAAACATTTGGCTCTTCTCCGTTAGAGTAATTTCCTATGAACACAAGAGAAAAAAAATACAACTTTAGCTTTCAAAAACAGTAAAAAAGAGAGTGCTTTTGTTGTGCACTTCGGTGACTCAAATTGCACATTTTAAGGGAGAAACCAAACCATGTCTTATTCCCATTTGAGCTGTTTCACAACTGTCTCTGGTTGTTTTCTCTGTTCACACACATGGCACTTATCTGCAAGGAGCTGGGCCAAGTCCCCGAACCCCCTGGAGGGAGGCAGAGAGAAAAGTCCTTCACAGCTGAAAAACAAAAACCGTCAGGACAGGCAGAAAATCTCCTGCACCCAGTCTCTGACCTCAGCAAGCCCAGGCAAGAATCTGACTGTGGGCTACTAAGTCAGCACACACACAATCAGGCAAAGTGTCGAAATAATGAGCCACTGAAGAAGCTCTGCTGTACAGCGTTTATATCAAACAACACGCAGTGCGCCAGGTGAGTTTTTTTCTATACGGACTACGCAGCAAGCCAAAAGCAACCACAACAAGTCAGTGGTGAGTAACAGCGTATGACATCACAAACCTGGCTGCCTCGTCCGAACATGAGCAGTGGTAGCCTTTAAATTACACTGTTCAACAGTGTAGGAACAGAGCAGTGACAGACGGAGGTTGTGACCCGACAAAATAAGCCACACTTTTCCCATTATAGTGGGGGTCAGGGGAGGGTAATGACCCTCTTCCTCTCGTTTCCGTGTCATGCCGAGTTCCTGGAAATTCTCGGCCCCCTGAGGGCTGAGAACTGTACTTGAGAGGGGCCATACATTGTCTTGTGCAGACACTTGCTTTTGAGAAAAACATAGCTTAGGGTGTGGCTGCCACTTCCTGTTTGGGCTGCAACTTCCCATCTTCAAACGTGTGTTCTGCTCTATAGAATTGTTTGCCAGGTTGTTGAATCATCGTCCCTTTGCTATTTTACGAAATAAAACAAGTGTTAGATCTCAGTGGGATGGACCAAAAATATCTACTGTACTTTGATAGCCTGTGAGAGAAAATGTGAGATGCTTCAACTGACTGAAAGGGAAGGTGAGATTCAAACCTCACAATGTCCCAGAGACCAAATTAACATCTTAAAAGTCTTTTTTTTCAACCAACAGGCCAAAAACCTTAATTCACTCAGCATTAATTAGCAGAATACCTTTCAATACATGTTCTTTTGATGGGTGATCTCTGCAGCTCTACGTGGGTCTGCCCTTGTGTTCTGCATCTCTTTGAGCCTGTAGTGTTCTCTGCACATGTTCTTTTATTTCTAATAATCAAGTACAAGTGATGACACATTGCACATCTCTGAGAAGCTGCGTAACAAACTACTTCCAAAAAATGAGAGAGAAGATGCTCTGAAAAAAGGGAACTTGAGGTATTTAAGAAGTGGGATTCTCCAGAGTCTTGATTCTGTCTTTTAATCAAGAGTTGAAGTGAAACCAGGTAACGCAACAGAAGCATATGACCATGAATATGAGCAATACAGGGACTTTATGCCAAACCAGCAGAAATGACATAATTTGTTCCCTTTTAAAAACCCAAAATGCAAAGTGGCAATTTTTGAAGCACGCTCCTGTCTCGTCAGGCCTTTCCCTCGAACAGACCGATGAGTGACCGTGACCTGCGTGAACCCGTGTTTGCAGACCTTGTGCAAAGGTCTTTTTTTCTTTATTTTAAAGGGCCTTCATCAAAAAGTTATACAGACATTATTTATCTTCAGCAAAAAAAAAAACCTTGATCCGTCACCAGCATAAAAACATGTGAGGGCCAAAGTGGAGAGGTTTGTCATTGTATTCACAATGCAGTGTTTTTCATGTGCTCATGAAAAAGGCAGAATGAGTACGAGGGACTCAAACCAAACACTGCAGGCATTGGAACAGGGCCTTGGTCAAACAACTGCAGACACAGCTTAGGTGAGGTGTTGTGACAAGATCCTGTTTGGATCAGCAAGTGTATAGAAAAAAAAAAGAAAGAAAAAAAATCCATCTGTTTTTTAGAGGGCATTTAAGGACGGTGTGCGTCACTGGCACATTTTGAGCTAAAACATTATGCCTTTCACACGCATCTACCTTGTTCTTTCAGTTCATTCACTGTAACTGTACTTTGAAAAGTCTCCACTCCCAAACAAAGATTTGAGGAGTGGCACGAACTGGGCGGTATTGTATTTAGTTTCCTTGTCTGAGCAGGACGGATTGGGATCGGCAGAAGCTGGATTGACAACAAAGCGCTAAGAGTTTAGCTCCTGAGGTAGAAATGATGCCCTCCAGGCACAGAAGTTTGTCAAATTCCTTGGTGTGGCTTCTTTGCTGCCTCCTTCCACATTCACAAAGTTTGTGTCCCCAAGGTGGCTTTAACTTGTTCCAAACAACTAGGCCTACATCATTATTACAAAGAGCCACAGTCACACATCAGATTAGGTGGATTTTTAAGGAGTCAGCTCAGCATGTCCGGGCCCGCTTAATTCAATGGGAAGACTGTGCCGAGAGAGGATTAGCTATGCTGTCATTTCGTGTAATCGCCGGCCACATCAGAATTATGTCCCCCTTGTTGATGAACTTTGGCAAACTCTTTTTAATTTGGATCCCCTCTGGGACACTGCCAGGATTCAGAAGAAGACACAAACGAGCCCCAGAACCTAAATTTAACTACGGGAGGTGGAAAGCGTGTCAGCGAGGGAGCTGTTTGTTTGAGAGTCCCCTACTTGGACAAATAGAGTCCTTGTTTGTTTTTTCTCCTTCTAAAGTAGGTGACTTTGTGAAGAAGCAGAGAGAATTAAAAAATGAACAGATTAGGTGTAGCATGACACATTTAATACAGTGTGGCTTATGTCAGCGAGAGGAATGTGAGGTATTTTAAAAAGGGAGGTGGGTCTGCAGGGCGGTATATGGTGTCAGCTGCCAACAAACACCCCCACACCCCATAAACCCTGCATGCCTCAAAACTAGAGTCAAAAAGCAGTAGCGCGTAATCTAGTTTGATCCACAACTAATGGCCCAAACAGCCCCCCTGATATGTAGGCGCATCACTGCGCAAGTCGACCACATTTTATAAGTAGTGGTCTTTATTAAACTCAGGCCAGAATTAAACGTTTAGCCTGTTTGTGTTTAATGCCAATTTAGTTCATTTGTCAAGATATTACAAAAATATTAGCAATCTCATTGAATGAAGCCCACATGTTTGTTAAATCATTTACAGAATTTATCTCAGGAGGGGAAAGAGGTGATCAAGCCTTGATTGATTTAGGAAGCAGGGAAGACTCAAAATTAACCAATATAAGAGAACAGACCAGTTTTGCAGTTACATGGGCTATAAATCAGGCCTGTTGTGGAGGGGCTTCCTATACAGACTACATCGAAATGACCTACACTCATATAGCTCTTGAAATGACCTTTTTAAGCACCATTGGTGTGTTTTAAAGGCAAAAGAAGGTTCAAATGAATGCAGATTTTGACGATTTCTGAACTAGGAGTTGGAATGCTTGATTTCCAGAAAAGGTGGATGGCATCACGTAAAACTTGCATTTGGATCAACCAACTCGCTGCTTCGCCTGTCCACTCGTCCAGGCTCCCTTCCCCCCCATGTCTTGCGACCTGCACACACCTCCCCCCTGCCCACCCTGTCCCTGCTGGCAGAGATTTCTACTATTACTACTACCGGTAAACCGCCAAGAAGTCAGGATAACACAAGCAGGGGCCAGCGACCAGAAATGTGTCACCGGGCCATGCGCACAGTGCCGATGGACAGGATTATCCAAGGGCTTCAGTATCAGCCGGAAGAATAAACATGATAACCATTCCTCCCCACGCTATTCTCAGTCAATTTCATTCAATACAAAGATAACTGAATCCGGTGACGGGGTTGAAATCGTAAAAACGCTACACACCCGTAAAGGAATGTTATCAGGGATGTAAAAGGACATTTAAAATGCCATTAAACGTGGTGAGGTCACGATAAGCTCACCTCTGAGAGTCACACACACAATCGTTAGTCCCCTTGTGGGAGTTGCAGGGGATTTCTATACAGCTAAGCGTAGCGTGTATGGTATTCCTTGTGTTATGTCAAAATACACACGTTTTATTATTTGTAGTGTCTGTCATGCAAGCTTGAACCAAACGCCCGAAGCTGCACAACCACGTAACGGGACTTACACGCTGCACAACCATCATGAGGATGCGTGAATGGGGCGAAGGCTTTGGCTTCTTCCCATTGGCCTGGAGGTTCAGAATTCAGCAAAAAAAAACAGGCAATTACTGAGTCAACAGCTAAGAACTAAGACAAACACATATGGATGATCTTGTGACCCTGCCACTGCCATGTACGTGCGACCACACGGTGAGATGCTGATTGCGGACGATAGGTTGGCCACTGCAGATGAAACGCTTACACGTTTAAATCCCACCAGTGTGTGACAGATTGGAGAAGTGTGAAAGCAAAGGAAAGTGAACAAGGGTGAAGTATTTGTGTGTGAATGACAATTGAGTGAGAGCACATAAACTCACCTTTTTTAGCCGGCTGTGAATCATTGTTTGGAAGACTTGAGCCACAACCAGGGCGATCCCCACTATCAGGAGGTGAGCGCACACGATCCCGGTGGCGTAAATGGCACAGGATCTCCGAGTCATGATGCTGCCCGGGCGGATGACTTGTCCTCTACTGGGGGTCGATGAAACTTCACTGAAGTCGATGATAACTTAATATCAACCCGCCCCGTTACACACACAAAAATGTAACTGAAGATATAGCGATCTGCCGTCTTGTCGAGCAGCAGCTGGGGTCGAAACTTCTGACTTCTACCCGGCGAGGCTTGGGGAGGGGTTTAAAAAAAACAGAGCGGGGGGGAAACACAAACGAGTATCAAAAAAATGTTGGCACTTCTCGTGAAAAATCCCGACTTAAAAGGACCCTGGCACCTACAGAGAGAGGCAGGACTGGCCAGCTCGGAGGCGGTGGGGAGAATGAAAACGGCGGCTCTCAGCACATCGGGATCGTAGAAGTAGAAGAGCTGCTGTGTCCACCTCCGCCCCTTCCTCTACGCAATAATGAGCTCGGTCAGGCGAAAAGCGTCGCTTGGTGAGGCTGGCTGGCTGCATGGGCGGTGGGTGTGTGCAAAAGCAACGAACATGCAGTAGTGTGATGGATCTCTGTCTGTCTGCTTTCACGCATTATTTGATTATAAAACAAACAAACAAACACATAAGATGACTTTTAACCAAAATATTTGTTTTATTGTATTTGTGCGCCTTCACGAGAGTATTTTGTCTAGTTTAGGTGTTGAAATAACTCTATAAACAATTGCTTTTGGGAGTTTTTATACCGATGCTTTGACTGGTGCGATCATATTTGAAGTTTCTGGTATTTTATGAGCTTGCAAGAGTGCCAGGATTATGAATGAATTAGCAGCAGAGTACTCATATGCAGGGGGGTATTCCTCGTAGTGAGTTTGCCGGGTCTGGTCACGTGTGTTCATGCACAAGCTGATTCGAAATGGTTTATTACATTTTTCACTTTCACGTTAAAAGTGTGACATCCTATTGTTCACTGCACACTCATGCAAATAGCGGACGCAGAGGTAGAACCGTTACCTTTTTCTATGTATTCCGCTAACTCGCCTCCCTCTCCCTCATCGAGTCTCCTTAAATAAGCTCCGCGTGGATATGATGAATAACGTTGCATTCAGGCGACCAACGATCGTCGACGCGAGCCCTTTGTGCAAGCAGCTCCGAGCTCTCATTGGCTACAGCCCTCCCGGACCACCGTCTCAAGACCACCCCTTCTGCGCGCTGATTGGTCAGTCGCTGGCGAGTGTGATGTTGAATTTCATCGACTGATTTCGGGGCGGGGCTCCTATAAAGGGGGAACCGTCGACTGACTGACTGCTGGGCGTGAAGTTCTGAATCTTCACTGACACAAAGTGGGATGCTGCTGCTACGGAGCCCGCTCAAACCACAGATGATGTTGTAGCGGCATAACAGAGAAGACAGTGGATGATTAATGGCCTCCGTTGTGTTTGTCATGAGGTCGAACCACCACATTGATACAGAGAAACATAAATTATGAGCACCCACGAGCTGCTGAAGTCCTCTCCATCAAGGGGAACAAATGTCACTGCACTGACAGGAAGACAGTTTAACTACACAAAAACACTTACATTTAACATTTATAGAGAAGATTTTACACTGAAATGTGTGTTTTCAACACATTAACATTACATTTCAGTGGTGTCACAATTATGCTGTCATGCACTTAACATGATGTTACAGCTACTTGGCTTGATCACTCAGAGCTCAGGTTAGATGTCTGATTGTGTCTTTTTACTCTCTCAAAAGTTCAATCTGAGTAGACTATCTGCCAAACAAATGCACACATGTAGGTTATTTGGTTATTGTTAATTTATTCACTTAATTAAGGCCTACAGCTGACACTATGCTACAGGCTAAAGGCCCTGAAAAACTATTTTCTCTGCGGCTTCTTCTATAGCAACGTGTACACACAATCATATATTTTTTGGCTCTTTTTTCAAGACAGATTTTCAGTATTTGGGACAGTGCTTGTCTGTGGTGGGCACGACTCTGTCGGAGAGAGGTGATGTAGCCTATTGCTGTGCACTACTTAGCATTTAGCAACATTTGACCTTAAAATGTGATGAGTGGTGGGGATGTTTGCTTAGTTTGGAGTTTTGAGCGTTAAACTATTGACAAATATCAACTGGGGCTATTAGCAAAGCATTTCAATATGCTTTAATAAAATCAGGCTGGCATCAGCTTCCTTTGATAGTTTCACCTACAAAGAAATTCAAAAACTCAACAATCAAATACAAAAAGCTTATTCATGCACGCTGACCATGCATGTCATTCGGTTTTAATGATCACTTCCCTACCTACATAGTAATTTCTTTCAGTGTGATAACCATATAGTACCATGACAGACTACAAATGGTGGAAAATAGCAGTTTGCTAAAACATGGTACAATGCATCTCTCCTTGCCCTAAACAAGGTAAATGTTTCTTTTGTACATTGTCCCTGTTTAAATAAAGTTACATTAAAATCTATTGTTGCACCAAAAGACTTGTAGCTGTTAAAACTGTGGAAAATGATCTAGCCCGTCAACCTGTACAGTCTAGCGCATGCTGATGTGTTAAGGCCAGGACACACCGGTCCAACTACCGACCGTCGCCCGAAAATGGAGTCTGCCGATTCAGGCAGCTCCAGTCTGCCCGTCGCGGCCAAAAAAGTGCCAAGAACACACCGAGCCGACTACCGACTTTACGTATGCTCTGCGCTTGCGCGGGACGTAATGTCTCCATAACAGCAGGCGGCGCTAATCTGTATTGTGGCCCAAAAAAATCCGGAAGCCGGAAATGATGGTACAGCTCCAGACCATAAAGAGCACCATTTTTAGCAGAGAGTCTCGAGCATGGTGTCGAGCAGTCAAGAAGGGTTGATGCATGTGAGTATTCGCTGAACGAAACAAACAACCAAATCAAAACAATGGCTAGCGATGCGATACTGCTGTTTGTGCTACCCGCCTCACTTCCGGGCTTCACTGATTCGCTAGCCCTCCACCAATCAAATTGCTCCGACTGAAAGACTGCCCGACGCCGATTGAACATGTTGAATCGAAGCCCGACGACATATACGACGGCCGACATCATCGAACACACCAAACCGATTCGTGTCCCCGCCCCCTCCAGACTCTCCGACCATGTCCGATGGCCGATTATCGGGCCGGTGTGTCCTGGCCTTTAAGAAGTGTTCCCCACCTCTAAATGCCATCAGTTCTTAACGTCAAGCTCCTGAATGTTTTACCAGAACTTGGTGGAAATACGACCACCTTTTAATGTCACAAAAGGTCAAAAGGTGACATTTCTCTGGCATTCTTCAATGGCTTTTGGACTCTGTGGCACTCGAAGCATCTTACCCGTGTTCGCTGAAATAGGACACCAAGGATTGAGCCACCACCACCCTTATTTACAGACAACACCAGCTGCTTTTACCCAGCATTGAGGAGAGGCCAGTACAGACAGAAGGTTACCTGACATGGCCACTCCCAAGCTCAGTTTCTCAAGTGCCGGTCTGGAGCTAGTGGCCAATCACAAACCTGTTCTTTTCCTTTCCACAGCAAAAAAATAAAATAAAATGCTCTCGGCCAGGGAAACTTAGAGCTGCCTTAAGTTAGAGGGCCGCACCAACTGATTGCCGGTCTAGAACCAAGAACTGCCTATGTCATGGGCTGGGGGCGCGAATACTGTCTGTGACCAATGACGGCAACTAAAACTTTGTGACTGTCAGTTAAAAAATACACACCTATGGGTCGTAAATTTAAATTTAAATTGCCGCCTGTAACGATTGAGACAAGCAACACAAATACACTGGACCAGTCCTGCCAGTAACAACAATTTTAGAAATGCAATATAGTCTGCCGGTGTTGTGCTTGAAGTTAGCTCTAGCTAGGAAAGCTTAGATGTACACAGATGTATACTGATGTTGCTCTCTGGCCGGTGGAAAAGCAAACCTGTCCTTAGATGGTTTGCAAGTTGAACCAATGCTAACCGTCTCTAGCGCAGGCCATAGTCATTCATAGGTTACGCTTAGTGACTGGCTCAAGCCATGTTTGGCTGTTGGCCCTCAGGTAAGGATCATACGGTCTATGGTAAGGGTGCATCCTGCTATTAAGAGCTTTATGGGCAGTAATGCACCGACTGAGAGGTCAGCACGGTCAAGCAGCCGCCTCTTTCATAACCCATTCATAAATAAAGCAGGATGAAAGACGAAAGGTTTTCCTCAAGGAAGTTATATACAGTAGGCGTACATCATATTCTTTTATGTTGCAAACTGGAAGGAACCGACTGGGCTCAACATTAATGTAATTGAGTTTTGCCTCATTGTGCTGGGCTTTATGGAAATCCCAAAGGATGGGGGCTGCAGGAGGGGGGGCAGCATCTGTTCAAACAAGAGAAATAAAACATGCTAAAGAAAATCATCAGGGGGGAAGCATAACAGTCAAGTAATGCAGCAACATTGTTTCGGCCAAAAGAAAGGGTTGGAGGCTGAAGAGGGGTAAAACAGTTCAACCTTTGTGATGGTTTCTTTTTATGTTTGATCAGCAGAGCGATCACTGATGTCTTTCCCCCCTGTTTTTTTTTGTTGTTGGACTTGTTGGACGCTGAAGACACTGAGCTTTGAAGGCCTACACAAAGCTATTTGATGACTGGAGATTGTTTTGTATGGGAATATCTCTTTATACAGGACCATAAAAGCAGTTCTTGGTAAGAATAGGGCAAGCATTCATACAACAAGGAGAGTATTAATAAGAGGCAAAATAATTTTTGGACAAGTTCTTCAAACTGGTGTCTGTTGTCCCTACAAATCCTTCATTGTGTGCGACACCAACAGCTTTTGGTTTGCACTTTGAAGACATGGCTAAAGTGCAAATGTAGCTGGGCAGCGAGCACATTTAAACAAGTGTCCATTCATGGGTAAGAAAAAGAAAGTATTCATTGAATGTTTCATACATTCTGCAGTGTCAGCTTTTTGAATTTTCCCTCATGCGAAATGCGTTATGTGTTAACTCATATGGGCTCTACTTCACATTGTGTTTAGCAGGAATTTAAGGTCAGCATCCTCACACACCCAACAATTCTAATGAGATTTCAATAACTCACATGCTGCAGCCCATTGTCACGTGGTGAACAGAGAGTTTGTAGTGTTATGTAGCAGTGACAACTGAATCCTGTTTGAGGTTTGATGGGCGTATTCAATGTGTACTTTTACTTGCTAAATAAAATATCAAATAACACACGCAGTATGCAAACAGTGATTCATGTCTTTCATAATGATGCATACTCCTTAAATCATAATTTGTCGCACTGTACAAATAATATGTCCCACAGAGTTAGCTGAGGTTAGGAATTTGCGTGTCTCCGGGGCAACAGGGAAAAAAAGGGCGTCTTTGAATTGAGACAGTTAATTGTAAAAAGACTAATGGCCTACAGCCATATGTTTAATAAGGCTAACATGCTTAGAGCGAACATGTTAACACGCAGCTACAATGTTCACCATCTTAGTTTAGCGTGTGATCATGTGAACGTTTGCTAATTTGCCAAACAAAAAGTAGCTGAGTTTTTTAGAGGTATTCAACTTAATATTTAAAAAATATGGCACTGTTTAGGGGCAAAATTAATGTCAATATATAATACATTTAACTACATCCAATAATTGTTGAGATATTTCAGTCCGGACCAAAACAGTGGACAATGCATCCATACAACACAGCTGTCCTTAAAGCCACGCTGCTAGGGCAAAACAGGGCATATTTAAGGCAAACGTCCTTCTATTAGCTGATTAACTTTTACGGGCCATTGGGTTTAGATGATATAATACTTGAAAGTTAAAAGCTTAAAAGAGTTGCCCCTTAACTTAAGGTCAACTTACTAGCCATTTCTGTGTTTTTAAATCACATCTCACAGTCTTTCTCAGTGTATGGGGTTTGACGGCGGTTACTAAAAGATAGTAATTGTACTTAGAATAAAGATCTAAAATTATAATATTAATGAATTTGCTCATAGTTTTTTCTGCACAATGAAATGTATGCGAATTCTTAAACTGCAGTTTCCCCTATAACATACAGAATGTGTTTCACAGGGTGCAGTTCAAACTTTTTGTTTATGGTTTGGGAAAATTCGACCGACTTTGATTTAAAACCAGTCACTCAAAACATGTTAATCATATACAAAGCAGCTTTTCCTAAAACATGACATTTTTGAAGAGCAGTATTTTTTACTTGACAGCAACCTGTCACATTCCCTCATCTGTCCTCCCTATCTTAAGCTCCCTCCGTAAATCAACGCAACAATATTAACCCTTTATGTAAATACTGCTTGACATGGTATGCAGTGCCCTCCTCCCCAGAGGGCTGCACCACGGTGGAGCCTGGTACCGAACATTAAGTCACGGTGCTTTCGAGGCTGAGACAGTCTTTGTAAGGCCACAGACTGAAATACAGGCATAGTTGGGGGGAGGGAGGGGGAGACTTGTTAGGAGTGGCAGACCTTTTCACTGGAGGTGATTAATGCAAACAGAGCCATTAAATGTGCAATGGGAAGAGTACACTGCATTAAATTTATTTCTCGGTTAATTCATTCCTTGCTCTCCTTGGAGAGGATCACAGTGGCCCAAAGAACTTGCTGTGTTGTAGCAGACAAAAGAAACGTTAGGTAATATGACAAATCCGAAAGGTTAGAGATTGAATCCAATATCCTACAGTTTATCGCAGTGGTGGAAAGTAACTAAATACATGAACTCAATAACTTTCATTTTAGGTTACCTACAGTTATGCTTATACTCCAATTTTGAGTGAAATATGATACCTTCCACTTAATTTATATGGGCAGTCAGGATTGTATATAAAAAATCACAATCTTGAAATGAAATAGGTTGTTAAAGATTAAACTAGTGGTTCTCAACCTTTTTGACCAGTGACCACTCGCAAAAAAGAAGGGTCTAGTTTTGTGCCATTCTCATCTATAAGATGTCTGAGTGCATTTCCATCCACCAATTTTCATACACATTTTCAAGTTGAAAACATAAAGGACTTGGAGTCCTCCACATTGTGTTTTGTTTGTTTAAGGTTTGACTGGAACTTATTTAAATCATGTTTTTCCTGAAGTGGTTCAACAGCAACTGACAGAAGAAATAGTGCCACCAGCTTTTCATCTTGATGCCCCCAATTCTTAATATTCACATTATGGTAGTGGATGACATTGATTTTGCCATCACTTTTAAGCAGCTCTACCAAAAAGTGACTTTCCTTCCAAACCTTTCAGATGGTTTCATTTAAATAATAGGTTTGGTCCAAAAAATAAATACATTTTAGCTCAGCATAACTTTTTTTCCTCTTTCCTGCCCCATTAATCATGTCACGACTCCACACATTTATCTTGTGACCCTTTGAAAGGGCCTGACCCCTAGGTTGGGAACAGCTACAACAGTACCTACTTGCATATACAGTAGTAAAATCAGCTCAACATCAGCTAGCTACAAAAGTAAACTACTAGTTACAGTAATGCATGAATGCATCAGTATTATCTAAAAGTGTGCAATATGATACAATAATATATGAGTTATTATTTTGCAGAGGCACTACTTTACAGAGTATTTTTTGGTCTTCTTTACTTAAGTATTTCTTCCACCACTGATATAATTTAACTTATACCAAAGAAAACATTCAAGTTGTTTTTTTGTCATTGTATGTATTGTGTATGATTCTCATGGTATGACATTCCAGTTTACTTATCCAACAGGGGTCAAGTGATGGACTGACCATAGAAGTCCTTTGTCCAGCAAGGTGTGGTTCATTTCCCACCATTCAACTAAAGTGATTTGTAACAGGAGACAGCGACTCATTGTCCCCGAACCAAGCAACAAAGTATTACATTAAGAACTTAAGGAGGAACTGCTGTCACACCACAAGTTGATTTAATTAAAAACATATTGTAAAAAAGATAAGATAAAGTGTGCATCTTGACTTAAATGTTGCACGCTGGCCCTGTTTAACCCTGATGTCCCCAGACTTGAGAAGAGAGTTATGCAACAATATATGCATTGTGCATAGTCTGACAAAGCCAGCCCACAATTTAAACGTGTGGTGAAAACTGAGGTGGCAGATGCACCAGGGGTATGTGGGGCTAGATCACTCCAAACAATGACAGTAAATAGTGACTACAGTCATTAAAAAGCATTAGGGATGGAAAAAAAACCCTTAAGCTATATAACGGTGGCCAACACAGAGGTCTTAACACATGTGTGATATGATCTTTCATCTATGAGTTAATTAATACATATTGCTTGCCATTTAAGCATTAATCATGATTTATGGATAAACAAATTAAAACTATTTAAATACTTGATTTATTGTAACTTAGCAAAAATAGCAACATTCTCTGGTTTCAGCCTCTCAAATGTTACAGTTTATACAGTAAATTAATGTTTACCTATTTAACCTTAATTTGAATACAAACACAAACCCCATAGTGTTGACTTACAGTTAATAGTCAGAGAAACAAGCCACGAGAACAACAGAACAATAATACAAACATAAACTATGGGGTCAAAATACTAACTGTTTCTGCCAAAAATTATATTTCTGTGTCGAATGCATTCCTATCAAGATAAAAAAAAAAAATAAGGTTTGTTTGTTTGTTTGCATGTGAAGCTTGGTGGGAATCTTATTGTGATTTAGGGACATACGATGGAAAACTTAACGTGCCACACCTGTAATGCGTCCTGTACAAATAGCATGTTTGGGAGTTCAGCACATCCCCTCTGGTGTATTGTTTTCTGCCGTTGCTCAACATCCTAAAGTAGAAGACTGTTAAAAATGGCACCAAAGTCCTTTTCACTCGAAAGCCAGCATGATTTCTCCTATAAACAAAAACATTTCCTGTGTATCGCACCAGTTTCCCTCAATTGTACTTATTCTGTCAATGAGAAGTAGAAAGTCTCTGGAGGAAAATTAATGTGGTCCTGTTGACTTTTTGTTTTATTTTTTGTCATTGTGCATGTGTGGAACAAATAAACAAATTAAGGACGCACGTCATTTAACAAATAATCAGAGGGGGCTTCCTTCTACAGGTACCTTTTTATATTAGATATAAAAGCAAATATAGTTTATGGATCAAAGTTGGATTGGTTTTCAAGTGTATCAATTCACTGCCTTTACACTAATAGCATCAGGCCATGTCAGCAAACACCTTCACATTTGAATCGGTGAAAGATACAAAAGAAACTGTTGTCTACATCCAAATATTTACTTTGGATTCTTTTCCCAAAGGGGCTGAGCTTTCCCAAGTCAGGCCATCTTCTTGCAGCCATTTAGAGAGCTGTTTGTGGACAATGAGCAATTACAGAGGTGTCGTATTTCAAAACTTATGAGTCAGGCTCTACGGTCAGGATGCATGACACGGAAATCCTTCTGAAGAGGAAAGAAAGGCGCAGTATTTTAAAACTCACAGTAAACAACGTTTCAGGCATTTCCTCACTCCAATCAAGAAGATAATGAGGCAAAAAATACAACTATCCATGAACTGATCTGGAGCTCCTCATGAGCCCGCTGTCGGATAGAAACTCCTTTAAACCATTCAAAAAAACTTTACAGAGAAAGCAGCCTTGTTTTTTGACTTGCTCACCATGTGTTTGAGTTTATCCAAGCAAGAATAAATCATTTTAATTGGCCCAAGGAAGTCAGGATTTTCCAATTCCACAGAAGGCCAGGTAAAGCTTCTAATGTGAGGTCACACAAGATAATAACCTGTATAAGAGTTATAAGTTCTCCTATTATCCCCTGTAAAACCCTTGTTTTTAGAACTTCAATGGCAAAAGCGGGCCCAAGCTGGCAAATTCACAGTGAGAATACACTCAAACTGAGAGGTTCAAATGTCAACAAATAAAGCAGATCTAAATATGGGTGCTAGTTTTGACATGTTTAAAAAAAGCAAAAGCAAATTCAGGTCATCAGCAGATCAGCACGGAAAAGGAAAACTCCTGAAACTGACACTCGACCTCTGCAGGTCATCCACTCGACTTAGCTATGTCGGAGAAAGCTGTTAAAACACTTTGATAGGAGCCCAGAGTCACATGAGGGCAGTTCAATCTTCAGAACAAAGTTGGAAATTCCGCTGAGAAATGGCCCCATGCTGATGTAACACGGTCATGATGACCACATAATGCATCCATGGAGCCGTGTTGCTACCGCATCGTGTCATCGTCACAAAGCAGTCCTGTGACAGCACGAGTAATCTATAAGCAAGAGGGAGAGGCTCTGTAGTGATAAACATATCCATTCACAACCAACAGAAGCTCAATCATGAATCTTATACTAGAGGCGTGGTTGGTGGCATCGAAATACTGGAGCGGTTTCATTGAAAATGGTCAACATGTATTGGATTTTGATAGACGAAAAATGACAGTCGTACGCCATATATATAAATATATATAAAATCCTAGCTCTCATTAGAAGTTATTATGCACTTGGCAGCGTTCAAGCTGCCTGTGATGCTTGCAAACAAACTGAAAAAGCGCATTAGACAGTTCACTGACTGCTTTGAGACTATTTGCTATGTTGGTTTGTTGCTATAAATAGGGATCATCAGCGTTGAAAGAGAGGAAACAGTAGTCCCTCTGTTCCAGCCATGTTTTCCCTGGTGTTTGAACAGCAGGAGAGTCCGGGGACCTCAACTCAAGCTAATTAGTTAATTTGTCAACCCTGGAGGAAATGGCATGTGATAAACAAAAATCACTTTCTATGCAATAGAAGCTGTCATGAATTTCCCCCAGAATCTTTCACGGACTAAGAGTTAACCTAGGAAAGTACCGGCCATGTCAATAGTAAAGTGCTGGTAAACTTAAAGACCTACTTCAACGGTGGAAATATGAAGGTGTATTGAACTCCAAGATCCTATGTAGTATAAATGTGCAAACATTTTAGAAATCGGTTCATCCTAGCCTGAGAAAAGGCAGAAAGAGTGTGTTATGGTCTCACTGTCTAACCCTACATTTTCCCATATGTGACATCACACATGGTAAAATGTAGGAGTTAGGATTAACAGGACAGCTGGGCCAAGGGAAGACTGAGGGAAAGACTGAGGGAATAAAAACCTAATTAATTATATTATAATAGTGATTTTATAAAGATAGAACGCCGGTTCCGTATGGGTGAAGTATTCCTTTAAGTACAGTTACAACGAAAACAATTGCAAAGGCAGAAGCAGACAGTTTAGCATAGAGAAGTAATATAGCAAAATGTACTTGAATATAGGGCCTACTGTTCCTGGCTACAGATCTGAGGTACTTGTCTTTAACTTAAATATTTCCATTTCATTGTATTTGATACTCTGAAAATAGGCTATTTTTCACTACTTTTTAGACAACTATAGGCCTACAGTTTTTTCGATTAAAATTTGACGTAGAAAATCTAAAGTCATCTTAATCATGCACATCATTGATGTAGTTACTTTTGTCTACTTGATGTGACATCAAGTAGACAAAAGTAACTACTAAATGCATCTCCTGCAGATCATGCGTGTGAATGCTGAGAGCTGAAATGAATGGCAATGCATACATTTAAAAAGAACAGCAAGACGTGTAAACAATGCATGAAATGTGATGCCTCAAAAATGTGAAAGCTCAAAAGCATTGTATTGTTGGGGAAAATAAAAGCAAAGCAAGGAAGAAGCTTGAAACGTAAACTGCAATCTTTCAAAAAATAGTAAAAGATTTCAAAAGGAGCATTTAAGTAGGATAGTAGGCTATATTAACAGTACAGTTGTATGGGCTCTGTGGTAATAACTGCACTTCTTTTTGAACAAGGAGAGCCCCCTAGTGCTCACATAGGTTACTGGCACAGGAGGCTCCACAGTGACAGATGAATTTGAGTCAGTTTATAAAATGTGATGTGCCCCTGGTTTGTGCACAGACAAGAGAGACAGTTAGAGCTTGCTTGCAGAAGTATAGCACAATGTGTAGGCCAACTACATATTAAAGTGTTTTATTTATACAATGGTCACTGTCACTCAAACAACACAACAGCTGTAACCATAGTCATTGACTCTATACATGCACTTAGAGGTTACCGGATATATCATGCTAGTTTACTTATATCAATACCCCATTTGAAGTGCACATACCTTGCATAGCGAAATAATAACACTGATTCAGCTTGAAAGATTTTAGGTAATGTAGGCTATATTCCTAACAAGATGTGTTACTGCTTTGCCAGTAGTTTTACTGCAAGTGATGTTGTAGATTTATTTTATTTAATCTAAAAAGACACTTTAACTAGGCCTACCTCTCCTCCCTCATAAAACTCTCTCTCTCTCACACACACACACACACACACGCACATCTCTCTCACACACGCACGCACGCACACACGCACACACACACACACACACACACACACACACACACACACACACACACACACACACACACACACACACACACACACACACACACACACACACACACACACACACACACACACACACACACACACACACACACACACACACACACACACACACACACACACACACACACACACACACACACACACACACACACACACACACACACACACACACACACACACACACACACACACACACACACAAGATACTCCCACTTTACCATTACCATAGTTACCACGTAACAAACTGCTTGGGAGAGGTCATGCACCAGGTTTTGATGGTCAACTATAGGAATAACTACTGTTTTTTCTTCTAAAACTCTCCATCCCAGGAATGGAAACAAAAAACACTAGGCCAGTTTTCCCCTGGTAAGTGACATTTAACGTCCCTTGTGTTTCAAATGAATGTAGGCCTATGCTACTTTAATATTTAGTCTTCAATTCAATTATGACTTAAGAGGTAGCTGAATGAATTAAGTATTTTGATCCTTTAGGCCTACTTACCTAAAGGTATAAATAGGCATACTAAAATGTAAAATACTGAGTTCAAAGTTAAAGTCCAGCATATCAAGCATAGGCCTATATCATATTTAATGTGTTATAGGCCTATTCTTATTATGGAGGATGTAAGAGTATATGTTTAAGTATGAAGTTCTCCAGAATGGCTAACTCCACCTTAAAAGTAGTAGAATAAAAGTAGAAATATAAAGTAACTTTAGCACAGCACTTGACTTGAGAAATTGTGCTTGGTTATTAACCACTCTGATTGGCATACAAACTATAGTAAAAGAAAAATATATATTGTTTCTGTGTTTTTCATATTATTTATATATTAAATAGTTTTAGCCTTTATAGCTACTCCATCTGAGTGCTCATCTAAATTGAACCAGTCTGAGAACAGAGAAATCGAAGGAGGTGAGAAATACTTTGAAATCGGAGAAGATGGAAAAGGGAGAGGCGGGAATAGACGGTAGGTATGCACAGACGGCTATTTAAAATGGTCCCCGGGCTGCTTCATATAGACCTACAGTATATGTGTATGTCAACCGCTAGCAGAGGAGGAACTGGACCCCCCACTGCTTTAGTTTAAGATTGAAATACTGAATGCTCTGATAAAACAGACTTTGTCAGCCTGCTGATGAGCACAGAGGCAGTCAATGCAAATACAATCCTTTATCAGGATATATTCAATTTTATATCATGATATTATTATGAAATGCTTTAATACATATACTGTTATGTAACACAGCCACTTGGGAAACTCTATGGATAAAATATCCAGGTTTAGGATTGTCTCTTTTTGCCTGACAAATGAAGCTACTTCATGGCATTCATGCAGAAAGCATCAAAAACCCAGTCTTGCTTAAATCTTTGAGTAAAAAATACAGCAAAATCAATACAATAGAAAAAAACAACAAAATGTAGTGTTTCTTTTACTACCTTCATGAAGCTTATTGGGTTCAACTTCCACAAAACGCAGTCATTCATTCTAGACCATGACACAATCTGTTGGAAACAGGTAAAAGTGCAAATTTAGAAAGATGGTCTGAAAATGATTTTATACGATCAATAAGTCCAAACAAAGACAAGATGATCCACAGTGTTATTCTTCGGATCCCAATAGAATAAAAGCAATTATGATGAAATGAGAAGGGAAGTCACATCCAACAAGCCTGCAGGCCCTTGCATTATTTTTTATTCTTAATAGAGAATATAAATGTTCCTATCTCCTTTTTTTTATCAGAGTTAAGACACCGTGACTGTTCTTCACTTAGTATTACAGGCTGAGCGTCCTACTGGCAAAACAAAATAAAAATACAAACTAAAGACACTTAAGAGAGAGCAACGTGCATGTGGTTGAAACAGAGATGCGTTTCCTTCTTCAATATGAAATATCCTTCAGTGCCTTTATGTCTGTTTGCATTACATTTCAAAATCTTCTTAAGAGAAGGAGGATAACAGTATCTTATTTTGCAGTCTCTGATATATATTTTTTTAATTTAGGTTGTCCTTTTATTGAACTCACGTTGTCGGTCTATACACACTGCAGCTTTAGTTTGTATGCATTACATTTGTTATGTACAATTGACATTACTCTTTTTTTAGTACAGATCAATTGTAAGTGTTTTTTCCTAGAGAAACTACAACTCTGATGCTCAAGAAAAACTGACCTAATTGCAATATACTGAAACAATTTTGTGTCTGTTAAGTATCCCAGTATTGAGGCTATATTTTACTGCAGTTTGCTAAAAAAGCATAGCCTACTTGTTTATCATTATCCTTAGTGTTCGTGTTTTTATGTATGCTTGAGTAAATTCTTTTTCTTTTTCAAGTAAATATCTTAATATTTCTTCGACTACTGCCTTTTACCTGTATTGTATCCTTGCTGTTTCACAAAGTTGAACTCATATTTGAAATATCTGAAACTGCTTTCTGAGATAAGTAGTTCTTATTATTTTCTAAACCCATAGGTACAAGGAGAGGTTACAGACCAAATATCTGAAAGCCACAACAAACAAGATTTCCACAGTCAGCAGTTGTTTTGTAAAAGTGAGCCTCGATGACTTGGGTGACTGCTCGTCAGTCTTACCCAGGGCCCAGGGAGGGGTCTCATCGGTTATTTTCCGAGGCTCTCCAAACCTCAACTCCAGCCAAACGCTTAGAAAGTGCATCTCTAAAGAGCATGCTTGCTTCTCAAAGCAGATGACCCAAAAGCAGATTCGCAGAGACTATGTGGCCGCAGTGGAGGAAAGACTCCAACAGCATCCTCTAGCTATGCACCCGCACTATAAGGATCACATGACCCCAGAGGTAAGTGGAAATGATAAACTGCCTGGACCACCAGGCTGCAGAACAAAGAGACCAGTATAAATGGTTAAGAGTGGGCGGACGAACAAGTGAGGCTTGATTGAAGTATAATACGTTCATAATGTGTGACAAGTTCCAACATATTTTGCATGGTGCCTTCATTTCTCCTCTCCAGTTATATGATAAGGTGGTATCCGTTTTGGACCCAAACATGGATGTGAAAAGCACCTCAGCACTTCCTTCGCCAATAGGAGACCACGCTGAGGAAAACTGCACTGAACCAAGAAAGGAAGAAGTGGACAGGGCAAAACATACAACATTTGCTCAAGTAATGCAAGTATACTGCAAGTTTGACTGGTAGCATATTCTAAATAACAGATCAATTATTCAATAAGAAATAACTAATAAAAGTTGTCTACACATTGCTCCTTGGTCAATTAACAGTAGCCCTGATGTTCAAAATCAAACTCACAGAAACCCTTGTGTTCTACAAATGAATGGAAATGGTATGAAGAAAGATGGAACGGCCAAAGTGCATAAACTGAGAACCTGTGACGATAAGAAAGTAGCAGCCAAACTTTTCAGCAAATGGTTTTCCAGTCCGGTAAGAACAAGTGGGCAAGTGTGATACAAAAAACAAAGACATGACATGACACAATAACTAATATAATATTTAAATGATGATACAAGGGACTTCTGTTTGTTTCTTGCAGGACGCAGATGCCAATGTTACTGAATCTGACACACTGGGCAGTTTTAACCGTGGCCTTCAAGACTGAAATCCTGTCACAACCATAAATAGATATTAAAAAACAGTTCACAAAAGCTTAAGCTCACAAAAAGTTAAATACATTTGTTGTTGGAGAAAACTGCCAACCACAACAATAACCAGGCAGCATGTCAAAAGAGATGGGCTGTGAAGTCCTAATAAGATAAGATCATGACAACCGTCTGCCACAAAATCTCAAGACAGCTTATGTCCCTTTCCCATCTATTCAACACGTGAAGCAGTTGGTTTGTAAACAGAATGAGGAGCAGAAACAGATGTATGCAACCTTAGATGTCAGGAGTTATGTAATCCACAATGGACCACGGACTGCCAAGGCTAAAAGATGATACATTTAGACCAGTGTTTGCCTCCGCAGCATCTGGAAACACAAAATGTGTTTCAAAACCTCACTGTAAATAGATGAGAGAAAGGCGAGTTGTGTCTGAAATATTTCCCGATTTCAAAGAAACATAGATGTTTAGGCACTCTGTTTAAGTACAGGGGTTGCTGATGCTTTATGTCTAATGTTGTATTATGTGTAAGCCAATAAAGATGCTGCATAATTGTTAAATATTCTTCCCTATTGGTATCACGATGGAGATATGTGTGTATAGCCAAATCTTCAAGCATGATAAACCAACATTGTGCAAAACATAGATTAATTTAAATTTGGCCAGATTCCTGGTATGAAATAACTCAAACACATTTATAAAAAATATAAACTGTATTTAAACAATAAATAACAAAAATACACCTGATTGGGGATTTCATGAAAACTTCATCCGAGGAGACTTATATAACAAGGAGTTTCTCTGAAAAGAAATGTGTGAAGTAATTAAATTAATTAAAGAGATTATAACCAATCAATCACATTTGTAACAGGGAACTTGTATTGCTATGGATTACATTTGCCTCATATTGCCTCACATTGATCAACTGTAAGTATTAATGTTATTCAGATGTTATCGGTTGATGCAGTATCTTGAAGATAAACACACAATAGAGCTATGTAAGCAGTCAACTCTCATTAACTTGTAATTATCAAAATAATTCTGAAACAAAATAAATTAAGTGGTGTACATAGTTATATGATAAACTGTGCATACATTATGTTCAGTTTTAACAATTTACTGATTAGATGGGCCAGCCTATGCATCTGTCTTTTTTTGTGTCTTGTTGGTCACTGTTGGCTGTTTGGGTCGGAGGTCAGGAGGGAGTGGACGGGGGACCTGCGGCCAAGTGACAGTAGCTGTTGGGTGGTAGTGTATCTCACTGCAGTCACTGGACTTGATGTAAAGGGGCCTAGAAGGGTCATAACATATGTAAGAGAATTACATTTGTGAAAAATTAAATTTTCTTTGTAATTTCTCTCTTGTAAGGCTCTCTTGTAAGGCCAAATTATTTTTTCTAGATTAAATACATTTTCTATAAATATCACAAATGAATATTTAAAAAATAAAATGCTGCTCAAACTGTTCAATACAATCCAAATCTCGAATACAATTTATTCATGATGTAAAAAAACTGAGAATAGCAGGAACATTCCAGTAAAAACATATTTGGGTATATTTGTTAAAAAGGAAACTTTTTGTTGGATTCCTTGAACACGACAAAACATTTCTGAAAACTCACCCTGTCTGAAGGATATGTTGTTGATTATGTTGCCGTTTGTCAGCTCAGCTGTCTTCAGGGAATGTGGCTCACTATATACAGTGTGTGCACAAACAGACAGCCATTAAATCACATTCCATAGCCTGCAGCACTTTGTAGCACCTTGCATGTTGCATGAGGGGTCAAAAGGTCACGTAGGTCGATGGTGTGACCATCTCACAGCCTCAAGGCAAGTCACACTCAAAGCAGTCAACAAGCAATATACAACCCAACAAAAAATTGGGTTGTACATAGTTTTCGGCGCGCTCCCTACCTGCCGCAGGTTTTTCTTCTCAATCTGGAGCCAGCTTTTACTTCTTTGGCGTGGTCAGTACTGCTGTAGGTGACAGTGAAGTATTTGAAAATACAATGAGACAACATATAACATCCCATGAGTCCAGAACAGAACATAACAGAACTTATGAAACTAGGGAGTTTTTCACCTATACAAGATCAACAGCTTGTCTGATCCTTCTATGGTATATACACTCACCGGCCACTTTATTAGGTACAGCGGTACATTTTCTTGTTAACACATATAACTTAACCAGCCAATCACATGTCAGCAACTCAATGCATTTAGGCATGTAGATTTTCACTCTAAACCATCTCTAGGGTTTACACTGACTGGTCCGAAAAAGAAAAAATATACAGTGAGCGGAATTTGTGTGGACATAAAATGCCTTGTTGAAGTCAGAGGTCAGTGGAGGATGGGCATACTGGTTTGAGATGATAGAAAGGCATCAGTAACTAAAATAACCACTCGTTACAACCAGGGTATGCAGAATACCATCTCTGAACGCAAAACATGACCAACCTTGAAGCAGATGGGCTACAGCAACAGAAGACCCCACCGGGTGCCACTCCTGTCAACTAAAAACAGGAAAATGAGGATACAATTTTCACAGGATCACCAATATTTGACAATAGAAGATTGAATAATCATGCCTGGTCTGATGAGTCTCGATATCAGTTGTGACATTCAGATGGCAGGTTCAGAATTTGGCATAAACAACATGAAAGTATGGATCCATCCTGCTGTGTACCATCAACCATGCCATGTTCAAAGTCACATAAACCCCCTTTCTTCCCCATTCTGATGCTTGGTTTGACTTCAGTACATTATCTTGACCACGCCTAAATGCATTACATTGCTGCCATGTGATTGGCTGATTAGCTTTTTGTTTTTATAAGCCATTGAACAGGTGTACCAAATAAAGTGGCCGGTGAGTGTATATTACAGTGCAAGTAGTGAAACACAGTGTGGTCCATGAAACCACTCATGTATGGATCCTTGACTCCACTGACTTCCTGCTCACTTTGTAGCATCACATGCTTTTCAGATGGGACAGGACCTAAGCTAGCCTAAGAACAGCTAATCCTTGCAGTGTGTGGGAATGGAGCCAGACGTACAATGTGATTCTATGTGCTCTCTCCGGTGCCGACCTCCTCCTGTGGAAGCCGCTGCCAGCAGCTCCGTTATCCGTGTGTGGTCTTGGGATCTCAGAGACCACTCCTCGCAGTTCTTTGACCAGAGACCTGAGTTCACAGGCGGGGCTCTCTTGCTGAGGAGAGAGGGGAGAAAGATAATGTCAGTGCACTGCTGTGGTGATATGATGTTCCCTTGAGGAGAGAAGAATAATACAGGACAATCTCACAAAATCTATACCTGTGACAATTAGCGATTTCTCATCACTAAAACACATAAAAATGTATTAGCATTACAACAATACAAGACAAACCAAATTGCATTACTTAAAGACAGGTTTCTCTCCTTGCCAAAGGAATGAAATTCCGTTCATGTTTTTGATTTAAAGGCCTAGCAGATGTGCAGTCAAATAAACAATTATTCACACATGCATTTGATAAGACGAGATACAGGGAGTTCCTGACTGTACCGTGATCTGAGTGTTGGAGGCATGCTGAGGGGGAGCAGTGGGTGCAGATGGGGATGGTGAGTCCAGTTCAGGTGGAGATGCATTCAGAGCTATACGGACATGTTGACCTTTAAGTTCCTTCAAAGAAAAGAAAATTGATTATAAGTCAAGCTTTGTGCTCGGTTCCCTAAACATGAAAGTTATATAATAAGTCAAACATGTACGATGCAGAGAAAAAAACCTAGCACAAAGCATTTTTTACAAACATAGACATACTGTGTTTGTATAGGACGGGTAAGTTATATTCCCTCTTGCAAAAAGACACTCTGTTTATAATCAGCTCTACCTTAAAGACCAGGGCATGTTTGAGTTTAAGACGGAAGAACTCCTGCTCCTTCAGCTGGATGAAGTCTTGACAGTCTGCAAAGCTCTCTGACATCTTTGGGAAGATAAGGAGCAAATTAAACATTAAAACCGTGACAAACAAAAGCAGAGCCAGAGCAGGACTTATAACTTAGGTCAATTTAAAGAAAAAAATAATAATTAAGTGTAAATGAGTGCCACCTTGTGAAGGATTGCCTCCAGCTGGCTTATCCGCTCTCTTGACTGTTTATCTTTGGAGTGAAAGGCCTCTAGTTCATTGCCAAGATGTTTCTTCTCCTCCCTGAAGAAGTCAAGCTCCTTCAGCTGCCGCTGGTGCTCCAGGCTCTGGTAATGCTTCTCCTGGATAGTGTGGAAAGAGTCGACAAAAATATGGAACATGTGCTGTGTTTTAATCTATTATTTTGTTGGACTGGACAAAGTTGTAGACCTGACGAGTAGACCAATTTGGAATGTCCAATAAAAGAAACTAGACATCTGAAACAACTAACAGAACTAATCAAGTTCCGATTTGAGTTTTTTACCTGGTGCAGCTTCTCCACAGTCTCCTCTAAATGGTGGATTTTGCCCTGCAGGGTGTCGATCTGCTCTCTCCTGGCTGTGATCTTCCCCTGCATGTCCATAGCTACTTTGAGACCTGAGGGGGAGACAAAAACCAAGTGTCACACACCTGCATTCCAATTCCCATACTTCCCTGCTATTTAGTATGGTAAAAGAATTAGGATGTCCCAAATCATGTAATCAAATACAGAATGCAGAAAAAAACCTGATGCCAAAATAATTTTTTTATGCGGAAATCCGCCACAATCCACTGAACAGCAAAGTTATGTCACATCGACAGAGCATCTGAGTGAAAATAAGCAGCGATGTGACAGAAATGTAAGCAAGTAAAGGCAAGTTGAAGGTGCGATTTTATGACAAAATCAATAAGTAAAAGTATGTCCCAGTCATAATGCATGCTAAATACATACTTTGTATTGTCAGCTGTAGTATGTAGAATAGTAAAACTAAAGAGGAAGCGATTTAGAACGCAGTTACCCGGATTATATCTGTTAGACTGGAATGAAGCAGACAAGGAATATTTCATGTACATGAGTTGTTGGCAGTCCTAGATTCCAAAGTAAATCACTGTATCGTTATCTTTTAATGAAGTCCTAGTTTAAATAATGCTATGTAGCTTACCGTGTCCTTCGGCTCCCTCCAGGGTCCTCAGGTTGCTCCTGACCTTGTCCAGCTCATCACAGGCGTTCCTCAGCTGACTCTGAAGCCTCAGCACCACACCCTTGTGCTCCTCACTCTTACAGCTGTGGTGCTGTTGCAGCTGCTTGTGCTCCTCTGAAAGCGTGCCCGCACAAACACATGTATTACATTCACAGAGAGAAAAGGCCCTCTTAACACAAAAGCAAACACACACACAACAATAGAAGGGCTTGGTTGACAGTGAAAACATACCAAACACGGTTCTTTGTTTCTTTAGCGCAGCAGGACAAGAAGATCATTTGATTTGGCAAAACGAAGAGAGAACTGCTGAACTCTTTCTAGAATACAGTCCCGTGTAGTTCCTGGCGAATGAAGGCGTCTGTTTACACTAGTTTGCTGAAAGTCCAAAAGGTCATGGTGGATGCTTGACTTAAACAATATGATAAAAGTCCACATGGAATATTATACTATACGAAGTGATAATATCAAATAATAATAAACACAATTATTATCACAATTCCATAGAAAATTGTGATTTTAAACTAAGTGCAAAACTAATTTATTTCATTTTCTACCATCCTTTATATCATGGCTTGAAACAATCTAAGCCTTAAGAAATTCCATATTTTGATTTAGGGTGTATTCACACAGGGAAAGTCCGCTAGTTCACTTGCTTTGGTCCAGACCAAATAGAGTTTAGATTTTTTTTGTTTGGTGCGGTCCACTTTCATATTGCCCCTTTTGTAAGTGAACCAGCATTACGAAGCAAAACCACACGTGATCTGAGATCATTCATTCATTGGACAGACATTCTGGGGTGGAGAGAAGCAGGCTGAACGAAGTAAAAACTGCGAAATATATCATTGATATAATATGGGGTTAAAAATAATAAAAAGTTTCCCATAATGTAAAGCTGACGGCAATTTATTAAAAAAGAAAAGGCACAGTGCTTTCTGCATTTGGGTCGGATCGATTCCGGACAAATTCACACCACAAACGAACTGCAGCAGAGTGCGTTTGGAAACGCACCAAGACCACCTCTTCAGCTGGGTCTCGGAGCGCTTGTTTGGTCCGCCCCCGAGTGCGATTGCTGTATTCACACCTGTCTGAAAGATGCGCACCAAAGGCGGAAGTGCACCTGAGTTCGTTTCAACCGAACTAAACACGGCATTTGTGAATACACCCATAGATTTTTTCTTCTTCTGACAATATCTTGTGTTAACAAGTGGAATAAAAGTAAGACAGGCAAAATCTTAATGTGAATTAGAGAATATTTATCATTTATTCATGAACTGAATCCGATATAAAGTAAATAAATATATACATTTTTCAATCATTTTTTAAAAATTAAGATTTTGTTGTACTTTGAGTATATGATGTTTAAACTGTATATGTATTGATGTGAGGCTATTCAGGCTACATGTATTTAATTGTTAAGACACCTCCTGTGATGCTAAATGTACAGTAAGTTGTTGCAATGCCAGGTTTGTTGGTGTTTAATTTGTATAACTAATTGCATGGGTCATATAAACAACCAGACACTGAAATTAAAGTATTTATTTATTATTTATTTAATCATTATTATAGAGAGAAGAATTCACTAGAGTTTTATTTTGTAACGGGGGTTTGAATGCTGGTCTTGTGTGTTGGGAGTCAATCCTCACTCACTAGTGATGGTGCGTAAACGGCTGCGCCCGTGCTCCAGCTGGGTGTGGAACTGCTTCTCCCTCTCCAGAGTTTCCTCATGGACATGCTGCTGTTGTTCAGCCTGTAGCTTCTGCCTCTCCAGCTCTGCAGCAGCCAGCTCTGACTTCTGCTGCTCTGACTGAGTCTAATCAGCATAAGGCAAAGGGAAAGAAAGAGAGACAGATAGCGATAAGGTTAGTGGTGATGTAGGTTGGATATGAAAGTTCAAAGCAGTGATCTAATCATTTGACAGTAAAGTGTTGTGCCTTGCTCCTGACCCTGAGCTGCTGAATCTCCAGCTTGTGCTGGTTGAGCTGGTTGCTGAGGAGGCTGTTCTCCTGGTGAAAGGTGTCGATGGTGCGGCTGTGTTGTAACGTGGTCTGGATGCTGCTCTCCATCTGTGACCTCAGAATAGTAATCATCTTATCTCTGTCATCCAGCTGCAGCCTCAGTGTCTGTCCTTCTGCGAGCAGCGTCTGGCACTGGCTCTGAGCCTCTTCCAACCTGGAAAAAAGCTGAAAAAATAAAATACGTAATTAATTAAAAAACCTGTTCAAGTTCAACTATGTAACCTTTACGAAACAATTTACTTAATGCCCCTTTAAGATTGAATAGTCACTGATTTATATATATTGGATAATCGGAATAGTGTTTAACGAACGGTTTATTACCTGCTGGGATTCTTGCTGCCTGAGCTGGAGTTCCTTGTTCTTCTCCTCCAGGAGTTCTTGGGATTTCCTCCCTTCCTGGGTGCTCTGCTCCAGAAGGGCCTTTAGGCCGGTTCTCTCCTCCCCACCTATACGAAGCTGTTCCCTGGCTGCCTCCAACCGTCCACTCAGGGCCTGTACCTCCTCCTGGACCTCACACTGCTGCTGCTGCTTACCACATCTCTAGAAGATGAAGCAGGTTTACCAGTTCACCACAGTATTATATTGTATTTTTTAGGTCTTGGGTCTTAGATTCTCCTTTAAACTTTGACTTTTTTTTAAATGCATATAGTATGAGCATTGTTGGAGGAAGCCTGAATAATTAACTTTAATTGTTTTGCATTTGACAAATTAAGATTAGGTTTGACATTGATGGTTGGCTGAAGTACCTGAAGTTGGCCGAGCTGGGACTGAAGCTCCTCTGCCCATTGCACAGATCGCTCTCTCTCTCTCTGGGCGTCCATCAGTTGGGATCGAGTATGAAAGAGCTGCTGCTCCAGACAACTAACCTGCAAGGTCACAAATCACATTCACCATCCAGATAAAAAGGCATTTTAGTTTTCATTCTGGCAAAGGAAGTTTCAAGACAGGACTTCCATCGGTCACTATGTTCATAATCATGTTTGGAATTTTGGAAAAGCCTCAGACTCTCCTTTCTCACATTATTGCCTATAATATGCCTCAAGTTTACTGACCTGACACTGGTGCATTGATGTCTGTTTCTCTGCAAGTTGCCTGGGAGTAGATATTATACATATTTTTTTGTCACACATTCATTAATTCACAAAATCAACATTGTCTCATAATGTACATAAAGGCCTTAGACAGCTGACATTATAGTATAAACTAGCCAGGAAATTATCAATGATTTGGGAAAGATACTTACTTTAAGAGCTCCAACTTGACACTTAAGCTGTCACTGTTGTTTTTTGAGGAGCTCAGTTTGTCAGTCAACAGTGCCATCTCCTGGCCCAGACTTGCAATCAGATCTTCCATTCTAGGACAGAGCAATGTCAAAATTTGCTGCTTTTAGACTAGAGTAGATAGCCTAGTTACACCTTCACATCGTTTTCTAAAAGCAATGCACTACAAGAGATCACACATAAAACAGAATGATGAACATTTTTAAATTGTCAATAGCAACACCGTCCAAGATTTGAATACACTGAGTCAAAAAATGAGTCTGCGTCTGCGTCTTAAATTTTCTTGTTTTATAAAGAAAATCCCAGTTCAATCCCCAAATTGGTTTGTTCAGCAAAACCTCACATTTAAGACACAGATAACTGAAAAAGTTTAGCTTTTTTATTTCCTTTTTGAAAAGTGATTTAAACATTTAATCTTACATCAAAATAGTTGGCAATGGATTTTCTGGCAGCTGAAACAATTAAACAATTTATTGACTAATTGTTGAAGCTCGACATTAAATTACCTTTCTTTTTGCGTATTTACTCCATTGCATTCTTCACTCCCCGAATGTTCTATTGTCTGCCACAAAACATTAAAAAAAAGAAAAGATGACATAATGAGGGGGAAAGCGTGACCCTAAGTCTGCCCTAAACATGATCTGTAACGGACTTGTTGTACTCACCAAAATAATTCTCTCCTGTAGTTTTTCTGTCTCATTGTTAAAATCTTCAGTTAATTTTGCAGCCTGCGATGGCTGTCTTGAATTAGTGGCCACGTTAGGCCTCTGCATGTTGTTGTGTCCACATTTTTTCTCTTGAGATAACAGTGAAGTGTACATCTCCTTTACGTTTTGTTCCAAAGAATCTACTTTCCTGTTAAGCGCAAACACCTCTTCCTCCGTCTCCTGGACCTTCTGGTCCGTGGCCTTCTTGATGTTTTGCAGCTCTTCCAACATGCACAGCATCTTTTCCATTTGACCAACGTGTATCCTCGAATCCTTAAGTCTACAAATAAAAAACATCTGTGGGTCACAGTGATTTTAAACACTTAATTACAGAAGTCAGACTTTTATCAGTGTGTTCACCTCAGGTCGGAGAGGACGTCCTTCTCCATCTGGACTTCATGCAACTTTGTCTGCAGGTTCACGATGGCTTTGTCAACACTGAATGTCTCTTGTTGGGGTCGATCATCATGTGCCTGCGTTTCAGAGGTTAAAATAATAAATTACATAGAGAAAGCTTTACCAATACAGACATTATACAGCATTAAACTAATAATATTAGATTAGAAACTAATAACCTTGTTAAGCTTCAAGTCAGACAGTTGATGAAGACAGTCATCTATTAAATTTTCCAACACCTCCTTCCCAGTAGAGCTAATATTCCTTTGGTCTCCCCCTTGGTTTAAATGATCCAGATCACTGATCAGAGGCTGAGTCGCTGTCTGTGGTTGGGTTGAGAGAACCAAGTTCTCAGGTGAGTCATCTGTCAACAGAGCAAAGGAAGGTTAAAATACACAATAAAACGTGTCTGTTGTCAAAGCCAAGGGATCTTGGTTAATGCATTTCGCTAATCAAATCTCTTTGATAATTTAGATGAAGTGCTATAATAAGCATTTGGGCAAATTTTACATATCATAAGGTTGGTGTTGTGAAAAGTGAAAATAATAAGCGACAACTTACTGCTGCTATAAACACCACCAAATATTGGGTGATGCTGCTTGTACTCACAGACATTAAACCTGCAGCTTTGTCCAGGCGAGCTGTGGACTCCATATGTGCAGCCAAATCTCTCCAAGGTTAGTTTGGTTGCGTCTTCCACCTCTTCCTGAAGCCTCTGGGTTTCCTTGGTGCGCCTGTCAAGCTCCTCGCTGTCAAAGGGTTATTAACTCATTAATGACTAGTACCAACTATATTTATTTAAGAGCTGGAAACACAACAATTTCTGTGGAAACTGTCAAGCCATGTGGATACAGATTACACCATACCATTTGTTGTAGACAGAGTTGACTTTCTTTAAAAAAAAAGAAAAAAAAGAAAAGTACTATTCATTTGACATGCAAAACACATACCAGAATGGAAATGTGATGTGTTTTTGTGTTTAGTTTTTGAGGATTCTATTTATCAATATCATTCCAAATGTTGTGTGGGGTATTGTTGTTATTGAGTGAAGCTCTTTGTGTTTCATTTAGTTGTTTGAAAGCATATTTATGAAGCCTTACCTCAACTCATCCAGTGTTAGACTGTTAAATCTCAGTCGAGGGGAGGTGTCATCGGTCTCTGTAAAGTAAGTTAAACACTGTATGTACACTACAATGACTTGTAGAAAAAACAACACTTCCAAACAGTTATGTTCATTAAACAAACAAGCTGACGAGAAACAGAGGAAACCTGTGTTTATCTTACCTGCTGCCGCTTGTGTTACTTTGGTTCGGTATGTTGGAGATTCAAAATGCGCCATTTTAGCTGGAAAGCCCAAAAGACTGGGTGTAAGAGGGCTGAAACTGCGATGACATCTGTCTTCACTTTAGTAGTCAATTAATAAGTATTAAAAAAGCTATCTTGCAGCAAAACAGTGCAACACTTCGTAACATATGCATCACCATGGAAACAGCATCCGGTTGCTAATTCATAGCAAGCATCAAAAACTCGACGAGACTTTGCGGTAATAGTTCAATAACTTTCTACAGACTTGGTCGCTTAGATAAGGAAAAGTTTCTCGGTTAAATTACTTTAAATAGAAATTCAAAAGTAACGTTAGCGCCCACACTTTTAAACAAACCGTCAACGTCCGCCCTTTCTGTTACTGGTTTGTTCTGACGTCAAGATGAAGTGATGCATGATGGTCATTGTGGTTCACAATTAACTCAACGGTTGTTTATTCAGGGCGGACCCTCTCTTTACGGCAGGGATCAAGGATTTTGTTTTTAACATTTTTCGCCCAACAGCTACAATAGATATGGAAACATGAAGAATTGAGACGTGTATTTAAGTTGCAGCGCTCTTATTATCCTGCACGTCGGCTGCGTTTGGGGGCAAGGTAAAGACGACGTTTTTTTTATTGTCGTTAGCCAGCTAGCTAAGTTGGCGAACACTGACCTTATATGTTTTTGATACGGTTTCAGCTTTTTTACATTGATGGTTGCTTTTTTTTAACCCAACCCTCACATTTTAAAATCGGAATAAAGTGAGCAGTCCAAGGCTATTATTTTTAACCTCCTTTGAAATGCACAATAGTGTTTGTTTTGTGATTGATTATTTGACCTAGTTTCAGTTTTTAAATTCACGTCCAAACTAATGTCAATATTGCTGTTGTTTTCATTTGATGAATGTTACATTATTCAGCAGTGTACACACTATTCCTATTAATCAGTGTATTCAGTTAATTATATTGTAACAGTAGTGTTATTATGAAATTAGTTTAGGAATGTGTAGTTTTCTGGGTAGTAGGGCGTGGGGGTCTTCCAGGAAGGGATACCTGACACCCAGTAGGTGTGGTCTAGCTCACACCATTTATATGCTGTCTTGTTTCACTCGTAAACGTAGGGAAACAATTCCCCTTGTCTCCCCGCTTTTTACATGTATTTGTCTCTTTGATGGCACTGCAGCACCTCTGAAATATGTTGTTTTATAGGATGAGGGATCTGCAAGCCATTGACAGCTTGCTCTTGAAAGAGTTGAAGTCATGTTGTGCGAAGGAGTACAACTTTCTTCCCAGAGAGACTGGCCTGAGGGTGATGGAGTCGGCTGCCACAGAGGTAACCCACTGAACTACTTCTGCATTGTCTGGCTGTCTGCAAGGACATATGGGTTTGCTTAAAGTAAACAGTGTTTCCAGTGATCTCTATTAAATATGTAATGTCATTTTCAGAAACACAGCGGAGTGTCTGCGAAATGCAGGGACACCAAAGTGGTAGAACTGTGGGGCCTGACCAGTTTCTTTGGATACAGCACCCAAACGTTTGTTCAAGCTGTCAATTTGCTGGACAGATTCCTCGCCCTTATGAAGGTAGGAATATAACAAAACATTCAAATTACAGCATGAATCTGTATATTGTTTTGTACTTTAAAGGTGAAGTAAGCAGTTTATTGATGTTAATATAAGTGTTAAATTGCTCTTTATTTATACAGTGATCACTTACATAATGTGCGCGTTTCATAAAGCCGATCTCTCAGTCAGCTGCTCTGCATGTAATCTAGGGCTGGGTATTGTCAAGAATCTCACGATTCGATTCGATTTCGATTAATTAAGTCACAATTCGATTCGATTTCGATATTGATTGAAATGCTTCGATATCGATTCAGTATCAAGTAGAAATACACAAGAAAGAGTAAAATAATTAAAATTAAAATTAAATAATTATCTATTTAATTTTATGCCTTGTGAACAAACAGCCATGGTATAACTCTCTCCTCTTAGAAATTGTAACATAACATCAGCACAATTGACAGTGCTGTATTAAATGTAATGTATTTAAATCATGTATAGTATTTCTTTCTTTCTCACATGACATCTTTGAACAATAATAACACATACGAACCAGGTGCCTTCATTTCTGGTAACAAATAAAACATTAGCACAATACCAGTATAAGGTGTACAAAAGTGAAAAAAAAGTGCTGTATTGGAATTCAGCTCTCATACAAAAACGTAAACAGACACAAAGCCAGTGCAGGTCATATGGGTGTGCTGCTCTCTGCCCTTTTGTCGCCACTTTTAACAACTCACACTTGTGTGGTGTGCATGCGCAGTGGCGCAGGAAATACTAAATACTAGTTGAATTTTTATTTGAATTTTTTTTTTTTTAATGAATCGATTATTAACTTTTATGAATCGATTCGGAATCGTTCGAGAGAGAATCGCAATGCATCGGAGAATCGATATTTTTACCCACCCCTAATGTAATCGGCAAATAAACTTATTGGAGGATCCCGAAATTGTTATCCAATCACAAGAGAGAACGCTACAAACCGAGACCCGTCTCACTCATGGTCTCACTGCCGGTGCACGCCAGAGCAACAGATGGGTGAATGTGTATGCGCCTACAATGGCGGAGCATGTAAAAATCCTTCCCAATGTCTGTTTTGATGGTTTTTATCATATTTTATCACACTTATGGATCTGAGATGATGCTAGATAACTCGCTGCTTGAAGACCGCAGTGCATTAATGTGTTGATGTAGGGACGAGCGAGTGGACTGCTAACTGCAGTAACTGACAGGAAGTTAGCTAAAATAACCATTCCGCTTATAGCACCTTTAACCAAAGTCTACTTTCTATGTTCATAATCTAATTTTTTTATTATTGTTATAATTTATTTAATTAATTAATTCAGATACCATGCCTTTTTATGTTTGGTTTTACTCACTTTAATACTTCTATTTTCTCTTAGTATTTTTTAAATTATTTTATCTTGTGCTTTTACCCTTTGTTTTCATTCAATCTACTACTTGAAGTTCCTCTGGGTTTTCCTCGATAAATGATTTATGAGTTTATGGTGGTGTTTCCCTCAGTTTCTGTTTCTATTGAGTCCTGTTTTTATTGAGGCCAGTTACTAATTCATTTGTTCTGTGTTTGGATTGGAAGGGGTACAGTCTTTAATGTGTGAAGCACTTGGTATTACATTTTGTTGCATGGAAAGTGCTATACAGACAAACTCTGATTGGTTGTTGTCACGTTTAGGGTTGCAAAGGGGTGGAAAGTTCATGGTAAATTTCCGGAAACTTTCCATGGGAACTTTCACTCTGGAATATTAAAAATTGGGAATTATAGGAATGAACTAAATGTCGGTAATTTAAATGATCTGTTTCATATATTTTAGAGCCATCCTTACATTTAGTAAATTCCTGTTTATTCCCAAAATTCCTGTTAATTCCCATGGAAAGTTTCCAGCTTTGAAAATTCCTAGAATTTTGCAACCCTAGTCACGTTCCTATCACCAGTCAAGTAAGCAGAATGATCACAAGGACCGTCATGGTATGTTTACTCAAAATTCTCACTGCTGTTCTACTGTCAAAGGTGCTGCCCAAACACTTGCCCTGCATTGGAGTCTGCTGTTTTCACATTGCCGCCAAAATGGTTGAGGAAGAGGGCAATGTTTCACCCACCCATGAACTCATTCGCATCAGCCAAAGCAAATTCACCGTGGCTGACCTCTGTCGCATGGAGAAGATCATCTCAGAGAAACTCACCGTGGAGCCCCAAGCAGTGACCGCCTTAACCTTTCTACACCTATACTATTCCGCCTTCACGTCCCTGTTCGCTGGAAGGTAAACATTCCTTTTGCTTCCTTTAGTTTTTATTGCTGATGCATTGCCCCTGTGTGCATGGAGTTGGTCAAATAGATTCTGCTTTATGAGGTTTGTGCTGGCAGATCATAGTAGCATTCCCTCTATATTTCAAGGGAGGAGATCCCAAGCATTGGGAGACTGGAAGCCCAGCTCAAAGCCTGCTTATGCCGGCTTGTTTTCTCTAAAGCAAAAGTAAGGATTGTTCCTGGGAGATCATTTCACAGCATTGCAGCTTTCGCTTTGAGCCTCGGGACTAGTTCTTGTTACTGTTTTTCTCCCTTACAGCCGTCAGTGCTGGCGCTGTCCCTCATTGCTCAGGAGTTTGAGGCCCTCCAGTCCATCCCCTTGTTGAAGATTGTCCAGCAATTCAAAAGATATTTAAAGGTATAAAAAGAGTTCTGCAACAACTTTCTGAATAAATCAAAATGTCTGCTTGTAGGGTAAAATGATCATTACAAGTGGTGAGACAGTGGTTTGGACTCCAAATGTCTTGTTTTTTCTACAGCCAATAGTACAACACCGAAAGATATACATTTCACTGTGACAGAGGATTTAGCAAAGTTTTTTTTTTACAATTATTAAATTTGAAATTTTTAGCCAATTTTTTTATTGTATCGATTAATCTACTAATAATTGCAGCTTGAATACTTCCATTAGGTCCCTTATAATGTCTGATGTCCATTTTATATCCTTGATATTTAAGACTTGGATTATAAATCATTTTATTTCTATGTTTTTCCGGACTTTATCGTCCACTCCTGTCAGACACTGAGAAAAGCCATGATTTACCTTTTTGTCATGTTAAGTCTCTTCTTTGGTTGAAATTGTTTTAGCCCTCTAGTTCCAGCATTTCTTACATTCATTGCTGTGTGTCATGCTTCCTCTTGTTGAAACATGTAGCAATGTAACATTATGCTGTCACTGGATATTTGTCCACTATTTCTGTCTGCAGCCTCTCAGATGTTTCCTGTTTGCCTCCCTTCACAGATCAGCGACAGCGAGCTGCTCCACTGGAAGGAACTGGTGGCCAAGTGCATGACTGAATACTGCTCCAGCCAATGCAACAAACCAGACAACAAAAAGCTGGTTTGGATCGTGTCCCGGAGAACCGCACAGAACCTACAGGCCAATCACTTCAGCGTACCCGGCCTGCCGACTATCCCTGAGGGGAGCTGGGACGAGAGTGAGAGGTTAGTAGTTCAGTTTTTTTCTCCGTCTCCCTCATGCTGTATTTCATCTAAGTGATGTGTCTGAGTATTAATGGCCTCCTCTTCTTTGGCAGCGAGGACTCTTGTGAGGACATGAGCTGTGGAGAAGACAGTCCATGGGGTTCGCCTGGAAGTGACGGCGAAGGAGTCTTCTTCCCCTCCGCCTTCCTCAAATGCAGAAAGTGATGCTTCCTCGTTGTGCAGTAGTATTTTGTCATCTGATCTGTTACTGAGTGAAGGTGGTCACCGTGTTTCAGAGCAAACATGTGTGTTTCACTTGTCATAGTGTGTGCACCGTCGGACAGGTTTTTTGATCATTAAGTGCCTGTGTTGATTCAGTTTACTGTGTTTCTTTTAATGTAAAAATACAAAGAAAAAAAATGTATCGTAATAATGCAAAATGGAAAATTGCAACATCATGGCAGCTTGAAGGCAATACATCTGAATGTCTTTTTTTCCAAGAATTTCTCTCTGTGTCTGAGCTTGACACATTCCAGGAAAAACAGTGGAGCACAAATGACGTTCACTCACTGTTGAATACCAGCTAACATACTAATACATTCTCAAACTTTATTTTTTTTTACCAGTTTTTATAATCAATACCATACGTATTACCAGTATTTTGCAAATGTATGTTATACACCATTCTAATGTGACGTAGTTTCTGACAATGCCAGACTGTATATGCATGGGTACATTGAAACATGTGATCATGAATGGATGTTGTTCATGTTTACCAAAATAAGCTTACTGTAAAAAGAAAAATCTTTAAAAAAAAAATGTAAATAACCTGTAAAAAGGAAGACAAAATACTATGTTCTGTGAATGCTACATTGTGTGTCGTCTTTAGATATAACGTGGACTATGTTGGAAGGGTCGGAAATAATCCTTCCAAATAAAAAAGAAGTTACTTTTTTCTAACACTTGTTTCTTTCTTTGTCCACCAGGGGTGCACTGAGACATATTAAGAAACCTGTGTTCACACTCCTATTTAGATACATCCATACATAGCCTACATACTTTATTCATCCTGAAGGGACATTTTATTGTTAAAAATAATAGCAGAATCAAAAATCAAGTGCAAATGTGTTATATGAGCTCAAACAAATGAATTATATTAATTATTAGTACAATTAAACTGAAGTATTTCAGATGAGCTATAAAACTAGGTCAGGAATAGTTTAATGGATGATACACATGAGCGTCAGAGGACTCATTCCACACCCGCACGTAAAACAATCTATGTGTCTTGAAGTGAAGACCAAACTGCTTTTAAGAATTAGAGAAAAACACTGACGGGGAACATGATACGTGCAATATATGAATACTTTTTGTTCCTATAGCCTAAATATTGCTGATCAGACATATACTTTTAAGGAAGGTTTTAATAGGCGTTCTACTTGTAGGAGAGTGTTTACAGTGTACTTCACTACACTAGTAACTAAAGCTGTCAAAAGTGCTTTTCTCAATCAAATATACCTGTAAAGCAGCAACAATGGAACTAGAACTGCAAGCAGTTGTGGACGGGGGCCAAGCGGGGCCAAGCCGTCCACGCGACTCGGGATGGGGCGTCGTCGTCCGCGGTGCCGGCCCCTCGCTTCACGGAATCCGGAGACGTAAAGTTTTTGACTGTGGGATGTTCGGTGTGGAAGTTATAGCCCCAAACGCGTTTTCTTTGCTTTTTGTGGTTTTGGCGCCCCCTATGGATGACATTCGCAAAACTGCGTTAGATATAAAGATGCAGCTCAATGTACCAAACAAGTGGATGTCAAGTTTTTGAATGTGCGATGTTTGGTTGGGGAGTTATGAGCAAAATCAAATTGTCAACCTCTCCACTTTTTTGAATTTTCCCGCCAAATAGTTCGAAACAGGAAGTAAAAGTGCAAAACTGAGTCCGGCATACATAGGAATTTCTTGGCCATATTTTTTGTATAGACTCAGGTATGCCCCATGATAGTCTCCATTGAGTTTCAAGAAAATCCCTTTTTTTTTTTTTTTAAAAGGATTTGCGCGAATGTTTGAAGCGCTACCGTTTGGTCTTCCGATGGTCATAGAAAAATTATTTTGATAACTTTTGCTCGTGGGAGTCGGTAGAGCATAATGCTTTTGGTTTCGTCCAAATCGGATAAAAACTCTAGGAGGAGTGTGTTTTGGTGACTGACAGTTTTTGCGATGTAGGAAAAAATCTATATATACGCAAATGGGCGTGGCCTATCCCAAAAGATGCAGCTGACTCGTGGGCATCAGGCCCCCAGGATGCTGCCTTCTCCGAGCAGCCAGCATGGACTAGTGGCCAACCCATTGGTACTGCATGCTGTGAATGGGAGCTTATTTTCATGGTAGCCCTAAGGCAGATTTCCCCGTCCACACCAATACAAGCGGTGAACAAGATTGTGTCGCCGCAAAAATTTTCTGGATATCAATCATAGGCTCAAACTGATCTTTAGACCATATACTATTAAAACTGAAGTTTTTTCATTTCAAAACGCCACATCAAGCGTTTTATTAGCCCAACGGCTTTTAACGGCTTTCAGTTTGTTTTCGAGGGAGGAGGAGGGAGCGTGCCAGGGCTTACATGAAAGCAATATGGCAGCTTCCTTGTTGCTTCTCTGCGCCAATGAGCAGCTTTCATAGGAATGAATGGGCGCCATTTTTCAATACGGTGTCCATTTCTTTATATGTCCATGGTGGGCATCTGTGGATATAAAGTTTGTGACTGTCGGACTTCCGGTGTGGAAGTTATAGCCCCAAACGCGTTTTTCTTTGTTGTAGCGTCACCTAGTGGTTGGCATGTCTGATTTTTTGTGTCTGCGTACCCAGCACGGACCTGGATAAGCCCGACAAGTGGCATGTCCAAACACGTTATGGTTTGGGCTGCAGCACCACTTTTACGAGATTTTGGGGCGCCAAATAATAATAATAATAAGCATAATTCCTACTAAATCAATAGGGTTCCATGCCCCGCATTGTCATGGAACCGCGATGCTCTGCATTCCTTGGTCCCTTGCCCTTCTCGGGCTTGGCCCCCTAATTACTCAAGTACAGCGCCCACAATGTACTTTAGTCATGCTTAAAGGCCAGAGGGGATTTCACTGTCTATTATTCTCATCTTTCTACCCCCATCTCTCTATTTCTATCCCATTCAATTTATTATTGGACAAGCTTTCCTTTATGCTGAGAGCTGCAGAGAATAGAGTAGAGTGGTTCAGTGAGTGTGTGTGTTTGTGTGAAGAATGAAACGTGTACAGGGATCTTTGTGAGGACCAGTTTTAGCTTTTAACCATCGAAATGAGGGCATTTTTGGAAAGGACATCTGGCTTCTTCAAATGCCTGTTTGATGGTTAAGACTATGTTTAAAGGTTCAGGTTAGAATTAGGCTAAGAGGTTAGTTATTAATTTCTGATGGTTAAGGTTAGGGTAAGGGGCTAGTGAATGCATTATTTCAATACTAGTCCTCACAAAGATAGAAGTACAAGAATATGTGTGTGTGCGTGCGTGCGTGCGTGTGTGTGTGTGTGTGTGTGTGTGTGTGGTGATGATGCTACTGGTGATGCTGCTGCTGGATAGTGGTGGTAGACGGGGCTTGGTCTTTCACTTGGCTGGATGTTGTGTTGACACACAGATTTCTGCTCCATCTCCTTGATTAAACCGGCAGCCCGGAGGGGAGTCTCTCATCGGAGTGTGAGGCAGCAGCAGTATAGTGAGGGAAGCTGTGCAGGCAAGGCAAGAAGAGGAATGAGAGCGGACCGAGCCGACGCATCTCCACCATGCAACCCACCAGCACCACCAGCCGTCCATTTTATACGATTATATGAGCCGATGAAAGACAATCGATCCGAGTTCTACAGACGTGCAGCAGCAACTGTGTGCGTTGATAACACCAGAGGCCAACGCCTCGCTGCAGCTACATACAAGGAATGAAAACGCTTCCAAGATGGCCCGCATCGCCAAGGCCCTGGGTTTGGTTATTCTGTGCGTCGCCGTGCTCATCCTTTCGCTCATCAGCTATGTGTCCCTGCGCAAAGACAGCCTCTTCTCCTCCTCCAAATACTACATGGGAGGTCCGAGGATTATGTTTCATGCAGGATTTCGGTGAGTAGCCTACTAATTAATTTCTGCCGAGATTGGAGGTGCTATATGGTGGATGTGAGACCAGGGTTTAGGGGGTTGTAAATATAAACAGAGGAGTAAGGCCTTGTGGGTACGATCCAACCTGGATGTTGGGGCCAAATGTATCCTGTTATTCAAACAGTGAGCTATCCGCGGTGCTGATCTTGTTGCGAGACTTGTAGGTGGTATCAACAAATCACGTCTGATGTCTGTACCTCAAGATACACTGGCACATTTGGTTACATTTTGAGGGTACACTTGCACTGAGTTTGAGCTGATTTCCATTCCCATTCTTTATATTACTACTCTGCTACATTTAAAAGAAAGGGTTACTTCCACAACATTTATCTGACATGGTTTGGATACAAGTTCGTTTAAAGATCAAGATTTTACCAACACAAAACAAATACAGTACATGACAAGTAACAACATTTACTCAAGTATTGTAGATTACTGTATGGATATAATATATGATGCATTAATGAAATCAACAGTTTTTAAACTAAATCAAGTTGGCTAATACATAAACAATTCCAATCCGAAAAAACTATGTAGATAGAAAATGGGTAGCCTACCATTTCTTAATGGAATGGCTTATTTATTTATTTTAACGAAAGGCTTTATTCATCTGTACGCGTGGGTAATCCATCTTCATCCATATGTCATTAAGAAGATGGGTTTTAATCCATCTAATCCACGGTTGCCAATGTCTGTAAATTGTCAATAAATGGATTTTGGTGCAGATCCAATGCAGAAGGTCTTTCCAGAACTGTACAACAAGTGAAAGCAGTTTTCCACAGCCTGGAAACCCAAAGGTTGACGTTAGTAATGATATATACATCACTGGAAACAGATCAGATTCATGCAAATATTTCTAGGCTGTTGCATTCAATAGGTTGAGAACACTTGAATCTGATGCTGATGATTTCCTTCATTAATGCTCATCTTGGTGACTTGAAAAAGTTGTTGACTTCTCAGAATAACCAGAACAGATATGTATGGATTTTATGTTATACATCTTAAAACCTTCGATTACCTTACCTTTACATTAATAATCCACTAGAGAACAAAACAAACTAAAATAATTGAGAGTAAACCTTCAGCTGGTCTACATGCAATACTGTCTCATAATTATAATTTTTTGACTGATTTTTGCTCACAGGTCTCAATTTGCCATGAATTTCCTGGACCCCTCGTTCATCCCCTTAACTAATGCCCTGAATGAGGAGCTCCAAGGAAAACCATCCAAATGGAAGTTCAACAAGACTGCTTTTTATCATCAGAAGTAAGATATTTTCTATTTTGTCAAGGTTTTCTATCTATCTATCTATCTATCTATCTATCTATCTATCTATCTATCTATCTATCTATCTATCTATCTATCTATCTATCTATCTATCTATCTATCTATCTATCTATCTATCTATCTATCTATCTATCTATCTATCTATCTATCTATCTATCTATCTATCAGTCCATCCAGCCAGCCCATGCTTCCCAATCCCTTCTGAAAAAAGATGAGCCTAGTTTGGATCCCAAATTTATCTTTAGACTTGCAACCACTGGACATGCTACTGAGTATGTACTTTTTGCACATATTGATTGCAGGATTTAAAAAAAAAGGTTTTTACTCGTAGTGGAATATATTGATGTACTAGTACTTTCGCTTAGTATCCAGGGTACTTTTTCCACCACTGGATGTAAAAATTGTCCATGGCATTTTTGGATGTTATTTAACATATGATGTTATTAGATGGTCAGAAACCTAGAGAAATAGCGTACATAATATCAAAAATATAAAATAATCCCATAAATATCAAGGTAAATCTCAATTGGCTGTATATAACACATAGTTTTCTATTTTCAGGAAAGATATCTTCAACCACATCGACATTCCCACCAACTTCTCCCTCACAAAGAATAGTGTGCGTGTGGGCCAGCTGATGCACTTTGACTACTCCAGCCACAAGTATGTCTTCTCCATCAGCAACAACCTAAAATCCCTGCTCCCAGACATCTCTCCTATCCGCAACAAGCATTACAGCATCTGCTCAGTGGTGGGCAACAGCGGCATCCTGACAGGCAGCCACTGCGGCCCGGAAATCGACCAGGCCGATTTTGTCTTCCGTTGCAACTTCGCTCCCACAGAGTTTTACTCCAAGGACGTGGGAAAGAAGACCAACCTGACCACCTTCAACCCCAGCATCCTGGAGAGGTATTACAATAACCTGCTGACCATCCAAGACAGGAATAACTTTTTCCTCAACCTGAAGAAGCTGGAGGGGGCCATCTTGTGGATCCCTGCCTTCTTCCTCCACACCTCGGCCACAGTCACCCGGACTCTGGTCGACTTCTTTGTGGAGCACAGAGGCCAACTGAAGGTGGAACTGGCCTGGCCCGGAAACATCATGCACGATGTCAACAAGTAAGTCAAATGTTTAACTTATAGATATCATCGTGACCCTGTGCCAGTTGATTACGTACATTAAAACAGTCAGTTTTTAGCGCGGCGCTTGTGGTGTATTGGTTAGAGTGTCCCCCCCCTAGAGGCTAAGTCCTCATCGCAGCAGACCTGGTTCGAATTTGACCCATGGTCCATTCTCTGCATGTCCTCCCCTCTTTGCCCCATTTCAACTTTCAAAATGCCTCAATTAAAAAAAGAAAAAAGAAAGAAAAAAATGCAAACATTTTCGATATGTTTGAATAAATATGCAAATTTGGCAATATCAGATTAATTTTGCTAAAATTGTGAATACATCAAATATGAAATATTTAAGCAGGGGATGGGGGTAATCATTCATTCAAATTCACTCTGAGTATAATATTGTTTAAATTTCTAAAAGCATAATTGTACACATTACCTAACAGGGGAGATTAAATAGACAGAGAATTTAAAATCATAAGGAAAGTGGGATTATGTTGGGCTCATGTGATGAAGGATTAATTACAGTGTCTGGATTTGAGTTCAGATGTTGTGATTGACGGACTTTTTCTTTTCCCCCTCACAGATACTGGAAGACTAAAAACCTTTCCCCCAAACGCCTCAGCACTGGAATCCTCATGTACACGCTGGCCTCGGCCATGTGCGACGAGATCCATCTCTATGGTTTCTGGCCCTTCGGCTGGGACCCCAACACGGGCAAGGATCTGCCTTATCACTACTACGACAAGAAAGGGACCAAATTCACCACCAAGTGGCAGGAAACCCACCAGCTGCCCACCGAGTTCAAACTGCTCTACAAGCTGCACAGGGAAGGCGTGATTAAACTCAGCCTGACGCACTGCAATTAGACACACAATGAGGAAGTTGAGGATGGTTGACTATACGGCGGACGGGAACCAGATACAGCTCAAACTTTAGTTGTGACTCACAATGCATGATAAGTGTTGAGGCAATTTATGACGCCCTCATTCTACGAAAACACGCTCACGTCAAACTGTAATGTCACATGAAGATGTCAGGATGTCAATCACAGACTTTGCACCACATTGTTACTCATTAAGGTATATTGTTGTCTTCAGTACTTAGGACTTTTATGCTGCTCGGTTGCTTCCATTATCCTCCTTTGCATGGCTAGTGGCCGTGGTCAAACAGCTCGAACAGAAGATTTTTATTTTTTTTTTTTAACTGGAGTTTTCGGCTGTGGAAACACAAACTCTTAAATCTTCCAGTTCTGTTTGACACAATGTTGATCAATCACATTTCACAACAATATACTGATTCTATACACTGACATCACTGCCTAATCTCAGGGAAGGAGTTAGATCAGTGTTTTTTTGTAATCAGATTCAATGCCTAAACAGAGGCGCTGTTCCTGTTTTTAGGTCTTTTTCCCCCATAAGGTGTCAAACAATCTGCACTGCTCTGGAAGCTGGTATTGTTTACAAGACTGTACTTATATTGACTGTCCAATTAAAATTTTGATGAGATTCTTAAATTTCTTTGGAATAATAATTAACATTCCAACAGTAAGCCATACATTCATGGACAGACGATACTGTGTTGTTATTACAATATTGAATTTTAGAAAATGGTATCTGCCTACATTAGGTTTAGAGACTATGAGACTTTTGAAATATCTTCCAACAAGACTACAAGTCTGTAGCCATTCTAGCAGCTACATTTGAATCACAAAGCTTAGTTTAGTAAATAATTTGCGACCTAAAAACTAAAGAAGGGAATGCACTCTTTATTACAGAGCTTTTGTTGACAGGGGGGAAATGAATTATTCGTCGTGTGACCACATCAATTCCAATATTTGTAACATAAAATGAATGAATGTCATATATGACTTACTGCATCTTGTATAAAGAGCATGTTCCATTTAAATGGCATTGCATGTGAGGCACTAACAAATGTTTTAGGCAAGTTTTATACAACCTTTTGTGAAGATTGTTTTTGAGGAGAAAATATTTGTTTTTTGCTGTTGTTTATATTCCTGGTGGTGTATTCCTTAAGAGTATCACCAATGACTTTGTACGAGAGATGTTTGAAGGTTAAAAATAAAGTACAACCCTACTGCTATATTTCACATGGGACCAAACCTCTACAGATCAATTTAAAAATCAATAAGCTTTATTTTTTGTAAATGTAGATAATCTGGGGTTTTTAAAAACAGCCCTCCGTGTCATCCCAGACTAAAGAAGACTGGTGGATATGGCGTTCAGGATGACGGGGCCCAAACAGTGAAAGCTGGCCACATGATCATCTCATGACTCTGAGACATGTGTTCTTTGTTGCAAATTCTTTCTTAGGCCGTGGTTAACTGCAAAGACCAATGCAGTCATTCACACTTAGCGGATTCTAAGGGGTGCTTTTGTGCTCGTTTAGATAGTCTGGTTGGCATTACGTTGCCATCCTGTCCCACACAAAGCGCTTTTTTTTTGTCCGTCTTCTTAGGATTGATGCACATTTTAGGTTTTTTTGCGTCTCGTGTCCGAATCACAGTGAGGTCACCACAGCAACCATGAGAACATATAATCTGATGAGAACGTTTGAATAGCTTAATTTGAGGCCATTGAATTGATATAATAGATTGTGTACATTTAAGAATATTTTGTCCCTTCATTAGGAATGTTTTGTAATCACACCAAAGACCATGTGTTCAAAGAGATTGATTTGGGATTTTGGAAGCTGATTGTTAATCAAAAAACGTATTGCTGATGGAGAAGTGGAAGAATGTCCCTTTTTTGATGTTGAATTTGATGTTGAATATCACATTTTGTGCCACAAAATTATCTTAAGACTTATGTTTTTTTTGGGCTTCAGTAATGTAGTGAATTTATTTGTGACTCCATGAATGTCTTCCTATAAATCTATTTGTTTGAAAATGAATGCTGGACATTTCCCTTCTCCAAAAATGTTACAAAATCAATGTGTAATGTGTGTAAATGATAATGATGCTGACAAAGTCTGTGAGGATAGTAATTCCAGTCAGAATAACAGTATGGCTTTTTGTGCATAACATCTAAATGACAAGATGGTGACATACATAACCTAAACATAAAACGTCTTTATTCCAAATGCAGCACCATACAGGATTCGTTCCAACACCCCTTTTAACATTCTCTTGTATTTGTGTTCAATTTGCATGGCAACTTTGTTCCATAATGCATAAAGAAGCTTGGCTGCTTATGTACATGTCGTATAAAAGTCATAAATCATGTAAGAGACTTTGCTATCTTGGTTCTTCTTACAGAAACGATCATCCATATGCGAAATGTAACCATGTCTTAAATGTTTTTTGATTACACTCCATGATAAATATACGTTATGTGCCTGCATATTCCTTCCATCAATGCCTAAATGTATCAAATAAAAACAGTATTTTTCTCTGATATGACCCATTTGAAGATGATAATGGACTCTTCTTTTGCTGAATCACAATCACTTGATTTCTTTAAAACCTATTCTTTTATTCTGTTGCTATTTACAATGTTTAAAGTCTTGTACCGCTTCTTCTCCCTGCTCTTTATCACGTAACAATGCACAGGCTGTGAATGAATAACATTACAGACTGCAGATACCGAGAGAGGAATTCACACTGAAGCTTTAAGTGTAATGGGGCCATATTTCCGAAGTTCCTAATCAAGCACCAGAATAACAATGCATCGCGTATTTGGGGCAAATACTGAAAAGTGTGGCTGCTGCCAGTGGCTACATCAGCAGGCACACTTGCGCCTGACGGGGGCCTCCTCCACCTCATGGCTGGAGACATGGCTGCCATTGGGCTCGGCGCCGTGGCCCGTGTACGTGCTGCGCTCCATCCTCTTCATCACCAGCCCCAGCAGGGTGTTCACTGCCTCCGTCACGTTCGCACCCGTATCTGCACTCGTCTCAAAGTAGGGGATGCTAACGAGAAGGAAGAGAGGAGTGCTCTATGAAACAGTTAGGGAAAAGGGGCATGGATAAAAACACAAGACATTTAAGTGACCATATTTTTTATTAACACGTTTTTTTGACTCCTAAAAGAGTCAATTCTATATTTGTAACCCTTGTCATAGTTTGCAAAGGGATTTCCTTTTCTTAAATCATTTAATTCACCACAAGTTTACCCAGAGTTTTGTCTGTTTATTAATGATGATCTTGTGACCCACAATATGTATCTATTTATAATAATCTGTGGCGCATCACACAGCTCACTTGCACCATCTTGTGGTTCGTGTTCATGTTTACGAGTAGAAGACTCATGTTATACTGTATAACTTAAATTATACCTAAAAATGTCTGAGCTAAATAATTCAACATGGCATAGGGAGTTTTTTTTCTTCTAAAAGTTAAAAAAAAATTCAGATTCAAGATAATACTAAGCAAACCTGACATGCAGTTAAAGCTTTTGTATTCAGTTTATGAGTCAAAGGCACACAAAAGAAGAGCCCAATCACTAAAAGTCAAAGCACACAATTGGAAATAAAGTGCTGCAAGTGTTGATGCATTTCATGACAGACAATTTTCTTGTTAATAAATTGATAATATGGTTAATAAATGTATTTTACTTTTTATTTGAAGAGCTGTAAAAATGGCATTTGAGGAAGTTGGAATAGTTCAACATTTTAAATTTTCAGCTTTTGACTCACTCGGCTCAAGAAAAGGTGACACGTTATGTTTTTTAAAAACAAAATACATACTGGAAGGAAACCAGGAAGTTCCCATGATGGTCACGTATGCATTTGATTCTAAAATAACATGATATGTATAAATACAGAGCGAAGCATAACATGGTAAATAACCAAGTCCAAAAAAGCGAACAGGAGCTTTCAGTGATGTTGTAAACGGTCTATCTTTTGACCTGCGCCCCTAGACTACCAGTGTTTGAGCTAAGTTAACCTAGATGAGTGACCTTTGGCCATTCCTTTTTTGAAAATGCATGCACAGTTACAGGTCACCTTTTCTTGAGCTGGAGAGTGAGGCAAAAAGCTGAACATTTAAAATATTGAACTATTCCTTCAATATAAATCGCCATCAAACTTACACTTCACATACGCTGTAATTAACAAGCAATAATACGTAGGCCTATGCAATGCCTCACCCGTATCTGTCTGCCAGATCGCTGGCCTGTCTGGCGTGAACATCCCTCAAATCTCGGAGGTCCGCCTTGGTGCCCACCAACACGATGTCTGGACTATCGCAGTACGCGTTGGCCTGTAGCTGACCTGAACCATCATAGAAGAAATCATTCAAACCAATGTTATTCAAATAGACACACATGAGCAAACTTGAAACTGTGTTCAAAAATATTCCCTTGGTCAATGTTATCGCTGATTGAAAAGAAAAGTTAGTTTTGCATTCCCCTCTTATTGGCAACAAGAGAGTAAAGATTGACCTAACAGAGTATTGATCTGAAGCAGAACAGGCTGCTGAGATGACACATACTCATCCAGTTCCTGACGTTGTGGAAACTTTGCTGATTGGTCAAGTCGAACATCAGCAGGAAGCCCATGGCGTCTCTGAAGAACGCTGTAGTGAGGCTGCGGAACCTGGAAGCAGAAGGAAAGCTTTCCTTATACAGTAAAAAGGTCCAACGTGTAGAACTTATGCCATCCATGTGATTCATGGATGTACTTCCATGATATGTTTTCTCTGGTGCGACCAGCAGGTTGACACTTTTACCTCTACAACTATTGTAAAGATTGGCACAAAGGTTTATACAGACATTCATGCTTCCCAGAAGATCATTCTTCTCAATTCGGCATTGTGCTAACTTTTCCTGTAGCACCATAATAATTGGTGGGAATTTGTGGTTTTGAGTACTTTTGGATGGATTGCTATATGACATTAAGTATTAAAGTCAAGACGAGAGTTTGTGTGACTAGGCATTTCCTACTAACTCTGCATGTACTACCTTCTGGTTGTAGAAAAGTGGGCTAATCCTGCTTAGTACATTTCTAGTTTTCAGCCCTTTTTAATCTCAACGTCCTGTTAATACTTCCTCCACATCGGGGGGGGGGGGTATTACATTAACATGAGTCAACGATAAATAAATGTTAACATAATGTTAGATTCACCTTTCTTGTCCTGCTGTGTCCCAAAGCTGAAGGTGGACTTTGAAGTTCCTTTCAGTCATCCCATCAGCACCGGTCCCTGTGTACATCTGAACCAAAACACAAAGCATGATAATCCAACCCAAACCTATGAACTGAGTAACATATATTTTAAATTATAAATGATCACACAGTGAAGACAGCATTCAAGGCCTTGAACAAGACATATTATGAACCGCTGACTCACCACTCTCTTTTCCCGGAAGTCAATGCCCACCGTGGTGGTGAACTTGCGGTTGAACTTGTCGTCGGTGTACCTGTAGAGGAAGGTGGTCTTTCCCACCCCGGAGTCCCCCAGAGCCAGCAGCTTGATCAGATAGTCATAGTCCCAGTCAGCCATTGTGCAGCTGAGTGCTCAACCTGTCACAGAGTTGAACTCACAGTACAATGCTACGCCGATTTGGTGGGTCGTGTACCAAACCATAACAGTTTAGAGAAAGCTCACAGGTTGTTTAGGCTAAGAAATATGGTGAGTAAAAAGCTGAAATAGTTCCAGCTATAGTTCTTGAGCTGCAGGTTCCAGTCTTGAGGGTGCAGGATCATCACAAGGGCTTAGCAGGACGTAATAACTCCCCCCTTATTAGGTGCTGATCATAGAGGGGCTAGCACATGACTCCAGCTTGGCTTCCACATGAGCAGTTAAATGCCTTGCCTCAAGATTTTTCTCAGACTTTGCTCAGTGAAAACTCTTGGCAGACAAAACTCCCCTTTATTGACTTGAAGGATTGTGGGCAGACAGATCAAAACTGCATGACGCCACTCAATGCAAAGCTTCGGTTACACTTGTGGCCGGGGTCAGGCGGGCCAAAAAAGACAAGTGTGGAAAATCAGATTTTCAATGCTAGAGAGCTTTTAAACAATCCTGAATAACATTTCATTTTGTTTGGTTGGATTCTAAAGAACTTCAATTGTTAGCAACATTTTAAGGTGTGTGAATACGTACAGGAGACATTCATGCAACTCGAGATGCCAGCACCACAGCAGTGACAGGACAGGGAGTACTACCATGAAACCTAGAGTCATTTCCCATGTGCACGATTAATGGGATTGAATTCTTTGGGATCAGCAAAGCGAAGAGAGTAATCAACCTTCTAACCTGCAGCACTCAGTTTCCTCTGACACAAACACATATCCAAGTTTCTTGCCTTAAATAACCATGTATACGCACCGTTACTGAAAATGTGAAAAATAAAAGAGTAACATACCTTACCAGTCTATCTACCGGCAGTGCTGACGTCCATTCACAAGTTGCTCCACTCGTCCTGATTGAATAAAATCGTCATTATCATGATGCGTTGACACATCCTGAACCATTCCCCCTTCTCACATGTGATCCAGGGAGGAGTTTCATCCCAGCAAGAACCAAGTGGGGCCGTGCTTACAAATCTTGTGTTTTCTGGCGTTTTCAAATGAGAGAGAGAGAAAAAGCTCTTTGAGAAAACTGGATTCTGTTGAAAAACTGGATTGTGTCCCCTGTCAACGAATCATGTGTTCCTCTGTGGATTTCTGTGGTAACCGTCCAACCGAGGACTGGGCCTCAATCCAAGAGGCTCAGCAAAGTAATCCTGCTCCTCTAAACAATGTAAAAATACCTTAAACTTAAATCCACATAAGATTTTGGATTTTTTTTTAACGAATTGACATTGATCCATGTAACATAATGAGGTTGCTTCATGAAAAAGGGGATTTCAGTTAAGAATGTTCAAATAACAGCAAAATAGAACAGTAAGCATTTGTTTAAAAATAAATAAAAGGTTTTTATGAACTATATATTCAACAAGAACAACAAATCAGAAGTACTGATCAAAGTCAGTAATGACACGAGAAACATTCATTCTTGACAGTAGTTTAACAATAATAAAAATATAAATATAATATTAATCCAAGACTTAATGATTTAATAACTTCTTCTCAGGCATTAAACCTCCCTCCCATGAATTCACTGAATCATTCATCAACTTGTTAATTGTGTCAGTAAAAGGTGGAGTAAGCAATTCTGGAGAAAGCATGTTATCAAAATATGTTTTGTCAAACGTGCCTTTTATTGTCACTTGCTAAAGTGCTGTTGTAGTGCTGTTTGTCCACTCCCTGTTTAAAATCACATGAGAACAACTAAACTGTAAGAAATCAAAGATTTTCTTTAGTGCAAATAACATAATAAAAATAAATAAAAAATTGTCAATGTTCCTTTTTTTAACTGGGTTTGAAGTACTTGAGCAAATTGTTTGCCTGACTGCCTTTTCCTGCAGTCTTTTTGTCTTTTCTCATGGAGTTTCTCCCTTGTTTCCTGGACGAGGGCGTCTTAAGGATAGTCTTCTGTTGTTTCCATTCAGACATCAACTCCCTTTGCACGTCAGGTGGAAGCTCAGAGAACACTGCAGGGTCCACATTTCCTGGAATCCCACAGTCAGAAGACAGGGGGAATGACCGTCTCCCTTCTTCAAGGCTGTTTTCTCCGGTTAAAGCACTTGTGCCTAGAGGCATCTGGGGACTCAAGGTCAGCTTGTCTGATGGATCCAATTGGTTTAAAACCTCTTGTACATCTTTATTATTTAGTGCGTCTGTAAATGAGTGTGAAGCCTTGTTTCTTGTTATGAGGGGAACATCGTCGATTACAGCTGAGCTTGCTGAAGCGCTAGGGAGAGAGTTAGCGTAGACCGGAGATAACAGTTCCTTCTGAATATCCCCCGGGAGAAGCATGAACACATCTGGGTCAACATTGGGGGGCAATCGATGAGTCACTCTGTTATTTGTTTCATCAGGGCTTGCTTTTGATGTGCTGCAGGATTCTTTCTGAAGCAGAAGTTCTTCTACAGGAACAGCAGGGCTCTGTGTTCTTTTGAAACCAAGAAATGCTGCCTCTGGGGTTCGAGGGCTTTCAGTGGTTACTGTCTTTTGTGGCGTATGTTGAGTAATCGTGCTGCATGCACTGAACTGATGATCCCCACTCTGAAAGGAATCCTCCTATTGGTAGAATAAAAACAGGATGATTTCAGGAAAGGAGGGAGTACTAACACACCATTTCTTAAATTTGTAGACATCATGTAACAGCACAGTACGAAAGAATGAAAACGATCTCTTCAGCATAATGTAGGGAAGTTGAAGTGAACACTACACTACATACAACGGCTGAACAGTAAAAAAAGAAAAAGAAGAAAAAATGTTCATACAAAACATCACATTTGAGGACAGTGTGATTGTTTCATAATAATTGATTAATAAAAAAAATGAATCAGTTTAAAATATGTAGGTTTTAAGATTTATGTCTCCTTCCAGCATGCCATTAAAACCGTATGACTATTTAGGCTGCAGATACCTCGGACAATGAAGATAACTTAATCTGAATGGAAACAAAAAGATCATTTGGGATTATGTAGATTACACTGAATTACATCATTGTCCTAACCTGGCTTTGTGCTGAGGAGATTCCTGGTTTCCTTGGTGATGTGCCGTGTGTGAAGAACGATGCTATTGAGCTCTTCCCGTTGACGGCCGCCCCCCTGGTCTGCAGGTTACTGAAGCAAACGTTAATGAGGGTGAGGTGGAACGAGGCACTGCTGGCCACCATCTTCTGAAAGAGCTTCATGGCCAATGAGACCAGCTGAACCACAGCGTCATCACAGCTGCCTACAAAAACAATACAGGAAATCATGCTTTAATGGCCTTTTTGGACGGCAGGAAATGGAGATGATGACAATGATCATAATTGAGTAGAAATACAGTCACACTTTCTTTAAGTTCATGCATATTGAACCTTTACCGTGGTGCTGACGTACAGATAATGTATTTTGGTCAAATAGACTTTCAAGTGTTTTTACAGTGAGTGGATACCCAATGGACATATAAGAGTGGTACACAGACATACCAGTGATTATCTTCTGTCCTATGTGGTTAGGGATGGGACACTGCCGGCTCTCCCGACTGAACCACTTGTTGGTCGCTGAGTATCTACGAATGGTTAGCCGGAAGGTTTGAGGCTGCCTGCCGTCGTTGCGCATCCTAGACGATAAAGCGTACTGTAGATTCAGTGGCTCGAGCAGGGTGAAAATTGATTCTTAATAGCTGGGAAAATATCCCACCTATCCACCAGATTGCTCAGGAGTTCTTGAATCTTTCCCAAAACGTCCTTAGTTGATGATATTTTCTTGAAGGAGTCTTCGTCACTAAGAGACTGAAATATGAAGATGATAATATTAAGGAACAAATATGGTGAAATAAAACATTTTGACATCAAAAGGGACAATAATGAAGAACGTATTTTTGGCAGATTTTGATTGAAGTTGATTTGCAAAAGTTGACTTGTTTGGTAAAACCTTCTCACGTGGACCACGATGCCAGATCATAAGATTTAAATAATGAATCGGGTTAATGTTAGCCGTGTTCATTTCTCAATTTTGAGACAGAGATATTGATCTTGCTGCTGTGTGTTGACACAGCTTTTAAATTAAATCAAAAAAGAAACCTACAATCAATAAGTGGTTATAAAGGGGATGTTTCAAGCCAAATGTGTGGGAATTGTCCACACGTGTGATATTTAAAATATCAGCAGCATGCAGCGGCAGACGACGGCAAAACACTCCTTCAGTTTCAGCAGATACTGGTATTTCTGGGATATTCTATCCTACCTGAGGGGCCCCTGTAGGAGTGACAGGGGAGTCGTCAACACCGAGGGCCAGATTCTTCAGGCGCTGAGCACTAGGGCCTCCAAACTCTCTCTCCAATTCATTCAATGGGAAGAGCTGTAGGTCTTTCACGCTGACCAATCCAAGGGACTGAAGTCTCTTTGCAGTTTGGTGACCCACCCCTAAACAACGGAAATAAATCAAATAGTTAAAAACTAGAAGGTTAAAGATTATTGGTAAGTGGGTTGAATTTCAAACCGATACCCTTGAAAAACACCAAAAGTTATTATTTTCTCTTCACCATGAAGTTTTTTTAAATAATTACTAATTTATTAAAAGCATGTATACCCGGTATTTTGCGGAGACTGCTGAGTGAGCCCATGATGTCGCTGACGTTCTCCGTCAGCAGGCTGGTTTGCTGATTGGGTTTGAAGCTGCCTGATACTAGTTTGGCCAGTAGCTTGTTTGTGGCGATGCCAGCACAGCCAGTCAGACCCACTTTGCTGTGGATGGCTTCTCTCAACTCTGCTGCAATGTGTGAACCTAAAGCCAAACTTGGATGATCGCTCGCCTTAACATCTGCACCTGAGCAGGAAACGAAAAGAACAGAAATGCAAGTTATATGAAATTTTTCAAGAGAATCCAAAAGTGCAACTGAAAGTGCAATGCAAATATTTTACATTTCAGTTTTAGCTTCTTGGCTTGTTTCACAACTCATTTCACGGTTTCTATGAGCCAGATGTGCAGAGGCACAACTGCGACTTACTGAAATGATTGTAGACATGTCCTTTAAATGAAAAGCTGTTGGACTCCGGTGTCTGTGCCAGCCTTGTTTCCACCATCTTTGTGACGTCTATGAAGTTTTCATCAAATCCAAGCCTCTCTACCAGCGGACAGTAGGACATCAGCAGCTCTGGATGGAGGACAAGATAAGGTAAAGAAAGAAAAGCACAACAAACTGAAAATATACAGGATGTTAACAGAAATATAAATAGCTTTCAACCCAGTACAGAATAGTGTGCACACTGGTGCAAATTCTTATTTTCTGTGTTAATATGTGATGTTGAAAATGCTATATCGAGAAAGAATCTCCAGCTCTTTACTCTGAATAATACTTCCATACAAAAAAATATTACTACAGGTTTTTTCCTATTAGAATAGAGGAGAATACAGCAACATCTCCAACCCACCTGTGACTTTATAGGACATTTCTCTGTAGTGTGTCAGGTCTTCTCCTTTGACCAGCACCAGTTGAGGACATTTCTCCTTAGCGTCAGTAACAGACATTAGCTTGGTGACACCCTGCTCCCTTGCCATGTAGTTACAGGTGACTATGATGTATTTCTGCTGAATACCTGATGATAGGAGGGAAACATTATGGAACCACAAAAGTATTCTAGGCTTTGACAGAAAGACATCAGCTTTTATTCTAGCTCCACAGGGGATCTATTGTTATGAATGTACCTAAAGGCACTTCTCTCAGCGCTGGGTTTCTGATCATCTCCACCTGCGCATAGTAGCAGTCCAGGTCGAAATGAAGAATGACTCTGTGTGCAGGTGTCGACCCGGATGTCTTAGTGGGGCTCGGACCTGAAAAAAAGAGATATTATAATAGTGGCCATTATTGTAGCAAAAGCAATTTGCAAATTTCCATCCAAGTGTGTTTGATCAGATGTGTAAATGTGGGAGACAATCTCTTAAAGTGTAGTGCCATGTGTGGACTTGAACATGATACAGCAAATGTGTATTGAGAATCCCTGTATGTGTAATGAGATTTATAAATGTAAAAATAAATGCCTGCAGTGTTTAACAACAGCTGTATGTAACTTCTTGTAAATATTAACACATTTCACAATGCATTATATTGTTTTACACATTTACAGATCTGATAATATGCGCACACATATTTGTAAATAGTTCTGCTTCTACAATAATGGCCCCAAATTATAGGCCTACGTTCAATAATTTTCATCTAAAACGTAAAGACAGACAGAGCAGGGTTTCTCAGTGCATGTTTCTGACAGCTGAGTTTCTCAGACAAAGTTTTCACACTTTACCAGAAGCAGCCGCGGTGCTGTGTGGAACTGAATCCACAAAACTGTTCTTCCACTCGATTTCATCCTCTTCCATCTCATCCTCGCTTTTATCCATTGTTCGGTAGATTTATTGTTAACATACAAGATAAGAATGCTGTTGTTGTGGCTGCAGTGGAGAAAAGTGTACAAACCTATGGTACAAACAGCAAGTGGAGGTGGAAACGCTGTTTTCTTTGAAGGCCCAGCGCCACCTGCCGACGTGGAGGAATTACTGCGACACAAAGAATTAAATCTCGAGATAACGAAAAGAAAGAAAGAAATCCTCTTATTTCGGTAAAACGGCAGTACATGTATCCTTCAAAAGAAATTAGCATATTCAGGACGGGTGAAAGCTAAATTTTTGGCTCACTAATGAGCTATTTTTTTTAACGTTCGTCTCGTGACCTGAACAGGGGGGTTATAAAAAAGAAGCTGACGTCACCAGCGTGCCAATTAGAGGCAGAGCACTCACCTGTCGCTCGGCGGTTAATAATTATTCAAACCAAACGGGGTTTGAGTCTTGGCGAAAAGGTTTTGTCGATGTTTCCTTCATCTGGTCTTTTTGCTAATATAAATTGTCCTTTCTCTAAACGTGGGTTTTGTGAGCGGCCCCACTGTTTGTACAAACATGACACGAAATGGCGGGATATGCTCGCTGCCGCAGGTCAGTGTTAAGCTTTTTCTACCTAGCAAACATTTCAAGCGTGCAACTTTCTAGTCTGACGTGCTCAGTTGAACAATATTCAAACAAAGTGCAACTTTAAAGTAAATTGGGTTGAATGCTTGAATGTTAATTTATTTTCTTTGTTTTGCATTGAAACAAGGGTCAAAATGTCTTCCTAAAATGAACCAACATGGCAAAACAAAGCTATAAAACCATTCCTTTTCCTCATCTGCCTTGACAGCAATGCATCCACAAATGTGCTAAATTTGAATTGTTACACGTTTTGCAATATTAAAGTAAAGCATATTCATGGTTACATTATCAGGGTTTATAACCCTTCTTTTGTCATTGTTGGGTATTTGACTGACGGGTTACATTAAATAGTCAAAAAAGCAAACGAACAATACAGATGCTTAAAACGCATGTTTATGGTGGTGTAAAGATGTTTGCTCCGGCACACAGCCACAAGTTACCACACCAGCACTTTCCATATCTTATTTATAATAAACCAACACACATTCTGTATTTTCGGTCATTGTCACTAATAAGTCACCCTAAATCCTATTATTATTTCCAGGTATCCAAAATGGCTGTCCAGATGCTGGCTGTGGAGCAACAGTGAATGATGAGGCCCAAGACGGCTGCATCCAGGAGCTGGAGCGGATCAACAAGGAGATTGAAACTGTAAGGCACGAGGTGGAGCAAGAGAAAAGGCGACTGTCGCACTACCAGACTGTGCAGGCAGATGGCAGAAACACTGCACCTAATATCTCAGTTTCCAAGTCTGAGACTTCAGGTAAACACGTAGACAAAGGTTCTGCGTACACAAACTCTAAAACTAAAACGTACTCTCGAGCAAGGAAGTATGTGGTTGACAACTCAAAACCAAGGACTGATTTAGAGTATGACCCTCTGTCAAACTTTTCTGCTGATTTGCGGTCTTACAACTCATCAGTTAAAGATCAGAAAGGGAAACACGGACATGTTTTGAAAAGAGTGAAAAACGCTGCACCTTGTGACCAAAAGAAGCCACTTGCATATCAGCCTCATCTTTCCTGTTTGGCATCTCCACTTCATGAATCCAATGACGACGGAGACCTGATTATTGACCTTCCTCCCTCACCTGACACAAAGAGACGGCAAGGAGAGGATTTCGTTGCTGGCAAATCCCTTCAGGATAAAGATGAGGAATTGAAGGTCCTCAACACAGCACTTGATTCTCCCCCACTGTGCCTGGCAAACGAAAAAAGAGTTAATACTAATTGCAGGGCTGAGAACAGTCAAGGTTTATTTAATCTTAATGAGAACAATGAATATGAAAATAAATCAGTTGATAAAAGTGTATTTGACTTAGCTGGATGTTTACAAAATGGGAGAAAACTGAAAATTGCTCCCTTTCAGGCTACTGAACTACTTTTGCAGAAGAGTCCTGAACCTGCCAGTCCTTCTGCCACCACAGACCGGCAAGATCAAACCTGGAACAATCCATCCAAAGAAAACACATTTCAGGTTGAACTGCCTCGCTGTGAGCTACCCCTGAGTGTCGAGAACATGAATCCACTGCAGCCGTACAATATTCCACAAAGCAATTCTCTTTTTTATAAAGCTGCAAATTTAGATTCACCTTGCAGGCAAAAAACAACAGAGCAGCTAGCTCAAGATAATTATTGGTCTTCCACAAAATGTGTACCATCAGTGCTGCCACACAGCCAGAAAATGTCAAGCAAAATTCCAGAAAAGATGCAGACTGAAGCTGCTGTTAACCATGCTCCAACTGAAATATATCTGGAGCCAGCAGAACCAGCAGGGAGTGGTCAGGCCTGGCACAATTTGTCAGCATCAAGTTTGACAAACAGACCTGAAACCTCATCTAGATCAACTGAGCAACCTTTGAACGCACACAATGAGGTTATATTAATTGAATCCAGCTCTGAGGAAGAAAATGAGCTCAATTGTTCAGAAATGGAAGTGTCTGACAGTGACACGATGGAGGAATGCTACAGGATCTTCATGGAGGCAAACGATGAGGAAAAGGGAACTGAAGAGCCGGCTGATGTGCCTGTAAGTACGCCTTACACACTTCAGATCCAAGTTGGAAGACGTTTCTTCAACATTATAAAGACATTTTCTTTCACCCTGTCATTTTATAGGTTGGATCTATGGAGGATGTGGAGAAGCCAGAGTTTAAGGTCAAACCCAAAGCATTGCTGGGAAAGAAGAGGGTTGCTCATGAAGCCAAACATGCTGAGGTATGTTACATACACATGACATGGTTAATTTAATTATTCACATACTGGAGACACACTGCTGAAGGAGATGAGGTAGTTGACATTATGTACACAAATTATATCAATATTCTGTAATCTAACAATATTGCTTTAAAATACACATATTTTGTTTTTTAAAATATGTACACTCAACTTTTATTTTTTTTTTAAAGGTAAATAAGGGTTATGAATTATTTGTGTAAATTACAGTTAACATGTAAAGGTTAGAAAAGGAGTTGTGTACTGAAGCACATCTTTAATATACCCGCTCTGTTCAGCAGCCAGTGGCTAAGAGCCGTCCTCAGCCCCAGGTGCTGGTTCCCCTACGTGGGCCTGGCCCTGCAGTATCAGGATTTGCCTCCCAGCCTTCCAAGATCCAGCATGTGCAGCAGAGAGCCTCCTTGCTGTCTGCTTCAGTTAAAGCTGGTCAGGCGTTTCTTTCCTCCGCTTCTCAGAGGATGCCAGATACCCAGAATGCACCTTCTCCTTTGACTCCACCCCCGGAGAACCTGCAACCTGCTCTTGTGGAAAATGGTAAATATGTTACATGATTTATAGGGGTGGTCGTGTTCTTTTCTTGAAGGATTACTATTAACATGTCATTATCGAAGTCCAAATGCACAAGTTATGTTCAAATTGTGTTGAATCCTTTTTTTGTTATTTAAATCGTTTTGTCATGTGATAATGAGAAGATGTCCTGCTTTGATTTAGATCGAGCAGCATTTATCAACCGTTTTTGTATTTTGTTAAAAAAAAATCCTGTGGTGTAAGTTCGTAGATTTGCCTGACTATGTCAAATCTGCATGTGGTGTTCTTTTTTTCTTTTTCCACAGCTTACATGAACTACATATCTTTGGGTACTGCTGTGATTGGTGTTGGCAACAATCTGCACTTCATCCTCCCAGAGGGCACCTTCCCTCTGCCTGTTACGTCCAGTTCCAGCCAAGTTACTTCAGTGCTAACCCCAATCAGTCCGATGCAGTTCGCTGTGAAACAATCATATAATGCACCTGCAGTTGCCACGTTGCAAAGATATCGCCAAACGGCACCTGTGCTCATTCCTGCGCTGGCTCGCAAACCTGCGCAGACCTCTGCTTTTGCAACAGCAAATTCAAGTCCAGCCACTGCTCCTCAAGCTGCTGTCAAGGTGAGAAGAGAAAAGAGCTTTTTTTGGTTGTCAGCCAGTCAAGACTTAACCTAAACTTGTGTCAAGTGCAGTGTTTCCCCAAGATTTACTGTTTAGGGGGACGTGGTACTTGGGCTGGATGAGGGCTGTCCACATCTGTATTTTACGAATAAAGATGTCCATTCAAAATTTCACCTACTTGCTTAAGACAGAAATGTTCTCGACAATGTTAGAAATTTTTCATCTTATTAATATTACTAATTAATTTTTATTTTCAGCCCATGCCCAATAAACGTAAATTAAAGCAGAAGTGTGAGGTAGCCAAAGTGCCCCATGATGTCCGGCAGCGTTACGTCAATATGTTTACAGAGGAGTTCCTCAAAACAACAGCCAATGTTAATGATGCCTTCGAAAAGGTGAGCTTGTCCCACTTTGTCATCCTCACTGACAAACCCCCAGTTGAGATATTTATTTATGTCCCTGTTTTTGTTGATAGGCAATTGCTGAAGAGAAGACTGTGTATAATCGCAGTGTGAACAAACTCAAATATTTGAGTGTTGCAGTGAATGCACTAAAGAGGCTGAAGAATCAAAGTGCTCCTGCTGCTAAAGGTGAGAATCTCTAGAAAACCCACACTGTTCTTCATGAAATGTGTAAATGATGCAGATAAAATACACTTTTGTAATATTTAATTTCTTTATATTTTTCAGGTGTGGATGAAAATACAGTCAAAACCCCCAAAATTAAAGGCAACATTCCACTTAACCTGATGAATCTTAAAGGAAACGGTGAACAATTAATTTCCTTTTTGAATGCATTTCTCATCATTAAAATATGTCGACAGAATCACAGTGACTTTGTTATTCCAGCAGATGACACTGCATTGTACGAGATTTTTCAGGACTATGTTTTGACTGAGGAAAGGCTGATTGAGAGCAACTATCCTGTCCAGCACCCAGAAAAACCTGGTAGTGCTATACTATTTACTGATAAGAAAGTCAACGCAGACCGTAAGTGAAAACATCATACTCTCACTTTAACAATTCAATGCTCTTCTCATTGTTATCACTAGAGGTCACACTAGACCTGGGCTTTACTTTCAATGAGTTTATTTTCTCAACACATTTCACCCTCCTGTGATGTGCTTTTTCTGTTTTGTTGGTTAAAGCCCTCAAGAGGATCTGCTGTCGATGTGGGGCTACATACTCTGTGAACAAAACGGGCAAACACGTCCGCAAGGAGGAGTGTAACTACCACTATGGGAAAGGAGTGAAGAACAAAGGTGAGTATGCTATTACTTATGTCTTTCTAAAAACATCCATAAGTGCTTCCTTTACAGCTGTTTTACATTTCTAAACCATTAACAGTGCCTGGTGGGGTGGAGACTCGCTACAGCTGCTGTGAGGGAGTCATGGGAGCACCTGGATGTCAGGTGTTTAAGGTATTATTGAATCACTTCATTTTGTCCTAAGACCTCTCCAAATGTAACAATGGGCAAATGTATAATTTATTTGAAATGTTTTGTATCTTTTTCATCAGTTGCATGTCCATGATTCCCTCAGCTTGGATGGGTTTGTGTCGACCGTCCCCAGATATTCCTCAGATTCCAGCTGTCCTGGGGTCTACTCCTTGAATTGTGAAATGGTGATTTTTTATATATATTTTTTTTTGAAGGACTCAGCTTTTAATAATCATGTTGAGCTCGCAACACCAACTCATTTGTTGTAGTTTCATTAGAATCGATGATTTATGCTGCTGATGTATGAGAGCATACATTTAAAGTGAAAGCAACATGGTTTTAAAGAAGACGGTATAGTTGTGTTACTTTGGCAGAATGTAAAATTCCATATCCTCTCAGGTTATTTGTTTCTAAAGGATTATTTTATAGTATTCCACCTTTTATCTAATCGATAGTTTACACACCAAACTAATGAGAATCATTCATGGAAACTTGTTGCTATGTAAGCACCTTGATGAGAACATGTCTGATGTCCAAACAATCAATCATTGTCTGGATGTGTCAAGTTGGACTTGAGTCTACATTAACAATTATGTACATTTTGTTGTTTGCTTTCATAGATTTATACCATTCATGGTCTGGAGCTGTGCAGAGTGACCGTGGTCAACTGTAGTCTGCAAGTCGTCTACGACACCTTCGTCAAACCTGATAATGAAGTTATTGACTATAACACCAGGTAGTATACGATACTTAGCTGTTTTGTTTCCCCCTCATTTTTTCTAAAGTGGGCTTTAAACACCTATTTAATTTTTTTCCCTCACTCTAGTAATAACCCAACTGATAGTTGGGTCAAGTGTCATCATCATCATCTTCAACCGCTTATCCGAAATCGGGTCGCGTCATGAACCTAAAAAAGGGTTCACACCACTTTTGACATTAGAGCATTTGTACTATCTCTTAAATAAGACTTAAGATGCATTTAGAAATGCACAACTCAAGCAGATGGTTTTACCACTAGCTGAAAGGCTTTGTAGAACACTAAAACTGATTTTGATTTGTCTTAAAGGGTGGTAAAAAGAAATAATATACAACTGTTGAATCTTTCAATGATATTGAATTTGCTCTATAGAAAGATTTTTGACTCTTTACTTGTCAAGGTTTTCAGGCATTAGTGAAGAAGATGTGAAAGGTAACTGCACCTCCCTCAGAGAGGTGCAGAGGTCTTTATTGAGCTTCATCAGCGCCGACACCATTCTGATTGGATACGGCCTGGAAACAGACCTCTGTGCCCTGAAGGTGACTACAAATAAGCACTTTCCAACATAATATATAGATATATCAGTGGCAATACCAGCTAAACTGATTATAAACAAGCCCAATGTTTTGTAATTTGTTGTTAAAGTTATGTTGTGAACATCTAGCAAAAGTGCCATTTTCCAATGTAAATACTTCATATGCAAGTACAAGCTTTGCATAAAATCTGGTTCTTAGTAGGTTGAATTCCATCTTTTGGGTGGATAAAGTATCTGGGGATTTTAGAACTACACAAAAAAAGGAACTACAATGTATTATGCCAAGGGAAACGGTCAAAGCTATAGTCCCTCAAAATTGTGACCCACTGTGGTAGCATTGTTTTTTTTTTTTCATCAGGTACTTATAATTGGCTAAACCATCACACAACTGCTTTGATTTTGAGTTACAAACTTAAAAATTAGTAACATTTGAAAAGAAGACAACATTCACCTTAAGTCATTTTCACTTTATCAAAGAGGATACCCCATGTCATAAGAGCTTCAGATATCCTTCTTTTACTGTAGTTGCTCCATGGGATGGTAGTAGACACATCGGTGGTCTTCCCCCACCGTCTGGGCCCTCCCCACAAGCTGACCCTCAACAACCTGACTGCTGAATACCTCACAAGGATCATCCAAGAGAGTGGTGGGTCCTCATGGATAACAGCCACCATACAAGTGTCTGTTGCATTTGAATGTTTATTACATTTAAACTCCACCATACATCAAAATCGAAATTCAAATAAAGAAATGTATCATAATCAGAGTGTAAAGATTACCACAACTTGTGTATTTGCAACAATGTAATTAATAGCTAATCCATGTTGTGTCAATGTTTAAATATTATGTATGTTTCTCCCAGTTTGTGGCCACGACACTGCAGAAGATGCTGCAGCCTGCATGGAGCTTATGTTATGGAAGGCCAAAGAAAATGGAAAACTGAAGAAATGATGGAAATAAAAACATCAAAGTCACAACACTGTTCATACATACAAAATAAGGCAAATTGTGCAAATTTCGATGTCACTATTTTTGTGAAGATTTTTTTTTCAGACATGGCATGGCTCTTAAGCATTTTGTATGGTTACATCACTTGATTTGTTAATACAGTATTTTCTCTATTTTGAATTTGAAATTGCAGCCCATGTGCCCATGCCTGTATACATATTTGGCGTTGCACTATTGTGTGCTTAGAAAACCTGAAGGGGATGTGGTGTCATCAGTATTAACCAATAAAGGCACTGAAAGTATTCCATGTGTTATTCTTCTCCCCCAAAACACCAGCCAATGAACATTCAGCTCTTAATGTCAGACTGAGCTCAGGTGCAGTTATGCAAAGTAGCATACACCTCTCAGCAATTTAACTAATTACTGGTGACGCCATAGACAGTACTTTATAAAAGGCAGAAGTTGCCAATATATTTGAGAGCAGAAACATGGTGTCTGTGGAAGTGAACATTTGTTTTATAAAAATAGAAAAAAAATTGCTTTAAGGATAGTTCAGTATTATTGAAGTTTTGCTGTAAGGGGTACTTCGGCATAGTAAGTGTGTTACCCTATGGAGATGGCAATCGGTGCAGTCACTAGGACTTTAGAGGAGATGTCACAGTAACAGGTATTGTTGCAAAGGGGGCCAAAATTAGTTTTTTTCTCCGCATATATAAATACTAATCTAAAACTTAAAATCGTTCAGTTGTACGCTAAACTTCAGATTATTTCCACAGCTTTAGTTTAATGCCAGCCAGCCCTTTCATTTTGTTTTCTTTTGTCTCGAATAATCCGCAGGAGCTCTGAGTTGAGGAGCTGATTGGTGGAGTGATACAAAAATAAATATTCAATGTGTGAATATTCAAGTTATAGGTTAGCTTCTGTATATTTGCATGAAAAGTGCTTTTCTTCTGGCCCTGTCTGCAACCGTACAATGCTGACTTCTGCTACAGCAACGTCTCTTCGAAAACATCTTATACTATACTTTAAGTACTGCTATAAATATATAGTGAAACCCACAAATTCCAATTCAGGGCTTTGTGTTTGCATTCATTAGTTCTTTACCAGTCAGTTACGCAGCCATCCTCGTTGTTATATTACGTGCCTTAGACTTAAAGTGAATTTGTTTTATTGGTAAAGTACTACCTGGTGAAAAAAAGTCAGTTACTCAGCCTTTCTCTTGGTCTTTTCCTTTCTGCCACAGCACCTCCGACAGCAGAAACAACAGGTCTTGATAAAGATGACTATGAGTAAAAGAACAATGGTCAGGAGCAATGCGAAGACGTCCAGGTTGTGATACTGGTACCAGGTGAGTACATGGGCCTGGACCCGCAGGTGCTTGGCTCCTTTGTTTCTCATTGTGAACTCGATCCAGAATACCGCCTCATCCAAAGCACTCAATGGTCTGTCGTGGTGGATACTGGACAGCCGCATGGCATTCTCCTTATACCTGTAATTTTGAAGAGTTCAAATGTTTATAAATGTGCTATGCATTCTTTTTTATTATACTTTCTTCCATTTTAATGCTTTGCCGATGAATGGAGATAAAAACAGTTGATTGTTTAAATTACATAAATTTCAAAGGTTAAATCTCAAAGCCAATATTTGAGGGGAAAGTCCATCCAATACTTGTATCAGTGTGTATTGTAATCTCCCTGAGTCCTTGAAACCCTGTGGTGGAAAGTAAACTCTGTCCCAATGTTATGTAATTATATAACTGCTGATTTATGGCCTTTCGTTAATATTACCTCTGTAATATGAATTTGAACTCTATGTATGCAAAAGGCTAATGAAATACCCTTGTAGCCTGAGAAAATAAATAAAAAATAGCTTACGATTTGTCATTGATGACAGTTTGGATTGCATCTCTAAGGTCCTCTGTCTTCATGAAGTTCAAGTCTGCGATTACTGCTGCTCCTTTCGCCTTCATATGGACCATGTTGTCTGGCTGATCGGCAAACATGGGGAGGCCCATCATGGGAACACCATGGTAGATGGCCTCATAAATCCCATTTGTGCCACCATGGGTGATGAAAGCTTTGGTCTTGGGGTGACCTGATAGGGTACCAAAAATCATGAAACATACATTACTTTCTTCTATCCAGACACGCTGGTAAAGCACATATTTTCCCCTCTGTGTGATGACACTACTATAAACACATACTTTTTGTACAAATTTTTGTACAGATACTTTTACGCATAGAATTTTTCAATCAATACCAACGTTTGTGGAAAAAAAAATTAAGCACATTTCACCCCTGTTGTTTTGTTTTTGTGCACCAACTTATGAAATGAGGCCCATGTCTGTCTAGAGACTTTCTCTACCTCTCAAGTGGATGCTCAAGTACGAACACAAGCACATGCTAGACCGCTGCTGTCCTTGCATTAATTAATATGTGATTGCTCCTGTCAACGGATATTTAAAAGAATGTTGCCGAGGGTTGGCGTTGGTCTGATTTGGAGGTGGAATGTTTGCTGCAAATTTGTAATGATAAAAATATTCAAAAACAATATGATACATGGAAACCAAAACTCAACTCGCACATTTTAAAAAGTAGTGTGATTGCCTGCCAGACCTGGCCAGCAGGGTATCAGGGAGGGGGGACAATCGCACCTAAGCACTAGTCAACCAGGCCAAGTGTGAGTGAGATAAAAGCTTTACTTACCCAATAGGTCATTCTGAGGGATCCAGTTGTATATTCTGGTGTTGGCACCCAGAGTCGCTGGTTTTTCTCCTTTGTATTTCCAAAGTATCTACAAACATTAGTAACACTATTAGACTAACACAATGCTAATTGTACGTCTCAATATACTGTACTACATTCATTTAATAAAACATGATAAAATAATTAGGAGAATAAGGTTCTAACCATGGATACATCCCTCTGTCCAACCGCCTTCCAACTTTAGCCAATCCCTTCCCAATTGTATTGCTCCTGACCTCCTTTCTTCCCTCATCCACCTCATCGATACATCCATACTTTACCCATCTGTTATAAAGAATTTCAGACTTGACTCTCTACAATTGAATGAGGATCCTGGTTAAACTCAACTTCTGCACATCTCGACCAGAACAGCCTTTTTAACCCTACTCGGTCTGATTTCAAGGCAGGCCACTTCACTGAAACTCAACTTTCAGCAGCGTTTGACACATAATTAATTGTCAAAGAATTAGGATTCTCAGGGTCTGTGCGCTATCCGTTCACATCCTTCCTCAAGGACCACACTTCCAGGGTAGCTTGAAGAGAATCTTCATCTGAATCTAGCAGGCTCACCACTGTTGTCCCTCATGGTTCTGTTCTGGGTCCCCACTTCTTATCTCTTTACACCAAATCATTCTGATCTTTTATTCACTCACATGGCTTTTCCCATGGCAGCACGAATCTCAGCGTGTAGGACTGACATTTCTTACTGGATGTCTATACACCAACTAAACCAAGTATCCCTCCAGGGCGGGCATCACCCGTCCATGACCTCTCCTGAATGCAAGGAACCTGAAGGTGACAGCGGTCTTTACCAACAGTGCTGCTACAATTATTTCCTGCATATTCATTCTCAAAATCAGGAGGACACGTCAATTGCTGCTCACCCATGAGAAGGTGCAGATTCTGGCCAAGGCTCTTCTCATTTCCCACCTTGACTTCTGCAACTCAACTCTGACTTGAGTGTCTGCTCATGCCATAAGACATCTGCAGCTCATCCAGCAGCCTGGCTTGTCTCAAATCTACCACCAATTCTCCCACACTACCAGTTCCTGGCAATTGCTAACAGTGGCTGCTTGAATCTTGAGTCAACCAGAAAAAAATTGCCTTGTTATAAGTTTATTGCCATTATCTGCAAATCATTTGTTACCTACCTTATCATAAACTGATTTACTATCAACCCTTCAATGAGGGTTGTTTTTTCATTGAAAGGCCATGAAAATCAATCAAATTGGTTGAATGCAAGGACATCTGACAGTCACCAGAAAATAAAACCCCAAAAGCCTCCTTGAAACTACAGTATTCCCAATGAGAGGGAAAATTGTTCTTTATGTGATAAATTTAAATCAGCTGGCACATGAAGATAAACCCCTGACCTTCTGTGGGATTTGAGCGAGGGCTGAAGCTATCATGTTTCCCCTCTCTATGGTGATGTTGTTGATGAATGATCCCAAAGTGAAGACCACGATGCCATTGTCTCCAGAACTCTGCACAAACTCTTCCATATCCTGAAAGAAAAGCAACATTATCACAATGTAAACCAAACAGCATTTTATTTTATTTCCACTGCTTATGGGGATTCTCTTTATTGTTTGAGTCAGAAATACTTTGGAGGTCCAATAACAGATGGGCCCTACCTCTGGTAAAGGTTTAGCAGGTCTGCAGTGGAGCCCACCAACAAATTTGAAGTTGGGGAGGAAAGGGCGAGGAAAATCAAAATCCCAGTAGGTTCGCATCAACCAGATCTCTGCTCTACCCATCGTCTGACAGGCACTGGTGGGTATCCCTATCACAATGCAAAAGAAAAGGTTGCTAGTCTATTGCAAAGTATACTTGAGGTGAGAGCTTATTTCCAAGTTTAATTTACTTATACCTAAATCCAATCACTTTGTCAAGAATGTGATATTTGTGTTAAAATACAAGTGTTGCAATTAAATTATAATAGGACTTAATGTGGTCCTTAATAGTTGTTCTTGTAGCTCAGTTTCTCACCTTTGACTTCAGAGTAATATTTATCTAGTCCTGTCCAAAAGACGTCATCAATCACAATGTCCTGCAGCCCGTAGAAAAGAAAGTTCCAGAGTCTCTCAGAGAAATCCATCTTATCAGTCAGTTTGCTCATAGCGCCGGGGACATAGGAAGGTGGAGCGGGCAACTGACCACACAATCTCTCCCAGTTATGTGCTAGAGAGAAGCGCAAGGAGAAGACCAGGGGGAGGCCCAAAATGTCTGCCAATAAGTCACTGCCAGGGTAGATGGGGTCAGCCAAGAGAAGGTCATATTTTCCGTCCTTCAGCTTCTTCATTACTGTTTCTGATTTCAGCACACCATCGAGATACTTCAAATTAAACTGCAAATCAACCTTCATCAGATCCATGTATCTGATGTAAAGCTGCAAGTAGCTCATATGATCCATCTCATACATGGAAAATCGAAGGTACTCATCCATAAACTCCTCCACGGCCTCCATTGAAACTGAGACATTGAAGGGTTCGTAGCGAAACATGGATGGCTCATCGGTGTTCATGTACATCGAAGTGCTCGGACACAGCACTGTCACCTGGTGTCCCTTGCCGATCAGTGTCTCCAGCACAGGCTTCAGGTTAATCCAGTGGCTTCCTTCAGAATACCAAACCAAAATATTTCCTCCATTTGCGCTCCATGTCACACAAAGTAACAGCAGGACGCAAACATGGAGATGTGGCCCCAGCCTCATGGTGTCTGTTTGGCAAGGGGAAAAGCCTGTAGTGGTTTGATCCCTTTTTGAAGAAAAATATCACCAATCATTAACTAAACTCAGTTGAACTGTGGCTTGTAGTATCTCTTTGTAGTGCATAACACATCAGATAACAGACCCACCCCAAGCAAGTTGTAAGAGGTAAAAGGTGATGAGTGTAAAGTTAACAGTCAGTATAAAAAACAAGATTAATCTCTAACGTGTACCACCACAACTCCACAAACCAGAAGTAAAAAAAACTTAAGAAGTAGATAATAAAATGTCAGCTACTATCCTTTCCAGTACTTGAAGAAACCTGGTTATACTGTTGTTTTTTGCTGACAATAGTAAATGCAATGCAGACCGCAATGAAAATATAAATATTCCCAACTTGAACTCTAAAATACTATTTTAATGACATCCTCAGATGTATGACACCAGAGGGCACATCCTAACCAGTGCTGTGCTTGCAATGAGGTATTTTTTTCTGCGCTGTCAATGTGGGGCTATGTACTTAGTGACCCAAATGGGCAAACCCATCTGTAAGTATGTGTCATTACCACTTACTTTCTTTCTTTTATTTTATTTCAGACATATCAAAAACAATCCAAAACTAAATGAAAATCATAAAAATACAATAAACAAAATTTATGTTTAAATTACTTCACAAAAAAAAAAAATTATCTGTATTGATGTGATATGCCTGAAAAGGAGCAGGAAGAAGTATACACTTATTTAATCCTACCCCTTTTCCATAGTAAAAAAAATAAAAATATTTATTATATTCGCTTCTTGTAATCCATATAATCTCTATACAATCTATCTATACAATTGGCGATACTATATTTGACATTTACGATCTATACATACATACAACTTAATATAGGGGAAGGTGGGGTGATTTGTGCATTTTGGAAGTTGCAAAACCCCTTGTTTCTAGAAAACCGTGGAAGAAATTGGAAATGTGACCACATATTTAAGAAGAGCCATCCATTTGACTCATCCTGTAAAGAAGGGAGACACAAGGAATAAGATATAAGCACATTTAAGCTCAAAAAACTGTGTTTTGCCTTTCAAAGTAAAATTTCCATGATCATGGTTTTTTGATTATTGTGTCTGAACAATTATAGACACGTTTGAAAACATTTGACACATGTTTTAGTGCTTTGGTATGCTACACTTTGAGTCTATATAGTTAGCACAATGTCAACCCTAAATTGCTGCATCATGCCTATTATCCAAAATTCTGGGGATGGGGTGATTTGTGCACAAGGGCCTGGGTGAGTTATAAGTAAGTAAGTAAGTAAAATGTATTTATAAAAGCACATTTATGACAGTTTGCACTGTCCAAAGTGCTGTACATAGTGCATTCAGTAGGTAAACAATGAAGGTAAAATAACAATAACCAAAATAAAAGACGTAAAGCCCATACATCCACATAAACACAGATAGTAGTGCAGAGGTAAGTAAGTAGTGCAGAGGTTAATGGGGAGGAAACACCAGGGTGTACATATGGGTTTTGAGCCTTGATTTAAAGGCAGAAATGTAGGGGGAATCACATTTGTCAGGTGGCAGTTGGTTCCACAAGCACGGAGCAACTAGTGCAAAGTACATTTCTGAGAGTTGTGCCAGTGGCATGGCTGTATACGCTGGTCACCAAAAGAAAGTGATTGTCTACAGTAGCTCAGAAGAGAGTGACATCTCAATTCCACTTAACGACACCACTGATGAGATTTCAGATGGCCAGAAAGATGATGATGGTGACTTTGTCATTGTGACACAATGACGCACAAATCACCCCACTACGTGGGGTGATTTGTGCGACAAGACAACTTTTTTTCCGAAAGCTATATTTCTTAAACAGTTTATTCCAGATCCAAAGTTTTTATTGCCAGGGATGCACAACATCCTGAAATATATGTACATATTTGAGTTGGAGACATAACTGTCAAGGCCTCACTTTAAAATCACTTTGAGTAAAAAGTTGCACAAATCACCCCACCTTCCCCTACTATGATTTTTTATATTTGATATATTTATACAATGCATATATCTATATTATATACAATCAATATACCCATATCTACATGCATATCTATACAATCAGTATATATATCCATATATATCAATGCAACCCATATATATATATATATATATATATATATATATATATATATAGCCTATATATATATATATATATATATATATATATATATATATATATATATATATATATATATATATATATATAGCCTATATATATATATATATATATATATATATATATATATATATATATATATATATATAGGCTATATATATACAATCATATGAAAAAGTTTGGGAACCCCTCTCAGCCGGCATTATAATTGACTCTGCTTTCACAAAAAAAATATAAAAGTGGTATGTCTTTAATTTACCAGGAACAGCTAAGTACTGGGATGTTTTCCAAACAAAGATTTTTTGAAAAGCAGTATTTGGTTGTATGAAATAAAATAAAATGTGAAAAACTGGCTGTGCAAAAATATGGGTACCCTTGTGGTTTTGTTGATTTTAATGCCTGTAACAGCATGTAAAACTGATGATTTTAAACACAAAGTTGGTTGGATTATGTTGTTAAGCCTTGAACCTCATAGAATTGTCTGTTTAATCATGAGAAAATGTATTTTAGGTGCCTAAATGCAAGTTGCACTTCTCTTTGACTCTCTGCTGAAGTGAGACAGAATGGGATCATCAAAACAGCTCCCAAAAGATCTGAAAAACAAAGATTATTCATTGGCTGTGTCTTGATTCAGAGACCACGCACTTGGTAGGACGCAGTCTCGCGGTCTATGAAGGCTATAGGCTATGAAGGCCGATTTTAAGGCCGGTTTTAAGGCCAACGAGCCTTGTTAAATGAGACGGTCTCCGCAGGTCTCGGTTTACGAGCATTTCCGGTTTACGTAACAAGCCGTTACCTTGCGTGACGACTCGCCGCTCCTGTGCTGCCTAGCAACCCTGATTGCTGCCAACGGAGACAGCCCTGTCAACGGAGGAAAACATAAAAATAAGTTGTCTACCAGACGAAAAGAAAAAAAAGTACAAGAAAAAAAGAAAGGAAGATAAAAGTTAAGAAGATGGAGCAACACGTTGCTGTTTTGTTATTTCTTATTTTATTTTATGCCATCTCTGAAAAAAACGCAATGAATCTTGGGATATGTTGGGCCGCGAAGGATCCATCTGATGCAGCCTTCAAAACCGTGAAACGAAGGCTGCATTTCACGACCGCATATGAGGAGCCTTGCAAACGGGACAGCCTTTGCGCGCCGCTATGACGCAATCGGTCTTCAAATGCAGCCTTCGTAGGCTGCAATACCCATGCAATACCTGAATCAAGACACAGCCATTGTCATGGTTTAGGGGAAGGCTACAAGAAGCTTTCCCAAAGGTTTCAATTGTCAATTTCTACTGTAAGGAACGTTGTCAGGGAATGGAAGGACACAGGCACAGTTGCAGTTAAACCCAGGTCTAGCAGACCAAGAAAAGTACAAGAGCGGCATATGCGGCGGATTGTGAGAATGGTTGCACACAACCCAAAGATCACCTCCAAAGACCTGCAAGAACATCTGGCTGCAGATTGTGTATCTGTACATGGTTCTACAATTCAGTGCAATTTGCACCAAAACATCTGTATGGCCGGGTGATGAGAAGGAAGCCCTTTCTGCGCCCACGCCACAGATACAGTTGCATGGAGTATGCAAAAGCTCATTTAGACAAGCCAGCTTCATATTGGAAGAAAATTCTTTGGACTGATGAGACAAAAATTAAGCTATTTGGTCTTTATAAAAAGCAGATGTTTTGGTGCAAATTGCGCTGAATTGTTGAACGATGTACAGATGCACCATCTGCAGCCAGATGTTCTTGTAGGTCTTTGGAGGTGATCTTTGGGTTGTGTGCAACCATTCTCACAATCCTCCACCTATGCCGCTCCTGTTTTTTTCTTGGTCTGCCATGCCTGGGTTTAACTGCCACTATGCCTGTGTCCTTCCATTTCCTGACAACGTTCCCTACAGTCGAAATTGACAATTGAAACCTTTGGGAAAGCTTCTTGTAGCCTTCCCCTAAACCAGGGGTGTCAAACTCATTTTGGTTCGAGGGCCACATACAGCCTCTCTGATCTCAAGTGGGCCGGACCAGTACAATAATGGCAAAATAACGTACATCAACTCCAAATCTCTAGCTTTGTTTTTCAGTAATATGCTTTATCACTCAGTCTACATTTGTAACCTACATTATCACGGATCACAAGGGATCTCTGTACCCCCCAGGAAATGTCTTAGTAAAGGTTGCTGCTGGCCATGGGAATAGGAGGTGCGGCGCGCAGCGCCGCAGCAAAAATTTGGGGGGTATTTTGCTCAAAGATGCCAATACGCACTAATGAAATAAACAACTGTTTATTTGAATACACAAATACAACAGGCACTGACGTTACAGTTGTCCAATTTTGTTTACTATATGTACAGGGACACATTTTGTGCAAACATGCAGACAGTACAAAATAAAATTTAATAAAAGTGCAACTTCTACTGTTTTGATTTATTTTTAAATACAGAGGTTATTGGTTGTTTTGGAATTCGTTTTTCCCAATTTAAAACATAAAAATAAAGCAGCATGGAAAATTAGGAAATAAATCTTGTAGGCCTACACTAGCATGCTCCTGCTCGTTTCGCACGTGCAGAGCCGCGGACACATCGCGCTTGCTAGTACATTAATTGTTCAGCACTAAAAATAAAAATTGTTTTATTTATTTTTTATTTTTTTGGTTTTTACTTTGCCATAAAGCACTGGAGGAAACATTAATAGCGGTGAAGCAAGATTGCCATTTACCATTTCCCACGTTGCTAAAATGTGCTTTTTTTTTATTTAGGCTGCCCCCTAGCGGCTGGAGTGAGCATTTTGGTTATTTCTTTAAAAATTCATATCTCCTCACAGGAATGGGCTAGAGACTTACTTTTTTTTTTTAAATGCTCATAAATGTGTGCTCTACAAGTCGCGGGCCGGATTAAATCGGCCCGCGGGCCGTATGTTTGACACCACTGCCCTAAACCATGACAATGAACAATCTTTGTTTTTCAGATCTTTTGGGAGCTGTTTTGATGATCCCATTCTGTCTCACTTCAGCAGAGAGTCAAAGAGAAGTGCAACTTGCATTTAGGCACCTAAAATACATTTTCTCATGATTAAACAGACAATTATATGAGGTTCAAGGCTTAACAACATAATCCAACCAACTTTGTGTTTAAAGTCATCAGTTTTACATGCTGTTACAGGCATTAAAATCAACAAAACCACAAGGGTACCCATATTTTTGCACAGCCAGTTTTTCACATTTTATTTTATTTCATACAACCAAATACTGCTTTTCAAAAAATCTTTGTTTGGAAAACATCCCAGTACTTAGCTGTTCCTGGTAAATTAAAGACATACCACTTTTATATTTTTTTTGTGAAAGCAGAGTCAATTATAATGCCGGCTGAGAGGGGTTCCCAAACTTTTTCATTTGACTGTATATATATTTATAATTTCTTTCTTACTTCTCAACCTCATCCCTGTACCTTTTGAAAATCATTGCTTTGAACCTTTTTTTAAACTGGATCATGTTTGGACATCGCTATAGCTCCGTGCTCATCCCATTCCACAGTTTCACACCCCCAATTGAGATGCAATGACATTTTAAAGTCATGCGTACAGCCAGTGTCTTAAAGTTTAACTGTTCCCTCAAATTGTAACCCCCCTCTCGGTCAAAAAAAAGTTTTTGAATGTTACCTGGTAGCAGTTTATTTCTAGCTTTGAACATGATTTGTGCAACTTGATATTCAACCAGGTCATTGAACTTTATGATACGGGAATGTAAAAACAGGAGGTTGGTGTGATCATAATATCCAGCTTTATTGATTACTCTTATGGCTCGTTTTTGTATTGTGACTAATGGTAGCAGTGAGCTTTTGTAAGTGGTCCCCCAGACCTCCACACAGTAATTTAAATAAGGTAAGATCATTGAGCAGTAAAGAATATGTAATGATTTTTGATCCAATATATGCTTTGCTTTACACAGGACTAAGCTGCTTTGTGACAGTTTAGATTTAACATGTTTTATGTGAGGTTTCCAGCTGAGCTTATGGTCTATTGTCACACCAAGGAATTTATTTACATACACTCTTTCAATATTAACACCGTCAATCTTAACATTTACGTCATTATTTAAATTACAATTTCCAAACAACATGATTTTTGTTTTACTTAGATTCAATGACAATTTATTATTGTCAAACCACTTTTTTAATTTGCTCATTTCAGTTGTAATTAACTCCAGAAGCTGCTGCAAGTCCTCTCCCGTACAAAAAATATTAGTGTCGTCTGCAAATAACACGAATTGTGAAATCTTTGATGTTTTGCATATATCATTAATGTAGAGAATAAAAAGAATTGGCCCTAATACTGACCCCTGGGGGACCACACAGGCAATGTCCAAACAAGATGACATATGTTCACCCATCTTCACAAACTGTTGCCTGTTCTGTAAATAGCTCCTCAGCCAGTTTAATACAACCCCCCTGATACCATACCGTTTTAATTTATTGATTATTCTGTCATGATTTATGGTATCAAATGCTACTAACTGTTTTCCCTAATGCACTTAGGGAAAGCAGTTAAGAATAGATGTATGTATGCATTAGTTTTATGATTTACAAACATCCCAAAGTTTTAACTTTACAACTTACATCGTCAGATCAATGAATACAGGTAGAGGACACTTGCTACAGCTGCTGTATTGGAGTCATGGGAGCCACCTGGATATCAGGTGTTTAGTAAAAGACAGCATGACATATTATACCATAACTGGATTCCTATCCTCAAATGTATCAGCAGGTAATTCACTGATTGATTTAGTTGATCAGTTGCAGGTCCATGATTCCTTCAGCCTGGTTGGGTTTGCTGGCTATCTGCAGACATCCCTTAGCTTTGAGCTGTCCCGGGGTCTACTCCTTGGATTTTGAAATTTCAGCTTTTTTAGGTGCTCAATTTTTTTAAGATGTTGATGTTAAGCACTGAACCCCATCTCGTTTGTTGTAGTTTCTTGAGAATCCATGATTAAAACTTTGACTTAATGCAGACAGAAATTCTCAGTTACACAAAAGTAAGATAAATTGTCAAAAATATCCATCCATCCTTTTTCTACAGATCTTTTCTGACTTTTGTCATGTTGGAGGTTGACTTATTCAAGTTTGCTGTATGCCAGCCTTTAGTATGTCCTGTGTGGCGGATTTCAGCTAAGTCCTGGTCAGGCATGCATAGCCATGAGCGCCCAACAGAAGTGATCAACCCAAGAGGAACTAAAGTTTCAAGAGCTGAACATAGTACATCTGTCTTGTCTTAATTATTTCTTTGATACATGTTTTTTTTAGATAATTCATAGTTTCCATATCTAATTGTCCCATCAAGATCATCAAAATAGTGAAGTTAAAACCAAGCTTCATACATTTCCTATATTAATTATTTACATTAATTAATACATTCTCCAATGTTCCTTTTACTTTGTTCCGTATGATTCCTCGATGAAGTCCAGGGATCACCCTGAACTGCACAAACTGTCTCAAGTTGGCAAGTTGTCTCTAAACTATCTATTAATAGTTTAGAGACAACTTGACTCTTGTTTGGGCCGGTTTCATGACTCAGATGCCATCAAGTTGATGTAATTACTGTTGGTATATGGGGGGCAAACAAGAACAGTGGCCAAATATAACATAAAGCATGAAAAGTTAATGTTTTATTGTGACAGTGAAACCAAACGTACAACACAATTTGTCAAAAGAATCCTTGACACTGTAAAGAAGTCTTAATAGAAAAAAATTCAATCACAGATCCGACACCACAATTGACTATCCAGGACATTGTGATATTACGTGCCTCGGACCAATAAAGGATTTGTTTGTTTGGTAAAGTACTAATGGGTGAAAAACACTCAGTTACTCAGCCTTTGTCTTTTCCTTTCTGCCACAGCACCTCCGGAAGCAGAAACTACAGGTCTTGATAAAGATGAGTACGAGCAAAAGAACAATGGCGAGGAAGAATGCCAGGACGTCCAGGATGTGATACTGGTACCAGGTCAGTTCATGGGCCTGGACCCGCAGGTGCTTAGCTCCTTTGTTTCTCATTGTGAACTCGATCCAGAATACCCCCTCATCCAAAGCACTCAATGGTCTGTCGTGGTGGATACTGGACAGCCGCATGGCATTCTCCTTGAACCTATAAGTGTAGATATACAGGGTTAAAATGTTGGTTCATTAGAACTGGGTGATACTGCATTGACATTTCTTTATGCACCATTATTGTGAACTGTCCAAGTAGTCAAAATGGGGAAAAAATAAATTTCACAGAAAGGCATGGAACTTACGATTTCTCATTGACAACAGCATTAACTGCATCTCTAAGGTCCTCTGTCTTCATAAAATTGAAGTCTACGGTAAGTGCAGCTCCTTTAGCCTTCATATGGACCATGTTGTCTGGCTGGTCCGCAAACAGGGGGATGCCCACCATTGGAACACCATGGTAGATGGCCTCATAAATCCCATTTGCGCCACTATGGGTGATAAAAGCTTTGGTCTTGGTGTGACCTGAAAGGGTACCAAAAATCAAGACACCTACATTACTTTCTCTTATCGAAGCTGGCCGGAATAGCACATCTTTTCACTTCTGTATGGTGTCACTACTTTAAAAATATTACTGAGTATTGGCTGGATTGATATATTTTTTATTCAGAAACTATTCAGTCCCCTTCAGATTGTTCACATTTTCCTTGTGCTAAATTCATTTGTTCTCTTATCAGGCTATATTCAATACCCCAAAATGACAAAGATAAAGAATTATATAAATAGGTTTATGGAATTATTTGCAAATACATCAAACAAAAAACAAAAAAAGTATCATATTGACAAAGGGATTTAGATCCTTAAATCAGCAATTAGTTAAAGCATCTTTGACTGCGATTGAGTCTTCTTGAGTAATATAGCTTTGAACGCCCTCATTCAGGTGACCTCAATGGTCAGTTCAGAACGGACTGTTGTAAACAGCCATTTAAGGTCAATCTTGCCTCAATGGACAGAAAGTGGGGAGGGCCAGGTCTGACTGGAGGCTAGATTACAATGTAGTTTGGCTTTATTTACCCAATAGGTCATTCTGGGGGATCCAGTTGTATATTCTGGTGTTGGCACCTAGAGTCGTTGGTCTTTCCCCACTGTATCTCCATAGCACCTATAAACAATGGTGAAACACTTTTAGTTTGTTGTGTGCATTATATATTAAGAAAATGGTCGGTAATACAAAACAGCTGCAGCTAATTGCCTAAGAAATGCTAAACTAAAACAACAAAACAAAACTGAAACTCTCGTAGCCATTTCTTCTTATTAATTGATATTGCATTCAGGGGTCAAGGGGTCCTGAAGTTAATTCCAGTTGGAGCACAGATATCGTTCTCTGACCTTCTGTGGGATTTGAGCGAGGGCTGAAGCTATCATGTTTCCCTTCTCTATGGTGATGTTGTTGATGAATGATCCCAAAGTGAAGACCACAATGCCATCGTCTCCAGAACTCTGCACAAACTCTTCCATATCCTGAAAGAAAAGCAACATTATCTCAATCCAAACCAAGCAGCATTTTATTATCGCTGCTTTTTGAGTACTCTCTTCATTGTTTAAGTCAGAAATACTTTGGAGGTCCAATAACATATGTATAGGCCTGTGATAGTGGTGAGGGGCCTACCTCTGGTAACGGTTTAGCAGGTCTGCAGTGGATCCCACCAACATATTTAAAGTTGGGGAGGAAAGGACGAGGGAAGTCAAAATCCCAGTAGTTTCGTATCAACCAAATGTCGGCTCTACCCATCGTCTTGCAGGCACTGGTGGGTATACCTGTTACAATGCAAAAGCAGAGTTACAATCTTGTCACCTTTCGGAGAGAATCCCTGTTTTGAATACAAAAGGCCTTTTTAAATATGTGGGCTGCTGCCATGCTTTTTATTTAAGAATGTTCTACAGTTGCGGTATGAAACTTTATTTGGCTCATATGAGCCTATAAAGCTTGGGACTATTGAAAAGATTGATAAGGTGGATTTGTTTTGATTTAGTGAATGGTAGCTGTCACAATTTGGATATAAGTGAGGTGTTTACTTGATTATCAAGGAGTATAATGTTAGCTAGCCTACTTGGTATAATAAAGTTGTATAAAGTTATTGAACTGAGAGTGATGGGACTACTCGTTTAGAATTACAGTTTCCATTTTGCCAGAGTGGCCCTGATCAGGCGATGTGTCTTCCCCGTGCCCAGGACAAGATTATCTTCATAGTGATAGAAATTGGACCCTGCTTTTTTAATTGCCCTTAACTTTTTTTTTTTTTTTTACCTCCCCTTACATTAGTTTTGTAGCAGTAAGTAATGGTTGACAGCCCAGCGACCAAGTTTTACTTACTTTAAATTAGGGCTGTCAAATTAACGCGTTCATTTCGATTAATTAATTACAGAAAAATTAACGCGATTAAAAAAATTACCGCAGATTAATCGCACTTCTATAATGCCCTTTGACCCGGTGCAAAAGTGGTGCGCAGCTGCACCGATCTGAACCTGTAGCTTGCATACACGGCCCGCACGGGTGAAAGGGAGAAAAGTAAAGAGAGAAGCTGGGGGAAAGGGCGGGGCCGAGGGCTCTATGGACGGTTTATGGGATGCTTCGGGCAAATAAGCATGAAGGTAGGAAGACATCTTACTTTATTCTCCGCTGTGTCTGTGCATTATTGATTTAGCGGGTGCAACAATGTAGGTTCAAAAGTATCTCTCAATCTTCCTCTGTGTGTACAATTTTGTTTGCTAGCTGTCTCGTCTCCCGCGTAAACGGACACCCGCCCCGTGTGTGTGTGTGTGTGTGTCAATATTTTTGCCTATGAGTACGACGATGGGGAATGAATCGGCATAGGCATCTGTGGCAGTGCAGCGCTGTCTGTTGTGGAGACAGAAGTTACGAGAGACGGAGAGCCAGAGAGAGAGAGAGCCAGAGAGAGAGAGAGAGAGAGAGAGAGAGTAACAAACTGTAGCAGGCTATACAGCTGTTTATAAACAGGTATAAAAGTGTCATAAAAGTATGCGATTAATTTAGATTAATTAATCACAGAGCCTGTAATTAATTAGATTAATTTTTTTAATCGCTTGACAGCCCTACTTTAAATATCAAATTGTTGACAAGGTGATTAATTATACAAGTGATGCAATTAAATCACAATTGGATTTTTTATGGTCAATAAATAATGTGTTATTATTACACAATTGTTCTTGTGCTCAGTTGCTCACCTTTGACTTCAGAGTAATATTTATCTAGTTCTGTCCAAAAGATGTTATCAATCACAATGTCCTGCAGCCCGTAGAAGAGAAAGTTCCAGAGTCTCTCTGAGAAATCCATCTTATCAGTCAGTTTGCTCATAGCGCCGGGGACATAGGAAGGTGGAGCGGGCAACTGACCACACAATCTCTCCCAGGCATTGGCCATGGAAAAGCGTAGGGAGAAGACCAGGGGGAGGCCCAAAATCTCTGCCACTAAGTCACTGCCAGGGTAGATGGGGTCAGCCAAGAGAAGGTCATATTTTCCCTCCTTCAGCTTCTTCATTATGGTTTCTGATTTCAGCACGCCATCCAGAAATTTCAAAGAATTTAGCATATTGACCTTCATCAGATCCATGAATCTAATGTAAATCTGCAAGTAGCTCATATGATCCACCTCATACATGGCAAATTGAAGGAATTCATCCATCAATTCCTTTACGACCTCCTTTGGGACAGAGACGTTGAAGGGTTCGTAGCGAAACCTGGAAGGCTCATTGGTGTTCATGAACAACGAAGTGCTCGGACACAGCACTGTCACCTGGTGTCCCCTGTCGATCAGTGTCTCCAGCACAGGCTTCATGTTAATCCAGTGACTTCCTTCAGTGTACCAAACCAAAATATTTCCTCCATTTGCGCTCCACGTCACACAAAGTACCAGCAGGACGCAAACATTGAGATGCTGCCCCAGCTTCATGGTGTCTGTTTGGCAATGGGAAAAGTCTGCTGTGTGCTGATCTCTTTTGAGGGAAAATAATCATTAACTAAACAAAGTTGAACTCTGACTTGTAGTTCTTCTTTGTATTGCATGAAACATTAGATAACAGATCCAAGTGGCAGTTTAAGCTTGGAAAAGCTAGAACCTCCACCAGCAGAGCTAAAACGTTCATGAATATAAAACATTTTCTGGAAATAAATAAAAAAGGTAAATAAAAATTGGATAGCAGCATCTCGAAATACTGTTTAGTGAATAGTCTATTGAAGAAAAAAACTAAACGCATTAGCTTTCTTTATCCAACTTGTATTCTCGTTTGTATTTGTTACTTTTTTATCTTCAAACTAGACTAAATGGGTTGGAAGATTTTGTTCAGATAGCCATGCTACAGAGACAACATGTGCTAATGACTTTGGTGATAGCCTGACCTTTTGTCCGGCACCACCAGGAGTTTTATGTGTGGTTTTGAGTGAAATGTGTCAACAGCTATTGGATGGATTGCTGTGAACTTTCTTAAATTAATTTCCTAATCAGAATGATTTATAGAGCTGATATTTTGAACCAGCATCAGCCCAGTCTTGTTTTAGAGATGTATCTACCAGTAGAATGAAGCAGCTGATTTCAGACACCGGCAGGGGCCAGAGGGGTCAGCTCAGTGTGAATATGTTGGAGGCGGGGGGTGTCCACCATGCCTTTAGGAACCACTGACGTGGAGGCTGTGTTGTTCTTGGGAAATGTCACCTCCAACTGTTTTGGGCGTCTAAATCTTAACTCTGGGTACTTTGGCCCCCTCATTAACATTGTAGATTCCTTTTGACGCTGGATTCAGGAGCGCCTGGAAAAACAATACACATTTGAATATTGAATTCAATGCCCTGTTGAGGGAGTCAGTGGCCATTCAGAGTGTGTAAGTGTATACTGTGTTGTGTTCAGACCTCCCCTGGTGGCACAGAGGCTGTTTGAGAGAAACTATTGATAGGTTTATGAGGGTGTTGCATACTAAATAGCAGAATCATTGCGTTTTGCCCTTCTATTTAATTTTCCTGGGAATTCAGCCATCTACCATTCCCCTCTACATTCCTGCTGCTTCCTCTCCTTCTGACTGTCTTCCTCGCTCTGTCTATCCTCCACAGGGTAAGGGTTACAGCGTATTGCTTTTTGAAGTAGATATTTGCATAATCAGATTAGGATGCGTGATTGTCAGTGGGCTCCCCCATCAGAGGGTGCTCCAGAGGAGAGGGTGCTGTCCAGTCCCAACAATGGACAGCTCCCCTCCTCTCTCACCCTCCAACCAGCCCCTGCACCTGCATCCCACCCATCCACCCATCCATCCGGGCTGCAGGTCGGCTGCGGCAACCGTCCACGCTTGGACGTGCAGCCGCGGAGAGAGAGAGAGAGAGAGAGAGAGAGAGAGAGAGAGAGAAGGGAGGGGGGTGGGGTGGCTTCGAGTGCATGACGGGAGTGGGAGGGCAGGGGTTGAGCTGAGATATTTAAACATGCAAAGTGTGAATTGGCTTTAAGGGGATAAAGAGCTCAGGGCCTATCGGTTGGCACCCAACTCCAGAAATTCTTTTTCATGGGCGCCTCAGCCGGGAGAGCGAGGGGCTGCCTGCACTGATCTGGTCCATTGTGATAACAGATTCAGACAGTGTGCTAGACGCTGATAAGGAAATGTGCTCTCAATAGACGATTACCCACATACTTGGGAGAGAATAGTCAATCAGGCAAATATACTTGGTGGAGGGAATGAGACGCGTACAGATTTGTTATTTTCAATGCAGGATTTCATAATTCTGCTAGAAAGTTGAGGTCAGTGTAATGCTCATATTGTGATTGGACGATTTCTGTAAATAAAGGTGTATCAGCAAAATGCTTTTCACAGCCTTACGAGCATGTGAGCAAAGGCTGTCATCCTCCAATGATGATTTGAATAATTGAACATTAAGGGAGTCTGAATTACACCAAAACATACAACATACAAAGAAATAAACAATTTTTTATAAATATTGAATTTCATATTACCAAAAAGAAAAGCTATTAATAAGCGCAGTAGTTTTATGTGGTATTATTTAAATTCACCGTGAAATTGCCTGAGAGGTAAACACCTAGCAAATTCATGTTATGGGAGAGACAGACCGCTACTGAACGGTTGTGTTTTACTCTCCTTGTATAATATGGTTTATTTGGTATTTTTTGCAGGATTACAAAGAGTCATCTGTCAGTTCCCACAAGCCTCCAGTCAGTGTGTCCAGCTGCCCTCTGCTCGGTTTACACACCATTAGCCGGAGTTTAACAGCCGAGGTGAAAGCGCTCACAACCAACTCAGTGTTTACTTTTCAGCTCAGTTAGTTGCAGCCTTTTGCCTGAAAAATGGGGCACATTTTCTACAGTCACAATAGGCGATTAGGCATGTAAAACTCTGACCTCTCTTTGAATGACAAACAAGGAGATAGCTGCAAACAAAACTGCTGATATTGGAACTGCATCTGAAAAAAACTTTCCATTGAAACTGTTTTGGATTGATAGGAAATAAATCAGCAACTAAAGCTTAAGGCATTTATTGTGCAAAAATACTAATTCTTTGCTGGTAGCAGCTTCTCCAATGTGACAATTTCTCTGTTTTATGTAATTGTAAACTGACAAATGGTGTTGGTCCAAAAAAATAGGAATTATTCATTTGAAAGTAATTAGAAGACCTCACTTTGGATGAATTATAATGGTAATTTTGTGTGCATTGTGTTATACACAATAATTCAATCGAATAAAAGGATATATTAATCAATACATTTAAAATGTATTGCAGCCCTAATTGGGACTATAGCTGATGTTCATCAGTAGTTTTTTCACTGTTGAAGTATCCCTTAAAAAGCATTTATATAGTTGCATATTAAAAATATTTTGCCCTGATAAATTCACATAAAGGAAAACAATCTACCAGGAGTGTGTTTTCTAAACATAATAGTTATGACTTTAGGAACATTAAGTAACAAAGCAACAAAGTGTTTTCCTTAAGCAAACTCCATCTGAACGTTGGTCAACTGGACAGTGTTTGACTCCAGAGTGACCTCAGACCCCGAGGGCACAAGTTAAGCTGTCACTGTTAGCGCTCCTCTCTCCGGCTTCTGGTCAGTGGACGGAGAGCAGAGGTCAGCTCGGTGTGCTCATGGTCATCACAGGACCTTTGGACAAATGTTTTCTGGGCTTATTGAGCACGAACAAAGAGGCAGCAGCTCCACTCTTAACTTCACATCAGCTGTGTATTATTCTGTGTGAAGTCATTTCATTAGAGTCTCAACAGTTAGTTGTATACAGTATTTTTTATGCTACTTGTCTTAAGTAAAACATTTTTGGAGTTGGGTATCAAAAAAATCTGATGATTACATAATGTTTAATTCTAACTGGAATAATACAGTACAGGTGTGCATGTCAATCTGAGAGAAATTTCAAAATGTTTTTGCATAAAAAAAAAATCTCTTTTTCTCTGCACACTCGGGTCTACTTTTGATTACTTTTATTCCTGTCTTCTTTAATGTTTCCTGCTGTTTACTATACTTTACTCTGTCTGAATGATTTGAGTAAAAAAGATTCAAAGTGTTATATTAACAAATCATTTATTAAATAAATAGTTCAAATAAATAACATAGTGTATTTTCACAAACAAACCAAATAAATAACAAAAGAGGCATCAGAAGACTCTTCACAGTAGACAATCAATTCATAATCTTTGGCTATATGACATGCGTATTTTACAAAAACTCAATATAACACATTTTGTTAAATGTGTGTGTTGGCGCGTGTAATAATTAAGGATTGTCAGTTTTTGCTGAAACTATCACAAATTGGTAATCAACAAATTCTGGACACTGTTTTGTTAAAAGTGAGAGAAGGTCTGTCAACAAACCTAACCTTGATAAATGCAAATAAAGGTCAGATTTAGTGTTCTCAAGAGAGAAAAAAAACGCATGTAAGGGGGAGGGGGGGGGCAAGTGCCGTTGGCTATTTTGACCTGATTGCAGTCTGGAGAATTGACTGAGCCATTATCTATTCAAATGCTTTCCTGAATCTATCGCTTGAAATGAGAAATTCCTTAATCCCCTCCATTTTTCCTCATCGGGGAAAAAAAGCACCTTCTCAAGGCAAAACTAAATTAGTTCCAGGCGGCCGGCAACGAAGAATATTAACATGAAAACATGAAGGGAATATTGTACATCCAGGTTTTACACATCCATGCAAAATACAAATTCATTTTTCACCCGCAAATCACATTTCAACACTGATCAGCGTGGAGAGGCTGTGCCCACCATGTTCAGCCACGTCTGGAGTCCACACATATCACACAATATTGCAGCTGCTGCATTGACACACAAGTCACACACAGGTGACAAAATGCAGACAAAGATGATTCTTGAGAAGGGACGAGATCAGTTTTTTTAATTCCATGAAGGTCCACTCAAGAGTTATTTTTTTTGTATTTTGAGGCTGTGGTTCTACCAGGCCTCTGAGCTGTTGCAGCTGGATCCAGGTGAGGGCACTTCTGTGTCGCTGGTCAGGGCCCATGTGTGCGGAGGGGAGTGCAGTTGCTCCATGTTTCCTCTGAGAAAGGTGAGCAGAGCGGTGGGGGAGTGGCTGGCCGGCTGACCGCTCTGGCTCTCCAGCAGCTGCACCAGGAAGTTGATGTAGCGCATAGCCAGACGCAGGATCTCGTTCTTGCTCAGCTTCTTCTCTGGAGGATGCGTGGGGATGAGCTTCCGCAGCTCGGTGAAGGCCGTGTTGACGTTGTGCTGGCGCCAACGCTCCCTTGTGTTGGTGAACACCTTCCTGGTCATGGTGTTGAGTAGAGCTGCAATGATTGGCAGAAGTTTGATAAGCAACTATTTTGATACTCAATTCTTTTTTTACATTTTATAAACAAAATGATTAATCAAAGAGATTATCTGCAAATGAATAGATAATGAAAATTATACTTGTGTCATGGTGAGTTAATGGAAGAAGAAAGGACATTTATTGTACATCAGGGGAAAGTTTACTTTTTTATAAATAAAAAAATATAGATATTGATAGAAAGTATTAAAAGAATACTACAAAAAATGTACCAGAATAATTTTTTGGTTTGATAATTATTTATATATAAAAAAACCCTTATTTCACAATTTAAAAAAAGCGTAGCGTCAATAAGCAGTATATGAACATTTAACAGTTGGTTAATTATAAACTCAAATAGTCGTAAGAAGGTATTTGTCAACATCTTAAATTTGTCCTGTGACAACTCATGAATGGAAGACGCTGTTTAAATAGATAATGAATTACAATAGAGCAAAAATGGTGTCATAATGTACGCCCTACATTGTACTGCCTCAAACCATTTAGTAATAATAAATAAGTTATATATAAATATATTGATATAACAATTTCAGCAACAACAACACAAAAATTATATAAACAGATACATTTCTGTAAATTGATGCAAAGTCAGGCTATACAGTAAATGCACATCCTTTATGTAATCTAACACTATAGCTGCAAGAAAATTATGCATTATCTTCTAGCATTACAAACTGTGATAAATTATTTACTACAAAAATCCTAAAATAAGCCACATCATTTTTACCTGTACGGGTGCAGAAATGTGCAGAAAATCTCAGTTGCAGAGTTTTTTAGCGTCCGGTGTGAATGTCCACTCAGTTGCGTGTTGTCATGCTCACTGATGGATCCTTATGAGCGAGAGATGGAAACTGAGAGAAAGAGAAAGTATAAGGGAGGGAGGGATGGGGAACAGAGAGAGAGAGAGAGAGAGAGAGAGAGGGAAGAAGCAGGGATAAGACTGCTGCATGCTCACATCCCACATTTTATAGCAGGGTAAACCCTATTGTGTGACGTGTGCTGTCGTGGAGCCTGTCATTGTGTAAGGTTGGTGTTAACTGAGGAGTGATTGTTAATGCACCCCACCCCACCCACTCCCCTCTTTCCTTTCTATCATTTAGAACCAATGCAGGTGTCACTTGACTAATAGCCATCCATTTTAAAAACAGCTTCTTCCCCTCAGCAATAAGAACTGTGCAGTAATCCTACTGTATATAGTGTGTTGTCTATGGTATTTGTTTTCTTTGTTTGCACTGATGTGGTATGGATTCACTTTATTAATGTGATTATGAGTTGCCATTTGTAATTGTGAGCAGAGTAACATCATGTACTGAATAAGAATACCACCAACCCTGTTTGCAAGGCAAATACAGATTCTATTCTATTCATTATTGTATTGTCCATAAATCATCACTTTAAATGATTTTCATTGGTGTGTTTCTTTGCTATATTTGAAGGGATTCTGGGTCTTTTTTGTTATTGTTGCAGGACTCAACAGCCTTTTAAGTGACCATTTGTGCTGCTTTTATGATTCATTGCTCATTTAATCCTTGAAGGTTTGCACTAAAGGTGACACATACATTCCCATTGAAGTGAAACTGAGACGTTTCATCTCTGATCCTTCTCTTACTGCTGTGGACACTTGTTCCTTTCTGTTCCTCTGACATTAGGCATGGACAACCCACCGTCCCCTCCGCTTGAGGAAAAGACCTTGATATACTGGCTGCTTTACTATTGAATTCAGACTGATTGGGCCACAAAAGGTAAAAATACCATATCCAGATTGACAGTCGAACAATATGTGTTTTGTTATGACTATGGTAATCTTGTTGAGCCATTCCACGGGGGCCACACATAAATTACAGAGGAAACGGGGCGAGCACAGCGTCCTAACTCACCTCTCTCCATCCACTCCTCTCTCCTCTCCCCCCGTTCTCTGCCTCCCACTTTCAACCTCCGTTCAGATAAAAAAAAGCAAGTCTAGTTTAACCAATTGTCACTGTTCTTTTTACACCCTTCAAGTGTTGTTTCAAAGACGCAGCCTTCCATAAAAGTCTCTGTGTGGAGTAGGAATTTACATAATCCGATTAGGGGCCGGGATTAGCCGTGGGCCTGGAGAACAGGCCCCGATGGGGGCCGTTTTCTGAATCGACCATTCATGGGCCCGGCTGCACGTCCAAGAGGCTGCACCTGCGAGGCTAGGCGCCGCTGCTCTCCGGCTAGAGCCAGTCTCCACTCACTGCTGACTGAAGGTCTGCAGACACACACTGCTGGATAGTCTGTTAACTTTCATCACACCTAAAGGAACAGGTGAAGATTATACCTGAATGGTTGTAATGTATCTGTAATACAGGTTAGGGGCTAATGGAAGAATAGGGATGACAAGATATGAAGCCCCTTGTGGAATTAATTAAGTCCAATTAATTGTATTTTTTTTTTTACATGTGAGCACACTAATAGCCTGTATGAGAAAATGAAAACACGCAGGAAGCCAGGTTCATGAGATCCATTCAGAAGTTACTTCTACAGCTGATTGAGAGTAAACTAATTGGTAGTTAGGGCTGAGTGAAAGACACTAGAGTATATACATTTAATATCCACAAATTCTAACATTTGTCTAAGCTCATTAAAACATCACATAAAAACACTGACAGTATAAAATACGTAAAGTAAAAAGTGTTGACAGAAATGATGTCTCCCTGACGCTTGAACCCTTCCTCCTGTATTCACTGCTCAGGTTAACACACTAGTGATACATTACATGTTGACTTGTGTGTAATTAGTTATTGGTTCCCATATAATTAGCAACTGAGTCAAGACCTAAGTCAAAACCTGATAAATCCTTGATAGATCACAATGAAATCTGACTGTCTGGCTTGTTGCTCTACTTCGATAGATTGTCCCCAATCAATGCACAGACGGCTTTCGAAAATGTAGAAGATCAATAAACAGCAACCTTTATGGGAATCACTGCCGACCCAGAGTGACTGTTGGTATGGGGGATCGAAAAGAGTGAAAACATGTCTGGTCTTCGCTAAAATAAATGTTTTGCACATTGTTGAATTATTAAAACAAATATGGGTTGTGTCCCAACAATAGTTGCATTGCAGTTAGAAATTAATTAACAACAGTTAATAAGCATACCATTTTCCAGCACAGTAAGAACATACAGTAGGTCTAACTAACCTTGACTTGATATTTGACTCAAGTATTTCTATTAATTATGTTTGTGAGATTATTATGGCCTTATTTTATTACCTCATCTTATTAACATGTTTATTATGGTGTCAAAATACAAATGTGCACCCCCCCCCCCCCTTGTATATGTTGGAGCTGTAATTTTATTTATTTACAGGAAACACTGGTGACACTGTTAACTGCTGCTGCCTGTGATTTCAGATAACAGCTGTGTGACCTTTTACAACTGCAGCCAGAGCAGGATCCAAATGTAAAAGGATGGCTTTGCTTTAAACAGCCTGTTAATTCCCACAATATCTCTCCCCTGTCCCATTGTCAGGGGCCATTACTGCACCATTACACTGCTGTTTGCCTAGCCTACACATGGGGACTCCTTTGACCATCCCCGCCCTGCAGCTTTTGTTCTTGTGCCATTAAAAAAAAAACACATTTAGTCTGTGTCTCTTTGTTTGTCCACTGCTTGTTAGAAAGGCAGAGAGACAAACAGAAGAGAGAGAGGGATGTTTTTAAAGAAGACAAAAAACTAAAAAAATCTGGCATTGTATTGACATTGGCTGGCCAGTGCTGGATGTGGCCGTCCAGAGGCAGGGAGGCAGGGAGGCTTGGAGTCGATGTCCCCGGGGGTCGTCTTTGTCTGGGGATCATTCCTGAGGGAGCTGGCTTCACTCTGCTGGCTCGTGAAGATAAGCACTCTCTCCACATGCTGAGAGACCATGATAAGGGGATTGCTTCACTAAATGAAAAAAAAGGAGAGAAAAAAAGAAATAGCCCCACCATTGGAGCTGCTAAAATGAGAGGCTTTATCAGTTGAGCTGGGAAAAGACCCTCGGTCCAACTCCTCCAACCATAAATCACAGTTTGTTTTTCACCACTGAGCATGTGTATGTGTGTGTGTGTGTGTGTGTGTGTATGTGTGTGTGTGTGTGTGTGTGTGTGTGTGTGGGTGGGGGACTCCATAACAAAAGCAAAATGTGCACAGTTGTTAACTTGATGCTTATTTATTTCTGAGACACAGTATATAAACAAATAATAAATAATTTCTTAACACATAATTTAGTGTTAAACCGATATAAGGTATTATAATAAAAACAACTGTGTTACACACCAGCACCCTGTTATGAATGCTCTAACAGGAATAAAATGGTGCAATAATAATGGTTGATAAATCATAAATTGTGCTGAGAAATACAAACGTAAGTCTTAACAAATTTACTAATTAATACTATCATACGGTATTGTATAAATTATTTAAAAATAGTAGCAAAACAATTAAATGCCTGTATTTTATATTATAGCTATACTTATTATCCAATTATCATGTCCTGCTGGTCTTAATTAAAACAACAGGAATGCACAACAGCACTGTTGCATGTTAGATATAGAATATATGTCTAAAATGTAGGAATTTTATCCTAACAACTTGAAAATTGGCTTGCAATGGAAACAGGTGCATAAAAACTATGAAGCTTAACTTTGAATTAAGTCAAAAATAACTTGAATATAACAAAGGTTTAAGGATATATTGCTCTAATGCCTTTAACGATAGGCCACAGGAACAAAGCCTAAAATAATTTCAGCCTTGTCTGTCCATCACTGCGTCCAGGAACCCTTTCGTAGCTTAGTCTCGCCTGCTTCAGTGGCTCCAGCACTGCAAAAAACCAACACAAGGACATTCTCAAATCTGTTAAGAAAGCTTAACAAAAAGTCATAAACGGACATTACAAGGTTTCCATCCAAATAAAGTGCAAATTTACTGAAAATTTGCTAATTAATATGCATTTTCTATACTACTGTGAATATTAGGATTTGGAAAAACCAACATTATTCCACTGCAGGCCAGTCTAATCCCAAACAGTCCAAAACATAGAAATTACAATAAATGCAAGTGTTAATATAAATAAATGTGCAGTCTCCTAATCGCTCCACACATGTCCGATGTTTTGCACTTCTTGACATTTTGTTGGCAGAGGCTTCACTGGACGTTTATGTCACATGCTTCATGTACGTGGTGATTTATTGGCTCAATCTAGTTCCATTGCATGTTGTGACATTTTGGATGGAAACACACCTTTAGCCACTATATCACTCACCTGTTCCAACCAAACCTGCTGCCTCACCGCTCCTCTTCCTCTCTTGTCCCATCCAGGATCTGGAGCCGTAGCTAACTGATCCTAACATCTGACCGTCGTTCCTGCTTTGACCTCGAGCCCACGGAGTGACCTCTGGCGGAGGGCTCAGACCGTAGGAGACGCGGTGGATGCTATCCGGATGCTGCCGGTCGCTGTAGCCTGTAGCGTACCCAGACATGTGACTGTTGGTCGGCTGCTGTTTCTGCATGACGGGGCTGTAACTTAAGGTGGAGTCCAACTTGAAAGGACTTTGGAGCTTTGTTTGAGCCCTCTGTGTCCAATCATCGTTCACTCTTCCAACGACTCTCCCCACTGCTCCGGGAAACTTTCCCCCCTCTCTGCCTCCGTGCCCCTCCCTCCACGGGTCTCTGCTAGTCCAGCTGTTCTGTTGGGGAACATCTGAGCTGCTAAAGGAGGAGCCCAGGTCCAGTCTGAAATCTGGACTGTGTCCATCCCGAACCATTGAGTCTGGTTGACGGAGGCTTGGATCAGCTCCGAACAGGAAGCTGGTGTCACTGCAGAATGGTTCAGGGTGATGGGGGTGGATGGGAGGCGATGGCTGTGGGTCTTTGCTCTGGTGCTGGGGGGCAGCAGTGGTGGTCCAGGGGCTGTTCACTGGGCTGGGTTGTAGGTGTGTGTCAGTGATGACTGTCTTAGACTGGGGCTGGTTTGGGGCTGCATTCAGTGTGTACAGGGAGGTGGTGTCACTGAACAGCTGAAACCAGGAAGAAGATAGTTTTTGTATGAGAAGGACATAAAATTAAACATGTAAACTATAGAAATGAAGTGCAACTTAAAGCATTATTGGATACTGCATTAATGCATTGTTACTTTAAGAGAGCTTTGTTGATGAGTCAATTAATAGATGATTGAGAGATGTTATAGATCTTCACCTGCCAGGACTTTCATTACATGTTGTCTGTTTGTCCCTAACCAGTCAGGGCCAAATTACATACAGTGCATTAAGAAAGTTCTGATCCCTGCATTTTTATTGTCGCAACCTCTTTTTTTCTCAGCCCCATATATTCAGCCCCACTGGCATGACAGACATACAGCTTATCATATTGCAGGGGGGCAAAATAGCAACATACAGTATGTTAATGGCATATTTAAGCATAGAGATAAATCTCAGTTCACCTTGACTGCTTTATGTGGCACCTCAGGGAGAATCTCCTTAAGCTGAGACAGCGAAGCCCCAAGGAGCCACTGGAGGGACGGTGCTCTCCTCAGCATTAACTGACTGACCAGAGGGTTAACACTTGGGAACTGCAACAGACACTTTTCTTCCTGTAGGGAAATAAGAACTACATTACACATCCATTCATTCATCATTTTATGTGAGTGATGTATTGAGGTAAAAATATAATTTAAACTATAGCAGAGTGAGAAAAAAAATAGACTAAAACATCCCATACACCAAGATACAAGTGCACATGCAAGTGCAAACTGACAAAAAAACTGATTTTCAAAATTCACTAGAAACAGCAGCCACATGTCGTGTAAATAATCCAGTAATTTGAGGGAGTACAGTTAGTACGTTCACATATTAAAAGATGACAAGAGGTTAGACAGCAACACAAAAACCTCAGGCATTCACCATGAAATTATCCTGCATGAGTTGGGTTGATTTAGTTAAAAAAAAAGACTTTCCACCAAAATAGCAGATGAATCTCTATAACCTATCACCTCTGAGGGGATGACTGTCAGCCAGTCCCTGTCCAGGTAAACCAGCGGGTCTCTGCTGTCACTGGCCGTCAGTCTGCAGAAGCAGATCTGGCTGATCCATTTGGCCACTTCCATCACCTCAGACACAATCAGCACCTGACAAACAAACGTAATGGTGGACAAAGAATTCAGATCCTTTCCTTCAGCAAAAAGTAGCAACACTACACTGAAAAAAAGTCCACTATGATAAACAACTCTGAAAAAAAAACTTACTAAAGTATTTACAGGGAGTAGTATGTAATTAAAGTATATAAAGTAAAAGTGCTCATGGTGCATTAACATTGTCCCTGTCAGTGTTTCCTATTATATCTGATATTATTTTTCTTTCTTATTTTATTATCATCTGGTTGAAAAAACAGTTGAGGCCAGACACATAAATCATGTTTTTGTTCTACCTTCACGTCTAAATCCTCTGACTTCATACCGAACAGCACCAGAGACGAATACACCAACACCAAGTTGCTGAAGGCTTCGCTGGACAATCTGCCAAAACCGGACAGAAGCAGCGATGTTGAGCCTTTGTGTACAAGATGTGTGTGTCTGTGTGTTTGTTTGTGTGTGTGTGTGTGTGTGTGTGTATGTAGACACTGACCCTCCTCCCTGGCTGTCTGGACAGAGCAGGATGAGCCAGCAGCAGTTGTATTGAAGAGAGAGAGCGGTCAGCCTCATCACTACTCGCTCACTGGCCCTCTCATGACACAGTTCATTCTCCTCCTGTGCGCGCGCGCACACACACACACACACACAAAAACTGAGTTGCATAATCTGATGGCGGTAGTTGTAGGAAATTCAGAAACATATTGGGATTTATCAGCGTGTGTGTTTGTGTGTGTGTGTGTCTCTGTCACCTGAACGATGATAGCAGTGCTTTCATCCACTGTTATAACAGCGTACTGATGGGTTCCTCCAAGGGTCTGCAGCGTCGGACAGTGGCTCCTCTCCAGAACAGTTATATTAAACCTGAAATATTACACACACATACTGACGTTTTTCACACACCACACGCCATTTAAATGATAGCTTATCATTACTGGTAAGTGTGGTAGAAACACTTTATTTTTAGAAAACTGACTGTAAGATTGTACATGTTCCCCTGAAGAAATATTTTATCTGTAGGTGAGCTTAGTGAAGAAAATGCTCTGGCTGCCTGCTCGTTAGGGAGACAATTAATCATCAAAGCAACCGCAGCCCAGATATCCTCCCCTGTCACTGTGTAAGGATTTATCAAAGTTAACCTTACCTGCTGTGTTTGTGGACCACATAAAATAAAGGAAGTGTTTAGTTCACTGTGATGTGTTTGTGTCGAGTTATTATTTTTTTAAATTTTACAGCCAGTATGTTTGGGAAAATGTTGAAGTTTTTCTTCTGAAAGGTTAATAACACCTTATCTTGATTCTTACTGTTATTTGATCTGTTTTCATATCAAGTTGCAAGTTTGTGTCGGAGTCCTGAAGTAAGTAAAAAATATTATCCAACCATTTTGTTTCCTGTAAATTTATCATAATAAAGACAGTGTTGGTATTGCCATTTTCACTATTTTTGTATGATTAAATCAGACTAGATGAGTGTGAACACCTACTCTGACTCCAGTGTCTGCAGCAGCAGTGGACAGTCAAGAAGCCCCTCCGTCACAAACAACACATACGGCACATTGTCCTCCAGGCGCCACTCAGCTTTTTCCTTCTCTTTAAGGGAAAAAAATCATTTAGATAAGTAAATCATATAACCTCTTACTGTACAACAGTGTGAATATTATGTGTTTGTTGGCAGCTGACCAGTGTGGGAGACGACTGTGTTGAAGCTGATGTGACCGACGCTGCTCTCTCTGCAGATGGTTGCCCACGGTGACGGGCCTGGATGGTCATACTCCACCACCAGGGAGAAACTCTTCCAGGGGAAGTCAGGGCCGACGTGATGCTCACACACCACCACACACACACTGTTGCGCGTGCTGTGTGGGACAGGATGTGAAAACAACAATTAGTTCAACACAGGAATACAGTTACTATTTACTCCAGTAGCGCAAAGCACAACCCTTTCTCCTAATGAAAGGTTTAGAAGCAAAATAAATGTCTCTTTTACTTTTGCTAAAACAATGACTTATTTGATGAACATATTTTATTCAAGACCAAGATACAAAATAACTACTGCAAATTCTGCATTTGTTTTTGCGTAAAATGCTGAAATAATGAGTGATTGTAAAATGATGTGATGAACACAAAAATACTGATAAATAACATTAATAAATAAATAATATAAATATCTCTGAATTTTTACCTGCTGATCACACTGGCACCATTCAGTTTTTTCTTGTTGTCCTCAGGACAAACTGAAGATACTGCAGCGCCTGAGACCAAAAAACAGAATGTAAAAATGTATACTGTTGTATAAACTGACTTTTGCTTTTGCTTTTACTGTAATCAGCAAATAGACCAGGAGCTGCTCACCAGTCACGTGTTTCAAGCTGTTTATGATTGTAGATCTGCCGTCGTCAGAATCGACTGATATCAGGACGAGAATCTACACATAGGAAAATTAAAGTGGTTCACAAATAAACACGGCAACGTAATGGAAGTTGTGATCATAATCGTCATTACTCGTCCCTTGATTTCATTTTACTGCATTTTATGTTTTCTTACTTCACATTCTTGTCCAACAGTAACTTTAGCAGATGTTTACAATGAATTGTAACAAATCAACAGTTCAACATTTCCAAATTCCTTTAACAAAAATACAATTTGAACTTTATAAATGTTTGTAAGTGTTTGTCTAGCAGTGAACTCTGACTTTGTCCATGGTGTTGTGTCCGTTCCTGCTGTGCAGCCATGCGGCCAGCAGCTGCTGCAGCTCCAGCAGTTTGAGGTTAGACTCCTGGTTCTTGTGACTGAGGTAAAGAAGGATCTGCAGCCTCTTCACCAGCTGCTCTAGACTCTGTTCTGCACACGCCTCAGCTGCCCGGGTCAGGTACTCTGTAGTCGTTAGGGAGAAGGCCTTAAACATCAATATACGGTATACCATACAGGGATCATAATGGTCTCCTCCTCTGTCCCAACCCTGATTATTATTTTTATTTTTAAAGATACATTTAAAAAAAGAAACGCTTTATTGTAATAGTTGAAGAGCAGAAATGGGAAAAGAGGGGAATGACATGCAGTAAAATAATTTTTTGCTGTATTATAAGTTAAATAAATGATAACTAAAAAAATGAAAGGGTAAAATAGACAAAAACTTAGGATTTTAGGGGCATAGAAGTACTAACCCAGTGATGTAATGAGGTCACACTTCAGCAGCAGCTCCTTAAACGTCACCAGGACATGAATCAGAGCCGCCTTGTTGAAAAGCAATTCCTGATCTGCAATCAATACCGCAGTGTGATTTGATACTTTTCCAACATAGATTTACTGAATTTATATCTCAGTACTATAATATACAGTTAAAAGCTAGAAATAAAGTTCTAAAAAAACTGGTCTTGCTTTATGAAATTAATTTTGTTTTACCTGTGACCAGCTCTGCGCTCTGTGTTTGCGTCCTGCAGAGCGCCTTCTCCTGCTGTTTGAGGAGGAAGTGTGTTTGGTCTGGGGCCAGACAGCTGAAGTCTCCCCATGCTGGGATGTTGAGCCCTAGCTGTCTGGCAGAGCTCAAACAAGGCTGAGCGAAGGCCAGCAGCTCACAGTATGCTCGTTGCTGGCTGTCTAAGAGATCCAGAGCAACGAAAAAAAGATTGTGTAATATAATTTTGATGATTTTATCCGACAAGAACAATTTCAGATACATGTTCTGGTTAATTTTGTCTGAAGTGGGTGTGACAGTGCCGTACCACTTGCTTGGACCTGTAGCACTTTGCTGCCCTGAGTGAGTGAGTGACTGACAGGAGGACTGATGACGAGTTGACCAGTCGACTGTGAATCTGCTTTCTGCTCTCTGGTGGCATTTCCTGACACAGCACCAATCATGTTCCCAGGCTTCCTGTCTGATCTTTGCATCTGCTCTGGAGGAGGCTGCGGCTCACATGTTGGATTTTGTTGGTCCACCTTTGGTGCTGATAAAATATGGATTGGATGAGTTAACGGTGTATACAATTAACACATCATTAGAAAGGAAGGAATGTATCAAAGCAGCTTTACCTCAAACCCCAAAGATTAAAGTATTGATTAAAATACTATAGCTGAATCAATACTTTAAATGATTATTTATTTAAAATTTTAATAATCTTTTCTCTTATATACCTGTGTGTGTGTGTGTGTGTGTGTGTGTGTGTGTGTGAGAGAGACTTTTTGGTGCAATTTATTAATTGGTTTGTGTCCACTAGATGGCGCCAAAATAATAACAAATATAAACAAACTTCAGTAATGGCACTATAAAGTGATGAAACTCACCTTCAGGCTTTGTAAGAGAAGCAGATAATACATGCATTATGTGTTCAGTTATTTAAGCCAACATGTGCTTCAGTTGTACCTGGAGAGCTGGTGAAGCTCTGATGAGCTGTAGTCTTCTGCTGAGACCTCAGTGTCATGAAGGTGGACAAAGGGTCCATGTCCCTCTTTGGTGGGCGTCCTGTAACCAGTGGACCTTTGGGACCGTCTCTGAGGTTCAGTGTGGAGGACACAGTGTGATCTAGTGTGTGGGCGCTCTGCTGTGACTCACTCACTCTAACTCTAGCTGGGTTGACCTTCTGAGCAGAAAACGCAGCTGCAACTTCTGCAAACATCTCGTCTGAAATTTTATCTTTGGTGTAAGTGGTAGCAGTGGGTTTTACTTCCCTGTTTGTGTCGACAGTGTGAATCATGAAGGGGCTCTGAGACAGTTCAGCGACAGTTTTTCTTTGAAGCAGTGGGTCGTCTGTAGTGGCTTCAGATTTCTTCAGGTGAGGAAAGTGAGTTTGGTTTGTGGGATTCATCAGGATGTCTCTCTCTGGGACTGAGACTGAGACCAGAGATTAGATGACATGTCACAAATCTGTTGCAGGAATCTCACAATTTAATGCTTGAATACAATCAACTAATTGTTGACTCAGAAAATGATGCCAGAAAATAATAGTAAGAGTCCAAAGCCATATTGTTTACTTATTTAAGTTGTTTGACATTGTCTTAAACCCAAACATAATGGGTTTACTATCGTATATAATTAAAAAACTCTACTTTCTATGAAAAATAAATACTGTGTATGTACATAATGTGTTGCACATCCATCCTCTGATTAACTGCATACATACTCACGCTGCACATGTTCAGGTGAAACTTTTTGGAAGTCTTCCATCTTCTCCTCCTTGGTGGAGGGAATTTCAAACCTCATGCTCTCTGTGACTTCATGGCTGCAGCCTAGATACACAGGTGAGGCTCCTGTCCCAGTCCCAGACTGGAATTTGTCACTGATGCCGACAAATCTTTGATACTCTAACTGTATGACTTTCAAGGCTTCAGTCATAGGCTGGAAGTCGACAGCTGCTTCATATATTTGAGGCTCTGTAAGATATTTTTAATAACATATATTTTTAGATGTATTTGTAGTTTAGGTCTCTAAAAGGCTGCATGTAAAACATGCATCTAATTGTTGCAGTTCAGTGTCCACTGTGTAGTTACCTGCCAACAGAAAGCCAACCACAAAGGTCGGATGCTTCTCAGCCTTCCAAAGTGCTGTCTCCATCTCTTCCTGAGTTCTCTCCGACACCAAAGATCTACATGACAATCCTTAATGAGCTTTTCTACATAGAATAACACTTTAATTATTTAACAGGGTGACATTGCTCTGTCAGTCATATCCTCTCTTAAAAAGATAATCATTTATCCTCTGCATATTATAAAGGAGAATTTGACATTTACATTTGGTCTGGTGCAGTCTGAACATTAGGATTTTACTTAGAGGATTTGAATACTTGCCGTCCGCAGAGTGAGGACAACTCTTCCCTCTGGAGGTCATGTGTGGACAGACTGATATGGATTCCACCTGTTCTGGGAGTCGCTGTCAAAGTCACGTCCAGCTCCAGTTCAGTGGGTAGGGTCAAGAGTCCTGAGAGGAAGATTTTACAGTAAGATTATATTTAAGCAGTAAGTAAAGTTGATTCACAAATTCTGTTGGGCGGTATTGTAAAGTCCCGTAAACTAAGTACATTTAATTCGTTTTTTATACTTCTCCTCCAAAACATTTCAGAGGTAAATATTGCACTCCACTATTTATTTATTTTTTATTATGAGTTAACTTATAAACCATGCACTTGTTGGATCATTTTATAAAATAAAATTAATAATTATTAATAAAACTACAAACATAACTGTACAAGAAACAGATATAAGATTAGCTCCACCTTGAACAAATACAAAATTGAGGTTTTGCTTAGTTGATACTCTCATACATTTCATACACACATTTGAATGCTGTACTTAAACTTATAATGCAGTATTTTAATAAGGTGGAATTGTTAATTTTGCTTAAGTAAACAATTAAAATACACCTCCATTTTGGTTTGCTGTAACTTTTACCTGCCAGCTCTGACTCCATCATGTCTCCAGTCGTGTTGCTGTTCTCCCCTGGTGTTTCATAATTGGAAATATCCACCAACACAGAAACCTCTGGAAGAAAAGCTGAAAGGAATGTGACTAGTCTGATTTACTTGTTAAGCTCTTGAGCATTTTAATTTGATCCAAAAAGCATTCCCGTCCCATCTTCACCTTTCTGAAGCACATCTAAGACGGCAGGCTGCTCCTCCAGCTGTTCAGGTGCAACATTCAACTGAGCACAAACGCTTGAGAAGGTGGTGCAGTTTTCTTGGCTCAGTTTCAGTGTGTCCACTACATCCAGCAACATCAGAGACTGCAGAGAAGAATTGATCAATGTTAATGTTATTTAATACTTGAGCATTTAGCATTAATAATGTTTTGGTTACCTCTTCCTTCATCAGCGACTCTTTACAAAACTCCTCACAAATGTCTGCACTCGTCTGAACGTCAGTGATGCTCTCATCCGGAGGCTTTTCATAAGACGAGCTGTGCCTGAAAGTGTCACAATCCAACAGGCTAAGTCACTTTCTTGTCTGTTACCGGGCAGATTAAAGGACACAATAACCACTTTGATAACTTACACAAAAAAAAGGATGTAGATATGTACCTGAACACAGCTTCCTCGGAGATGCTTTTTCCCATTGAACTCAGCAGAGGGTCGGCCACAGGAAGCGTTCTCAGCCGGGACAGTGTAGCTTTCAGTGTGGGTAAGTGTCTCCTATACTGTGGCAGGTAATCAATACCCATGATCTCTTCTGGCAGGAGGAGATCTGCAGCCAGGTTTCCATCTTAATGTGAAGCCAATCATACGAAAGTTTGCAAAAAAATTAGAGAAAAAAAGCAGTATAGGCAGTATAATTTTGGGATTTCCATCGCCATTTCATGATGCGATACTTCAAAATTTGCATAAAAGCTGGGTGACGGAAACCCAACTATTGACTGACGTTAAAATATCTTTAATGAGAAATGTTAAACAGAAAATGCTGAAATGAAAACTGACGCAAATAATTTTCAAGGGGTTGAGTCACCTTGGTTTGTATTTCCAGGTTTCATCTGGTCAGTTGTCCACTTGACAAATGATTCCTGACACGGATCGTTGATCTGTGACTCTTTGAAAAGAGGATCACACTCATCCAGGTCTAAATCCTTCAGTGAGTCGGGGTCAGAGCTGGGGATCACCTCCAAACCTTCTTTCAACTCACTCAGACCCACATTAAATCTGGAATATAACAAAACTTTTAATCAAAATTACACATTATAAACTTCGTAAAATTTTACTAAATATTGAATTTATGACACCAACAATAAAGTACAATGAGTTTTTGAATGATGCACAGCAAGATAGACAAACCTTTCTGGTGAATTCACTGGCTGCTTTCTTTCTCCCAACTCATCAAGCACAGAACCACTGACAAAGAGTTTGCAGGTGGAGATCACCTTTCCTTTAACAAACAAAAACAAAAAGTATTTAGGCTGTTTTGACTCACTTTTTTGTGCGAAGAAAATGCCTCTATTTAGTTTGAAAAGTAAGATCTACTTCTTATGTTAAAAAAAACTAAAAAAAAATATTAATGTCAGTATTTAATTTCAGATCATTAAAAATATACAACTTAAAAGCCAACAATAATAATAATAATGTGTCACTTAAATTTCGTAAAGTGGCCATATCAAGTTTTTAAATTGCAATGTCAGATTCTTTTTCTTTTTCTTAATAAAATCCTGCTGCCGATGTCTTGGCATTTTAAAGAGTCTTAACACATTGATTTAATACCAATCAAGGCCTTATTTTTAGCTTAACTTATTGAATGGCTTTTAGGGATCCTGTTAAATCCTCATCATGGCACATAAAACATGCCAAAGTCAGGGCATCATGTTACTCAAGATACTGTGGTGGTGACATGTCTTAACTTTGGCCGCTTGTGTACCTCTGATCCAGGGCGTCCTGTAGGTGACTTCAGGCAGCTTTCCACAGTGCGGGTAAAGATCGCTGGTACCGGTGAGGTAAGGTATCGGCAGTGCCAGCAGGTTCATTGTTACTTTCTGACTGGTAGTCGTCTGAAATAACGACAGAAAGAGGCAGATAGGACAACATACACACCATTCTGTATCATTAGGGTTAAATGATAATATTTTCCGTAAAATTAAAAAGCCAAACACTCACCTCAAAAACATAGTCGAGAGATTTAAATGTGTTGGCAGAGAAAATGTAAGCAGGAAAACAGCTGTCGTTTTCACACCTGTAAACATCATGAAAATCACATACACAATCAGTACATTTTAAGGGGGACACATTTATTTCACATTTAAAACAAATTATAAAATTATTTTAATGTCGAATGTCAGCGAAACACATGTCTTGTACTAAAGTCCTAAAATTAGTGTTGCTATCATTATTTTCATGCGCAAAAGTAAAAGTACAAGTAATTTAAGTATAAAAATATACTTTAATTACTTAACCTAAAAGCACTCATTAAACAAAAAGGAAAGTGAGTTTATTCTTATCAATACTTTTAGTACCTTATTAACTGCTTCGTAGTTTTAAGTTGTTGCCTACCCCCCCTTGGGTCAATATAGTGTGTAAAAAAATCTGAATTAGCAAAGTAACTCAAGGTATTAAATTAATGTAGTGGTGGAGTAAAAAAATAAAAAAATGTCACCCCGAATTGATGTGGAGTAGAAGAATAAAAACCGAACATGTACCATAAACTAGTATTTAAGTGTAACGTACGTGAGTTAGAGCATACAAAATATATAATATGTCTGTTAGCTTTATAAGCTACCTCTTCCAAGTAAGCTAGCGATGTTACAACGGTGTTCATAACGGCTTTTAACCCATAAAAAAAATTATAAACACAAATTCAACAAATAAACATTACATTATTAGCCCGTGTGTTTGGTTGGCAAACACTTACATTATGAAAACTTTTATTTTCAGGTGAAGTATCGTTTTAGGAGCTGCTGTGTCCACCCCAAAGTACTGAAGATGACTAAAACATATTTAACTCTCACGCATGCGCATTGGTATGTTTGTATTTACGTCAGTGTGTTGGTATAATAACAAACACTAAAACATTATATTCCAAAAAGTAAAGTGCCACACTTTATTTAAATAATAGGCTACCGACAAATAGGGAACTGGTTTATTATTGTTAAAATGCTTGGTATTGTATTAATGAAAAGACTGCAAAGAAAATCTCCTCTATTTAATATAACAGATGCTTAACAAATTGGTAGTTTTTCCTCCATTGAAGCAAAAGTCCTCTTTCACACCACGTGACACGTTTTTATTATTAAAGCCTTGCGTTGCCAGTATACATTGACCAACTCTACCATCTAGTGGTGAAATGTGGCATCAGAATTTGAAGCATTTGAGTGGTTTGTAAATCAATATTAGTATAGCCTAAAAACTATGTTGTCAAAAAGAATAAAAATGTTTGACCAATGTTAAAAGTTAAAATACATTTACAAAACTGAGAATGTATATGAAAGTATGTTCTGGTAATATGTATCAATCAATCAATCTTTATTTAAAGCGCAGAATCACCATCAGTATTTGTAGTTTATCAATAAAGATAATAATAAAAAAAACATATGAGGAAAATAAATACTAAGGTATATAGAAAGCAAATACCATACAATACATCAAACAACAAAATCACATTAAAACAGTGTGAAAAGGATGTTAAACTTTTATATTTATAAAAAAGCAGGCCTCAACTGGCCTTGCGTTAACATCACTATTTAAAATGGTATTTCTAATTTAAATATATAGCTTGTTAACAACTGATGAAATTGAGGCCAAATACATAAAATAAATGGTTATATATAATAATATAATATATATATATATAAAACTAATTAAAACAAACAATAGAACAAGGCTTGGATGGTAACATGTTACAAAAAGTATAGTCCTTTAATTCCATGATTGAAATCTGTTGTGTTGACTTAATGTGTAGAATCTACCATTTATTTATATTTAAAAATTTGTATTTTTTTATTCAGCCATGCAGCTAGTTTGTAATGATGTAATTAGCCAAATAAAACCAAAACTGGTGAACTGGCCCTTTGAGGTGGAATGTAGAATCATCAAAGAATCCAAGGGGGCGGGGCTACATGATGTGAATAGAATCAGAACACTGCATCATGGTGCTTTGATGATGTCACAGTGCAACTGTTGGAACCTTGAAAGGACACACTTGTGGCATCATAGTTATTTGGTGGCATTAACAGAGTACATGTGTTACAGTTAGTGTTGGAAAATCAATAGCCAGGTTTATCCCAGCTACATTGAAGCCAAATTATCAGTAAGTGCAGTTGTCTCTTCAGGATAGGAAAATGAACAGGTGGAGCTCAAAGTGGGTACCCACTGGGTGCATTGTTGAAGAGAAGATAGAGAAAGAAATCGTCCCAAAGGAGAAAAAAAAGAAAACAAATACAACAAAGAAAACAAAGAAAACAAAGCAGGATTTTGACTTTGACTTGGAAATGGACAGACTACTAGGTCCAATGTCCCCAGAGTGCAAAACCCCTGAGAATATTACTGTTGAAGAGCAAATTGAGGAGAAACCTTTACAGGGGCAGCAGGATTTCTCCTTCGCCATGAAAGTGGAAAGTAAACTCCGGGACCAATCTCCATGGTCCTCAAAGTGGCAACTTGCTGAGGACATTCCTGAAGAAGGGGAGATTGAAGAGGAGATTGAAGAAGAAATTGAAGAGGAGATTGTATATAAGAATGAGCATGACATCGTACTGGGACAGCAGAACTGTGACCTCGACATGGAAGTCAACATGATTCAGATTGTCAAGAAGATTTCAGACGTGGAACAGTTTGTTGACGATGCTCAGGAGCAGCGCTCTGAATCCACAAGAGAAGGCTGCTACACTCCTTTTGAAGAGGACGAGGAAGACTTTGTTGAGGCCCTTGAGGAGCAGAACTCTCCCTCCATTAGAGAAGACTGCTACACTCCCTTTGAAGAGTCCGTAGAAGAATTTGTTCAGGAGCAGCGCTCTGAATCCACAAGGGAAGACTGCTACACTCCCTTTGAAGAGTCTGTGGAGGATGTTCAGAAGCAGCGCCCTGCATCTGACAGAGAAAACTGCCACACTCCCTGTGACAAGGTAAGATTAATGTTACACACGTTAAAAAAACACATTTGTGGATGAATCTCAAAATAAAAACACAGCATATGGACAACAAATTAATCATTGTTATATGTTTCACAGGCAGAGGACTCGGTGCGATCGGAGCCATCTTTGAAGGAAGAGCAATCTGAAAGATCCTTGGGGTCTGAGAGATCTGCTGGTCTTCAAGAAACCCCTAGGGAGGAGAGGAGAGCTAGAGCTGATGTTCAGGAGCATCGCTCTGCCTCCAGCAGGGAAAACTGCTACAGCCCCTGCAAAGAGGTAAGAGATTAGTGTCTGTAAACTGTGAGAAATGTAAATGCAGTTGATATTTTGTTTAAGATAACTGCCATTTTGTTTATACCAAAAAAATTACATTATAGTATTTTCATTAAAGTTCTGCAAAAATTAAATAAACATTTAAACCATAATTTTGGTTTACACCTGCACAAACATATGAGTAAAATAGACAATAAATAAGTAGTGGATGGACCTCCTGATCTACTGTGTCGAGTGTACACTAAAGACTGGACAACAAACTAATAATTGTTATATGTTTCACAGACAGAGGAATCTGAACTATCTGAGAGGTCTAACAAGCCTGAGAAGAGTGAGAGAACTAAGAGATCTGAGAAAGCTTTGCGATCGGAGCGATCTCAGAGATCTGCTCTTCAAGAAGCCCTCGAAGAGGAGAGAAGGGCCAGTGCAGCTCTTCAAGAAGTCCTCAAGGAGGAGAGAAGATCTAGAGCCTATCTAGAAAAGGCCTTGGAGAAGGAAAAAACATCTAAAGCTCAAAACAAAGGAGTTCTGAAGCAGGAGCAAAAAGAAAAAGACGCTCTTGCAAAGGCTCTGCAGAACGAGCAAACTGAAAGAGTCCGCCTTAGTGTTGAAACAGAGTTCATGAAGTTACAAGTGGCTGATCTCGAGAAGACACAGAAAGAGCACCAGCGGAAGAAAGCCAAACTGAAAGGCAGAATCGCTGAAATGACAGTTCTTCTTGAAGAGGACAAGAAGGTCATTGAGAAGCTCAAGAATGACCATGAGACGTCTAGTCAGCTGAAAAAAGAAAAAGCGGAGAAGGAACATCTGGAAAAAGACAATGAAATAAAAGCCCTGCACTTTAATGTTCTGTCTCTTCAAAGCGATATCAACACTAAGGACAACATTGTGTCCTCACTGCAGGAAAAATTAAACCAGTGTGCCTCAAACCTCAAAGAGGAGCAAACTAAAACTATTAAACTCCAGAGGGACTATGAGGCTGCTATCTCCCAGCAGATGCTCAGATCACATGAACTCAATAACCAGACACAGCAAAACCATCAACTGGTTTCTGAGAACAAAAGGCTGCAAAGTGAATTCGAGGCCGCGCTTAAGGAGTGGCAGCTCGATCAGAAAAGGCTCCAGAAGGACAGAGATGCTCGCAGCACACTGGAAGAGGCCATTAACAAGGAGAAGGATAGTCTCTCTAAAGCGTCTCAAAAGATACAGATGCAAGAGAAAGAGCTCTCTGAGAAGACTCTGGCTTTGGAGAAGAGCCTGACAGCTGAGAAATGCTTCAGGTCTTCCCTCAGAAGAGAAAAGAAGAAGTTTGACCAGATGGTTTCACAGCAGCAGGCGGCAATCGATCCACTAACAATCTTCAGTGACCAGCTGAGAGAAGCAAATGCTTCCTCAGAGCGTCTGAGGTCCCATTTGACGACAACAAGGATGGAGAATGCTGATCTCAAGGCTAAACTCCAGTCTGCAGAGAGAGAACATGACAGAATACTGTCTCAACACAGTTGTCTCTCCGAGCGCCACGAAGAGATGATGTCACAGAAAAATTACATCATCTCGGAGAATAAACATACCATTGCTAAGCTCCAGCGAATTGTGGATGAGCTGAAAGCATTTCAGCCAGAAAGCAGCCAGACAAGAGAGGCAGAGCTGAAAGATGCCCTCACACAGGAGAAGACAAAAAGCTCCAAGCTGCAGCAGAGAGCTCACCAAATCACCTCTGATCTTGAAAAAGAAAGGACCACGTGTGAGAAGCACCGTATAGAGCTACAACAATCTTTGACCAGGCAGATGGAATCACTGGAGGAGAGGCATAACCTGGCCGTGGCTCTACACAAAGCTGAGGATGGATTCTCCAGGCTTCAACAACAACAGCTGGCACAGTCTAAAGACAGCAACAGGCACATCAGTGACACAGAGTTTAGACTGAAGCAGCAGAAAACGGCCATGGATGAGAGCACCAAGGCTCTCTTCCACCTACAGCAGGAATACATTGATCTGGGGAAGAGGCACAGTGACATTAGCATTGACTATCGTGAGCTGTTCAAATCTCACAGCGCCCTCCAGATCAGATATGAGAGGCTCTGCTACGCTAAAGGGGACGCCCGACCAGTATTCAGTCCACCTCGGTTAACAGTAACGTGAACCTGAAGATTCTAAACGTTCAAAGTAATGGGATGACTGAAATCAGATTCAAAGATCAAATATTTTAACACTCTGACTGTAGCATCCCCGGATGAATGATGTTCTGGCTCTCAAACTGATGGTTCACAAATCTTTAATGCAAAAATGGCGATTCCAAAATAATGTGTGTTGCAAACACAAGGTGAACACAATGTGAACACACAATAGAGCTAAAATAGAAAAAGAAAATATCACCGGATCTAACACTTGACTAAATGACAGGCTTAAATTAGCATATTTTACCTTCAAATAAAATCAATTCAAATAACCTTTTAACCCTTTTAATATATATAACATTAAATTCATTATATTCCATTTTAATAACATAACTAGTGCACAATTAAATTAAATGCAACTTTAGATGTCTTCAACACACTTTGCCTTAAAGGTGCTCCGAGGAACTTTCAGTTTGTGTTAATTTTAGGGCCCCAGTAAGAAAGCGGTAGTGTTTTTGTGTTTTAACAGCTGTTGTTCAGAGGAAAGATAAGACTGTTTCGGAAATATTTAAAAAGTTCCTTGTAGCACCTTTAATTACTACACATTTTCATACACATTTAAATACCAATACTACATTTTCAAACGTGAAGCCGTTACAACACGTGACGTTAATTAGGTGCAAGTAAGACGGCAAAACAGCGCTATATTAACCACACATAAAGCAATCAAACTTATATAAAAAAATATAGGCTATTAGCTTTAACTATGTAAAACTAAATCATACAACGTTTTACAAACCTTGTGCCGTTTACAGCCAAGTGCTAGACCGTCGAAAATAAATATGTCCTTTGCTTCTTCAAAGCGATTCATATACCTTTTACCGTGCCGTTCTGTTTCTGGTAGCAATTTTTCAAAATGAAAGCGCCCGTGTATAATGTTTTAACTGGGGTCAATTAACATAGCCATGAGTAAACACAAAATTAACAAAACATAGAAGACTGTTAATACAAAAGTGGGTCATTTACACACTCATTCAACAGTTAATCAGCTTCGAAGACAGAGTGTGGGGTCAATGGGACACTAAAAGAGACTTCATGAGATTAGTTGGTAACAATTTACACTAAGGGTACATTATTAACTGTTAGTTAATGCTATTAATGGTTAGTAAATGTGTAGGTTATGCTTGTTAAGCATGGACTAATCAATTATTAAAGGTTATTTAATGCTCATAACTAAGCATTAGTCAACAAAGCAAATGTAATGCTTATTAAGCGTTAACTTTGCTTGGTTAACTAATGCTTAGTTATAAGCATTAAGTAACCATTAAAAACAGCTTAAGTAATTCTTAATACACATTAGTTAACCAAGCATAGTTCACTGCATAACTAACTTAGTTAAATAATGCTTAGTTATAAACATTAACTAAACAGTTAGTTAATGCTTAGAATAGTCACTGCTTAATAAGCATTAACTATGCACCTACTTACTAACAGTTAATGAATGTACCCTTATTGTAAAGTGTGATCAAATCATCTGATGGAGTCCATTACTCATTTAGTGTCCCATTGACCCTACTCTGTCTGTGAAGCTGATAAACTGGTGTATGGGTGTCAAAAGTATCTGATTAACAGTTAATTAAGGTAACATTTTTGTATAGAGTTACAGATGATTCTGATTGGATACAGTTTTAAACCAAATTACAATGAGAACATGTACTTGTATTAACTGGTGTTTCAAACATGGACAAGATAATACAATTCTTAATAAAGTGACTTTCTGGTGAAATAGTTGTGTTGTTCATTATTTTATATTTCCTTTTGAAGAAACTTTTCTATGAATTGTAATTACAATTTTTTTTTGATAGTTGGCACAGGTAAGCAACAATACCTTGGACAAGGGATCAAATGACTGTGCCAGAATTTGCAGACATTTAAATAAAAATGTTGCAGAGAATTTAGCTGTCAATGTTCTAATCTTAGATAAACACAGCACAGTTTTGAGTTGTGTTAGTGGGACATTGGACACTTACAGATCATAACTTGAAAATTCATTTATAAACAATGATGGTATAATATCATAAACCAGCTGAGTGCTTTTTAATGGAAAATGTTCTGTATGGGCACTGGGCGGCGCTATCGACTAAAGTATCAAACAACAGTGTAGAGCTGATAGAGAAAAAGGGGATGCAGTGTGGAGAGAATACTCCACTACAAGTCCTGCATTACAAACCTTATTTATAGTATTGACTTATAATCAGCTAAATGTAATTAAAGTATCAAAATTAGAAGTACTAAGCGTCATATTCTAGATCGCATAAGATCATCACATGTTTGTAGCGTCAATGGATCTCCAAAAAGTCAAGAAAAACAGCCGACTTTTACATTTGTTATTTCTTGCTAATCCAAAGGGTTAGACTAGTTTATCTAGTGTAAGAAGTAGGAGAATGTTCTCAACCCATAAAATAATGCTTCATCCTTCAGTTTATCAGAATAATCTGAATTCAAAGTCATTTGGAAATAGATGTTTTTTTCACTGGACAGAAAGGCAATGAAAAGTTTACATTTAGTGCTGTGATAATTAATTCATCAATTTGCTTCCGATATGTTGTAGAGTAGAAGTATGAAGTTGCATACAATAGAATTAGTAGTCAAAAGTAGGGTACTTGACTAAATATATTTTGGATGTGGCACCACAAACATTTATTAACTATTCGCTCCATAAGAGTTGAGATTTGACAGAAAGTTTGTTTCTATTGCATTTCAAAGTTGATACTTGGAGAATGAATTAAGTTTTGCTGTCCCATTTATATAAACACCTTCACAAAACAACTGTTTTTCTCCTCTGTGTGCTTGTAAATCTTTTGTGTGACCTCATGGGACAGTCTTAAGTGAATAGGCTCTTAAAGGGAGGTGAGACATATCCCTATTTGGTTTTCAAGTTTCTCATCGAGGTGATAAAAAGAATATAATTCACTGTTGACAATAACGCTGCAGTTTAAGGCTGAGACCTGCGTCATAATAAACCTCTTCACACAAGCTACAGAACATTCACACTGACACGAAGCTGCAATAAAAGAGCGGTGAGCTGGATAATTAACTGTATTTCTATAGCCCCTTTCTAAACCAGCGCTATAGTCGCAAATTAATTAAAGCACCACATAATAAATCCATTAGACAAGACAAGAGAGTTGTTGATGTTGAGAATTAGTTCGATTTTGGCAATATTTCTGATATGTAAACAACCTTGTACTGATTGAACGCTTAAACATTTAAAAGGATAGGTTTTCAGTTTTTCAAGTCCTTCTTTACCAATAAGACTTTTCCCATATAGACTTTGAAACAGATTGGTTTCATCTGAAGCTAATGTGAACAAATAGAAATCCCCTATGTGCAACTCCTTACACTGAGCTGTAGCTGATCACTGAATGCTTCAGTGATCAGCTACAAAACGCATACTTGTTTAAACTCCCTGATGACAGTGTTGAACCCTTCATTTGAGGGCTTTGTCACCTCAAGAGACGATCAGATTTCATGACACATAAAAAAATTTGCCCAAAGTCTGAGAACAGGAAACTTTTCGGTGATTTCTTTTACTTGTATTGTTTGACTGTGAGCCCAATTGTCATTGTGCTGCCATGACATCTGATCATATCTTGTATCACAGTGACCCAGAATGACAACACAACAGTAACTAATGACCGTAGAGTAGGATTCAGTTTTTTGCTAGTCTAATTTCTCCTCTAACACACATTGTCAATATCTGAACGAATGAAATGACTGAAATTCCTGTCTGCAACCTATAACACACACACACGCATGCATGCACGCACACACGCACACACACATACACACACACACACACACACACACACACACACACACACACACACACACACACACAGACAGACAGTGAAACACAAACCTCACATACACAAAGCATGTTACCTGATTCTCTTCTGTATGTAGGTTTTGTAGTTTCTGCCCTCTTGGTGTCTTTGTTTCTCTCTCCTTATCATGTTCATCGAGTTTCACTCAAAGTTTCTGTTTGAGTTAAAATCTCTCTAGAAATGACAGGGACGCTTATTTTTTTTTAAACACTGTGTTTTATTAAAGCTGGGTAGCTGCAGTACATAAAATACTCCCATTACTGTTTTACAGTGAAACTATCCTATCACACATAGGCTATAGTGTTGAGCGATTAAGACATTTAATAGAAAGCATTTGCAAACAATGACTTAAAATGTCTTATAATTCTAGTCAATTATATTTAAGTAAAACTCTTATTCACTTTCATGCCAAGAGGTACAGTAGTTGTCCTTAAAAACAATGTTTGACAAAAAAACAAACAAACAAAAACTTTAAGGCACAATTGACAAGTATTTGCTGTTTCAGCACAATCTCTTTTATTCTATTTCTTTGGAATGTTATATTAAAATAGACTTTTCAAACATTTCATAGGATAATTATATAACCATTTGTGATCATATGTACAGAAATGCATCAAGCTGCTGAAAAGGACAACTATATTTTAGGTTGAAATATTTTTTGTCAAGTTGATGGGAAGTCGGCAAGATACATAGTGGCTAAACAAGGGAGATATACAACTATTCTGTTGTGAGTTTGCTCCACTGCCTTTGGGTTTGAGACGTATTACTTCTTCTTTTCAGGACACATTTTGTCTCATTTTTTGAGCTCCTCAATCTCCTCCACCTCGCTGGACTCGTCCACCACCTTACCATTGATCATCGTCTGGGTCACCACTTTGACAATCTTCCTGGTCCTTACATCGGGCTCCTCTGCAACACAGAAATAAACCAGGGTTGGGCACAAAAATATACTGAAATAATTCAGACTCTTAACATCACTGAAAATATTAACTGTTGTCTAATAAAAATACAAAAGTCAGCAAGCACATTAAGGTCAACTTTGGTAAGTTATGGTCTCAAATAATGGAAGGGCTTGAGAACAGCACATAGCATTCCTTTTTGAACCAGCTTTATGCCTAAAAGTCCAACACTGGGGGTGAATCATCCCTTATTTGGAGAAATTTTTTGAACGTCGGTGTGGGTATCAAGTGTCAACACCCAAGGCCAGAAAATGGGCAAAAACCCTGCAAAACTTTATCCCACATAAATTCTGGACGTGGGCGTGATAACTCAATATCCACACAGGATCTGATAAGTTAACAAAAACAGCACAAAACAAGAGATGATTCTGCCAAGAAAAGTTGGACCGATATTTAATCCCTGCCATTTTTCATCCCTTTTCTATTTTTTGAAGCCAAGTAACACCCTACTAGAAAAATGCCAAAGGAACAGGTGAAAAACTTTCAAAGATGATATCGGACTGTTAGAAGGCTTTGAGTCCTTTTGAAGGTAAATAAATGGATCTGAACTTACTTTTAGGAGGCGGAGGTTTTTCTTTCACCCTGAAAGACAGAAGAATATGACAACTTAGTTAAAGAGAGCCAAGCAAAAAACCTTGTTCACTCAATATCTGATGCAAGTAGGACACTGTTAAGACATAGGACAGGGCTGTAGACTAATCCATCACAGTTGTTAGAAAGTCTCGAAAAGGTGACACTAAAGTACAGTATGTAGTTTTGAGTAATGGTTCCCCGGCCCTCACTTACACTTCCTCTCCTTCCAGCAGCCTCCTGTAGGTGGCGATCTCCATCTCCAGGTTCTGTTTAATGCGCAGCAGCTGTTCGTATTCGGTCTTGTTTCGCTGCATGTCCAAACGCAGCTGAGACAGCTCGTCCTCCAGTTGGGTCAGTGTGGATTGAAGACGGTCCATCTCCATAGAGTACTTTTGTCCCGTTTCACCCAGGTTCCCTTCCAACACATCAACCTGTTTACGGGACATACATACAGTATATTGCTCAGTGATAGTAGGTATTAGGTATCAACTCGTCTTGTACAGTCTCATACTTTACTAAGTATTACAGTGAAGCAAACATGACACTGCCGAACAGCATTTCAACCCTGTGGCAGTTCAACATCATTAAATCATGTAGGCTACACAACTTTTGAGATAAAGTCAAAGAAACAATGTTTACAGTCTTCACCAAAAAATGTGTGGGTCAATGCTCACATCTTTATTCCACGTTCTCTATTTTAAAGGCATATAATAATCTCAACTTTGGAACAGACGATTCAGTGACATGATCTGGAACTGAGTTTAAAGGGAAAATGTCTTAGTTTTGATAGAAACAGCACTTTCATTAAAGGCAGTTTATGTTTGAGAGGTTGCAAAACATCCCAACTATAACCTAAGTTCTATTTAAAGGTGTAAAAAGTATACTTAGGTCAGCATAAAGACTTGTAAAATTTCCTTTAGGGTAGTTACAGAGGAATCAGGATTCATTTTGAAATCATATTTTGATGTTTGAAGCTGCATTAAAAGCTGTAAACCAGGACATAAATCACATTTGAAAGTTATTATGGTGAATATGTGAGCAAACAAGACATTAAGCAGATACAAGAGTGACATCAACATTCACTTGCAGCCTTTTCAGCTGTAAATGACAGTGATGACAGAGCTGAACCAAAAGAGGAGCTCCTAAATAAAACAGAAACAATGGGCTGAAAGACGATAAAGCGCTCTATAGTGCTCAGGGAAAGCACTGGTGATAAATCTTTTTGAGTTTACATTTTAGACACTGAATATAGTCTTTTGATGCATTGTTATCATAAAACCATTTTACAGTGCAAATTGAAATGAAAGCACAGTTGACAATTAAGCTAAGCTTTTGGCTTAAAGGTTTCCTCTGGCGTTTTTTTTATTACCCGATATTGCTTTGTCCTGTATGTTTAACTGTTGAGCTCATCCATTTATGACCACTCATCAGTCAACCAGAGATACTATAGACTGTCAGCACGATAATATCTCTGCCTTCAATTCTGTGTGCTCACTACATCCACAACATCAATGAGCTATATTTACCTCTATGCTGTTTGACATGTAGTGGAAACACAGACAAAACATGAGCTTGTTCGATTCTGTGTCTTGTCACTGTGATTGATTATTGGAGCGGAATGAAATTGCGGTGTACATTGTGCCACTTGGAGCTCTTTGTTGACAAGGAGAAAGCAGCTGTTATCTTTAGATAAGTCTGACATGTGTTATGTACAGAAGACAAGAGGTGAGGTCGAGGTTGAGCCCCTAAGAAGTAGAGGGATGGTAGTTAACATGAATCAAGATTAATCTCTACAAGTCAGAGCAGATACAGACCAGTATCTCTGGCGTCTTGGATATGTAGCATGTCTACCAGGCTAAATCCTGGATCTTTTGTTAAAGGACTAGCACTTTATTTCTTAGACCAACCTGCCACTTCATTGCAAAGGCTGCTCACTAATTGATGTTAGGGGTTCAGTATTATTCCTGGAGAAACAGGTAATTACAAAGGCGCGTATTGTACATATTTAGACCACACCCCTGGCTGCACCATGTGTTTATGCAGTGCTGTACCTGTCTCCGAACATTGTCCAGTTCCACCTCCAGAGCTTGCAGGATACGTCGTCTCTCGCTGAGCTCACCTTGGGCACAGCGCAAAGCCTCGTTGCTTTCTTTGACCTCGGACTGCACTGCTTCCAACTGTAGACGCACACAGCAATATAACACAGTTTAATGTGAGGTAAAAGCAAAATAAAAGTATGGAAACCAGAAAACCTATTAATGATTCATGCATTAACAGACTGACCTTCTTGAGGTACCAGGTCTCGGCCTCCTCCTTGTTCTTGCGGGCGATGCCTTCATACTGGACCCTCAGCTCGGCCATGATGGCCCCCAGATCTGGACCCTGAACCGCATCCACCTCCACATTCACCTGCTCGTTGGCCATGCGCGCCTTCAGAGAGTTCACCTCCTTCAATGATTCAAGGAAGAGGGAAAAATTAAAAGAAAAGCAGTGTTTAAAGCTGCAACATTAAAGTATCAAAGACAGTTATGCCGGTTGAATGGGAAGCCACAACTTTAAGGCTGCAGTGTTATTTTGGCACTTACCCACTATTTGGTGGTCTAAGTATGCTTAATAAGTTCAGTCCAGCATTCATTAAAATATATAAGAAAATATATAATATTTACTTTTTAACAAAAAAAAATGAGACAACATTTTGTCATATTTTTAAAACAAAATACATTAAAACAGTTACGGTGGCCTTGAAGGCATAAAAGACTGCATATTCAGAACACATCTTCACCAATTTCACAACAGGTTTGACAGCTTTGAGAAAACACAAGCAAATAAAGAAACCTCTGGTCACATTTTAGTGTCCATTGGAAACCATTTTAAATCTAATTTGTGCTTCTTGCAAAGTTTCTGTATTTGGACGTGTGTGTGTGTGTGTTGCTGAGTTGCTGTAATCCAAATTTGGAAACAATCTCGCTCATCAGCCAATCAATACATTACATTATAATTATATTTTATAAGGTTTTTTATAGCAATTATTTTACAACTTGTTCATGCTGCAGTAATTGCACCTGATGGACTCATTCGTTACTCTCCTTACATGTTTCTTAACACCTCTGCTGCATATGCAAGAAAAGTATTCAAATAAAAAGCTCTGTTGTTTGCAGACAAGTCTGCAGGGAGCTGATCAGCGCCTGCAACACTCAGCCTACATCCTGGACACCACACCTCACTGTCCAAACACACACTGTGGCTGTAGCTTGATGGGATCAAACACGTCTGGCTGCTGGTTGGTTCATCTTCACGCATCATGGCCACAAAGAAAAAAGGGTGTGTCCGTACACTTAACATTATCATGTTTCAGATACTACATACTGAAAAACATTAACTGAGTGGGCAAACAAACAGCTAAAGCCCTGGTTTATGTCAAAGTGTTTTAGTGTTGCTAATAGAAAAAAAACAAAGATTGGAATTTGTTACAACTCTGTGGCATTTGGACGATATCAATCATATTGGGCTGAAGGCTACGGATTTTCATGCAGCTCTGAGAAACCTTTGTGCTTCAAAGACATCCTATGTTGAACAAGACTTTGACTTCTTGACAGCATGTAGAGTGATTATCATGATGAGTCAACACTCATTGGTCATGTCTGACGTGACCTTGGCCTTGGCAGGGATCTCACCTCGTCGTGATTCTTCTTGAGGAAGTAGAGCTCCTCCTTCAGGCTGTCCAGGTCTCCTCGCAGCGTGGCGATGATCTGGTCATGGTCAGACTTCGCTCTCCTCAGAGACTGACAGTCCCTCTCCACCGACTGGCACAAGGCAGCCTCCGCCTCCCATCTGAACAAACCATTGTATCATTAAGCTTGAGTCACTAGTGAAGCAGGATAATAAATCTCTGCAGATCTTACAAAAGCCCAGTTTCACCATCCTGAAAGACTCTTCTGTATGTGGATCAAAAATGATTTCATCACATGCTAAACTGATAAGACTTGGAACATGTTTTCCAAGTTGCATTTCATCTTGAATTGAAAAGATTGTTGTTGCTAGCAATAAACAATTGGATAATGCTTAAAGGTTGATTTGCCACCTGTCGATAAGTGTGAGCGCTAAAAGCGCTGGTGTTAATACACAGCCTAGGCTCTGTAAACTGTTATGTAAACAAAGGGGTTGTTAAAGAAGCAGGCCCACAGCTAATAACAGCTAGATTTAAGATTATGCCGTCAAACTAATATATTTTGTATGTTGTATAATGTTTGTATATACAGTATAACTTAATCAGTCGAGTTTATTGAGAATATTTTTCCTGAAATGTAGATGAATGGATAGAGAAAGTAGCATAAAGTGGAAATACTTCTAAAATACAAACAAGCTCAGGTTGAATTGAGCTGCTCATGAAATCCCAGAATGGATGAACATGTGAAAAATACCATTCAAACTCTCGCAAAGATCTGCATGTCAGGTAGTCAAGGCACTTTGCTGCTAATACCGTAAATCACTTCCAATTGATGTATTATTCCTTCACATGGGGCCACGGAACATACCATCGACACATTGTGAAAAGCACCAGCAGTGGGTGACTCCACCATCTTTGCTAGAGCTTCACCTTCATCTATCACATCCAGTGATGGCGCGGTCTCTCCGTCTCCTGTGGGTGCCTGAGCACCGTGGGAATGCGGCTCTTATTTCACAGCCTGACATAAAGGTCATTTATTCACATTGCTTTGCAGTCTTGGCGCTCCCATGTGAACACTCACAGGCCAGTCAAAGAAAGGAACCTCTGTGTGACACTCACTTGACCCTGAAGTCATCGGCCGCCAGCTTGGCGTTATCAATCTCCAGCATGATCCGGGCGTTCTCCAGCGTCTTCTTTCTCACCTGAGCAGGGAACATGGTGGAAAGTAAAGATCTGGCATGGAGGACTACATATGCTACTGTATGTGTTCTGTATAAGGTTACTGTGCTGGTTTATTTACTGTAGAAAAAAACACATCCTCTTACTAAAGCAGATCACCCTGAACATCTGGCTGCAAAGGCAGATCATGGATCTGTTAAAAGTGGAGCTTTTTGCTCTATCCCTGTCTAAAAATGATACAACCTTAACAACAAGACTTGATGTTTTTTAATCACTGCTTTCAAGTACCTGAGCTTTGAGTAACCTAATAACAAGACTTAACATATAGCACAACTTTCTTCTTCTATCTCTCGTGTCATTGTGCACAAATGTAATTTTGCTGTCTTCATAATTTTACAATGTTCAAGTTACGTTTCTATTGGACCAAAATAGAATGTGAAAAAGTCCCTTTTCAAACATCCCAAATGTATTTCTTGCAGTTGAACAAATATATGCTGAAAAACAGACACAATATTAGGTAGAACATCTTCATCAGGAAATATCCAAAAGGGTTTATTCATAGAATTGACTCATTTAACTCAGGTGTGAATCTCAGGTTGATGTTGAGCCCATCGAATCCTTGACCATATTTACAATAAGATAAGTAATAAGTATAGAAAGTACTTAGTAAGTAAGTAAATAAAGGATTTTGATTCCATATCATCACTGCTCCCTGAGAGAACGTCTCTGTAAAAAGTAAATTCTTAAATGTGATCCACTGACCTCCTGCCCTATGGAGTGTGCCTGGGCCATCATGCCCTCGATGTCGTGGCCTTTTGGAGACTTCTCCAGCATGATCTGCTTGATCTTCACCTCCAGCTCAGCGTTGGACCTCTCCAGCGAGCGCACCTTGGCCAGGTAGTTGGACAGCCGGTCGTTGAGGCCCTGCATGGTCTCCTTATCGCTGGTGCTGCCATATCGCTGGAGGCCGTTAAAGGAGAGGCTGGAGCCCACGGTGTTGAGGCCGTTTCCCATTGACACGGAGCGGGACAGAGGCAGAGAGCTCATGGGAGAGGGAGACTTGGAGCGGATGCTGCGTCCGCTGTCCCTCACAGACATGCTGGAGAAGGTCGGCTGACGGACAGAGAAGCTGCGCACAGAGAGGGTGGAGGCCATGGTGTCCACTGTGGAAGATAACAGAAGAAAGTTCAGAATCAGTGTTCTTATGATGCTACATGACCGTATATGTATATATACAAGTTCAGAAAAGGAACAGAAGTTTTAGTTTCAATGAGCAAGACAATATCACTGACCTTGAAGCATGTATTTGAGGGATAAATGAGAAACAGCATTCCAGAATGGAGAGTAATGAAGGTGAATTAATGGGCCTAGTTTGAGTGCATAACTATTGTCAATTATTAACTATCAAGAAAACTTGGACAAAAGTCCTCAAAAGGCTCCAAAAGACAAGACAAATATTAAACATGCTGTTGCCTTTCTTCTTAGTACGATATATATTTTTTAAAGTCCTAGAATAATAAAGAGCATAGTCCATATTGCACAATATCCCTCCATCTGTCACAATTACTGTATGTGTCTGAATCTCTGAGCTTTCAAGCTACTTCCTCCTATGTTAAAGTGAAAAACGTTATCGCTCATTCAGTGACTAAGTTGTTATTTGATAAGTAAGAGCAGAATGGTACTCACATCGAGCTCAGTTCTTCAGTAGCTCTTCTCTTGTGCAGCTCTCTTGGCTTGATCCTGATGGTGCGCGTGATTGTTGTTGCAGGACCAGATTTCACAGGTGAGTTTGGCTGCAGAGGCACAACTCTCTTTGTATGGGCGGAGCCAGTGTCCGTGTGTCCAATCCCATGGCTACAGAGAGGAGAATGCAACTTGACACCTTGTAGAGGAGTGAGCTAAATAACTATGGTGCACAAAAAACTAAACTAGTTGTTGTTAAAACTTTAAATGCACTTCATTGCCTGCAACATAACAATAGCTTACATGTATTTCCTGTAGGGGAGAGTTGGGTAAAGTGAGACACTTTTTACATTTGCTCCCCTCTAAGCGGGCCAAAATTATTAATCAGTAAAATGTACACATTTCCCATTAATTCAGGATGTTTCCTAGCAATGGAAATTATCAGAATTTATTCAGGACGAAGGGCAGTGAAAATATGATTGTTTAAAAAAAAGTTGTCTAACTTTACCCCAGTTTATGGGTAAACTGAGACAAACCAGAGAAATCAAGGGTATAAACTGATCCACTTACTTATTCCACTCTGAAACTACCATAACAACACATGTTGTAACAGTTAAAACCCTGACGGCTAGCTTGAAAACCACTTACTCCAGAACTAATGTCGGACTAGTAACAGAATCATGGGGTTTGGTCAATTAAAATTTTTTTTTCTAAATACTTGAAAGTAACTCTGATCAAATACAACATATAATTCATAATGTTTTAATTAACATTCAAATGACAGATAAAACCAGTTAGATTAAAACACAGTCTGGGGGTCAGAACACAGGAACCCTAGAGCCAGCTAGTGTCTGGGGACCAGAGCAAACGACTAAATGCACAAAAAAAACAATGCTTTGACCTATGAGTTACTGTTATTCTGTTGTTTAACAGCAGTGTACTATCTCCCCTCCTGTACAGCCCACCGACCGACCTTTACATCTATATTTGGCTTGATATCTCTATACAGTGACATGGATCTGCTCAGGTCTTCGTGGTGAAACTTGGAGGACAAACCGGTGCAGCCAGCAGGTTGTAATAACAGGGACCCTGCTGTCGCCACAGTGATCCCATTGAGCCTGGACACAATGCACTCTGAGCAGTGTGAGAAGCCAGTCTCACCTGAGGCCAGCCCGGCAGGGGTGGGGAGAAATGGGAGGAAGCAGCGACAATGGAGGGACAGAGTGAAAAGAAAGTGAAGACCCATGGGAAATGCAGGGCGTAGGTCTGTATGAACTGGAAACCTGGATTAAAAACACATACACGTAAACCTTTTTGTACCTGTTTAGTGAGTGTCAACTATCTCTCCGCCCTCTCTCGGTCTTCCTCAGTGTTTGTTACTGTATTACTAAATTCCTCTGCTGTGGAGCATTCTCCTTGTAGGATCAGATACAATGACACTGACCTGGTTTATTGGCTGACATGCCTCTCATTCATTCAGTCTGGTCTCACTTCACACAACCCCACTGACACAGTCACTAAACAAAACACAAAAGAAAGAGAAAGAAAGGCCCTCCATGCTGGTAAGATCATCCACATGATTACATTAAGATCTTAATATCAAATTAAGGAATTGTCATTTCAGGGTTAAGATCTGGTTGATGATATTCTTGGACATATCCTGTCTGGCTCTTACAGGGGCAGACACAATAGCATACATTCCATAACCGTAACTTTATCCAGTTTTTTTTTTACAACCAGGCTGAAACCATAGTGCTCATATTCTTTTTTCAAATTGATATCAACTAACACATGGATGCCTCTCATGATTGTATCTGTGAGAGATTACAGTTTCATTCAAATGAATGCATATGAAGCGTTTATTTTTGTAGCCCTTATTTAAAAAATCCATCATACATGCAGCATAGATGTACCGCCACCTTGTGGGTAAAACAACACACTACATTATTTAGCTGAAGCTCAACAGGAACACACACGAGCTGCTGCTTCTTCTATAACGAGGGCCAATACTGACCTCCCTGTGGCCCTCTGCAAAGTTCTGTCCCCACAGTTCAGTGAGTCATGTAAACCATTTCCTATTGTCGAACAGTCACCTGACACCCCAGTTCACCCACTACATCCTCCCTGCTTTAAAACAATTTGCTGCATTTATTGTTCTAAGAATATATTATAAACAATGTTTTCTTTTAGTAAAACATTTTCTAAAATAAATTAAGACAATCGAATATTCATTAACATAAAAACATTTTTTTTAGAAAATGTCAATGTTGAACTTTGGCTCAGCTGACTTAGTAGCATATATTAGGGACAAAATAGGGGCATTTATTTGGCAAAACCACCCCAGTTTCCTAGTTCAGAATACATTAAAATGTACTTAACAGGTATTTGTAAAACTAGCAGAGGCTGGTATTGTGTCTACGTTGCCCACCATCTCTACCATTGTGTCCTTGAGCAAGACACTTAACCCCAAAACTGCTCCAGGGGCGCTGTACTGCGGCTGACCCTGCGCTCTGACCCCCTCCGAAGTGTGGTAACTTGAGAGGGGATGTGCGAAAAGACGACTTTCAATGTGCCTTGTGTACAACTGACAAATAAAGATAACTTAACTTAACTTACTTTCAAAATATTTAGTAGCCTATTATTTTTGTTTGGAATGGATAGACTGAATATTAGCATGACTGACTTCAGCTTTATTTTTTGTATGTTTAATAATGATTTCCACATAGGTTCGCACCTGTCCTAAATGTAACTCCTATTGTTGTTTTTAAAAGTTATTATTTCATAACATTTAAAATGATATAGGTCTACAAATAAAATTCATTCTTCTTGCTAAACTATAAGCTAATTAATTTTTTTAAAGCAGCCTATTTCAGAGGATTTCCTTCTCCACTTAGACCATTTGATAATATTTCTATACAGTAAACTTGGAAATAGCCTCCAGTGTGCTGTAGCGCCCCCATCTGTTCGTAACACGCCTCAGGAGAGTGATTTACGTCCTTCTCCAGCTTCTTATAAATCAAACTGAAGTGCTGTGATATTTCAAAAGCCGTTTGTCGTCTCCTCTCCAAAATAAACACATTCTGGGAACCTGCCGTGGAGGCCAGTGTTTATTTTTGCATAGTGCACAGTTGGCCGTCAGCCTGGGTGAAGTGAATCATATGTTTCAGCCATTTCTTTGCTTTTCATCGGCCCTCCTCCTGCCAACGTGTGCTACTGTAAGAGAGTCATGTTTTTTTACGCATGAAAAAAAAAACTTTCTTTGTTTATTTCTCAGAATTTTCTATTGCACACTATGTACCAGAGTCAAATACATTCATTTTGCTTTGTTTGGAAACTTGACACTGAATCCAGTTGTGTAGAGCTTATATAGCTGGGGTTAAATGGTAGGCCTGCGCACTATCCACATTTAAACAAAACACCCTAAACCACAAAGTAAATTCACTGTGGTGCAGTTTGCCTAAAGAAAGCACGTTTCACCCAGAAATGTTCCCTGGTGTCGTGTTAACACTCCCACAGTTGTTTGTTGACGTGGTCCTGCTCCGAAGCCTCAGATAGATAGATTGAGTCACCCTCGCTCTGAGAGAGACGCTCAAATTGCTGGTTTTCTCTTGTGTCACCAAACAGCTGATGGATGACATTACATTTAGAGATGAGTGCTTCCAGGGGCTTTACAACGACTCCTCTGCCAGAGTTACAAGACACTAAGCTATTTGGAGGGAAAGGTTAATTAAAAGTTACATATGGTATATAGTTACATGAAACATATGTCTTTCACTTGCAACCTGGTTCACAAGGGTTACTTTGCCATATGCAGAGACTGTCTGTTCTCAATGTTCTCTATTCATGTGTAAGCTGGTGAAGTTCCTTTAAGATGTTGATTCAAATATGGTACATGATTGAACACTTGTTATATTGTTAAAAGCAGAGAAGGGCCCTGTCTTTTCTTACCAAAGTGGCTCACTGCAATATCTCTTCCATCCACCAGATGCCCCCAGTCTGTCCCTCCTCATTCACCATCATGACAGTTCGGCACATCTCCACACCTGTTTATTAGTATTCCTGTGCCAGTGTTCCAGCCTGTCTTTCCCTGCGTTCCGATACCAATACTTTGATGCCATTTTATATGGTAGAAAGATATGTAGGATGTCCAAATGCATGATGACAAATGCATGCAACACAAAAAAATACCTGAATGGCCCTCCACATCCGGTCATAAAAAACTGGATGTGCAAACCAACCATTTTTTTGGCAGTTCTATCCCGCAATCATCTGCCGCTGCAGAAAGTAGCATTGTAACAAGACAGAGTATGTTACATTTGGGTCTGAACCTAAAGCAATGGCACAACCACATTGTAAAACTCTGAAAAGTTAATCCAAGCAACCTTTTTTGTCATTAGATAGTGACATGTAAAGCTGTATTTCGTCTGCATAGCTAACAGTAAATAACCAAAGCCTTTCTTTGGGCATACTATACTACATACTTTATTATTCATGATCAAGACAAACAGTGCACACTGAGGCATCCATCTTAGGTCATGATAAGGTTGGTGGTACATATAAGATATTCTTTTAGATTTAGATTTTCAGATTGTTATAGCATCGTTTATTTAAGAGTTGAAACCTAGACATTATCGGGCTAATCATATCAGCCATTCAGACACTTTACCCCATCAGTTCATAGTTCACTGAAATACATCCTCAAGAGAAAAAATACCTGACAGAAAAAATGATAAGACCCTGCCAGCATATGGCAGCATCAGAAATACACTCGAGGAGGGGGAGGAGGGTGCTGATGAAGATGGCCCACGTTGCAATCTTCCACAGAGGTTTTGTTGACTGTTGAGCAGGGGGAGAGCTCATCAGCGTGAAGGAGAGAAATGTGAATACGCAGAGACGAGGGGGCACTGCAGTGTATCTGCTCATTAGGCGGCCGACGCTGTAATTCTGAGAGCGAGCGGCTCTGCAATCAGGGGCCTATTCATTAGCATGGGGGGCCCGCTTTCATCTGCAACCACTTGAAGCTGCCAATCACCGAGGCGGACGCATGACATGATGACAAAACGGGGCGGCTTAAACGCTCAGGGATGCTTGTGCACGGAGAGAGACATGCCTTGAGTGCTCCTATCTGAGAGAAGCTTAAATGGGGAAGATATTTTTGGGGGTTTTGCAGTGTAGTGCTGGCAGGTGGCCCAAACTGTGACAGTCTGATAATCATCTTTCTGCTCAGCAGGAAGATGGCTTTTGTTCTCAGATTTCACAAGGAGAAGCATCCTTTTTCCTGTGCAGGTTTCCCACCCCGGTTAAATTGATTGAAAGTGATAGGTTTTGAAAAGAAAAGTTTGATTTAAAGCTAAAGTTTAGGATAAAATGAAATATGTACCTCATCAGTCTCTGGGTCCCCTCCTTATGTATCACATATGTACACTACTACACACTCCCATACTAAGATACACAACCATGCACCTCACAATCTGACAGTGATGCAGACACAGACTCTCACACACACCTGGTCCATACAGTCAGCATTTGGGCTTTCATTAATTAAATCTTTGAGCACTGTAAGAGAAGCATTGTGCTTATGTTGTGTATGTTATTTTGTGTTTCTGTCAATCCTGCTCCTTCTCAAGCAAGATGAGAAACTCTGCTGCCTTTTGTATTTATGCAGATGTGATCACACTCTTTCCGCGTTCTGACTCAAATTAGATTTTTTCTAATTCCAGAAAACCTGGTTGAAAAAGGATAATTTGACAAAAGACATAACCATAAATTAAACAATCAAAGATTCCTAGGGAAATAAGCTGTCTTGCTGAAAGTTATATGAGAAGATAGATATACAACTCATTCATGTCTGTCCATGAAAGTAGCCTACTGTATAAAGCTACAGTTAGCAGCAGCAGTTGTAAGCTTATCATGAAGATCGGCACTAAGGGGAAACAGCTATCTTTGTTCTGTTCAAAGGTAGGAAAAAATCCAACACCAGCACTTCTAAAACCCCCTAATCAACATGTCATCATTCCTAGGTGTTTTTATGGGAATTTTGTTACCTTTGGATGGAGCCAGGCTAGCAGTTTCCCCCGTCGTATGCCTTTATGCTAGGCTAAGCTTCTGGCTGTATTGTCATATTAACTTTATGTAGGCTACATAAGAGTGAGATTGATATTCACATCTAACTCTCAGCAAAATTGCAAATAATTCCCAAAACTATCCCTTTAAGCTACAATTGTTAGTTTTGAAATAACTGGCCCATGGTCAGCTTCCAGGAGCAAGTTTCAACTCCAGAACATGTTTGTCTGGTACGATATAGTTTCTCTGTGAAACATGAGAATTGGAAGGATCAAAACCAATTTCTAGCAATTACCAAGTGAATTAAAAGAAACGCAGAACAAACCATAAACATGTTGTTCAGAAAGTTATCCTTTTAAAGTAGAGCTAAAGCAAACAAACAAAATAATGCTGAACGCAATCCAGATGCTCATCCTCCATTGTGTGGATTTGATACTTTTCTTTGTTTTATGCGATGGTAAATTGAATCCTTCGGTTTTGGAACTGTTGGTTGGACCAAAAAGAAATTTGAACGCATCACTTGGGGCTTTAGAAAATTGCGATGGGCCTTTTATCCCCTCTATGTTCTACAGTATACTGAATCATTGTATTTTCATTGTTCTCCCTTTCCTTATGATCCCTGGAGTCGGGAGAGTATAAGGTCCAGATCGCTTATTACACACTGTGTATAGTAAAACGCTATAAAGTTTCTACGGAAAGGAGAGCTGCTGTTACATATCACATTTTTGTTGGTCACATCAACTGTGAACACAGTTGCAGCTGCTCTGCCTGGCTTCGTTGGTTGAAGCTGTGGCTATAGGTATCTGTACTGTGACTACACTTTACTGCTCAAATTAGCATTGTTACGCCAGACAGGATTTGCTTCTATTATACAACAACTGTGTATGGTTACCACTACACTGCAAGAGTTCAGGAGTAGACTTCAATGCACACACACAACCACAGCATGTAGTTAGTGCTACATACAGTACATCTATTATAAACTAATCTCAGTCCGTGTAAACCAGCCTCTGCAGCAGTCAGACTCTGTAAGAAGTTAACTAGCCCACTGGTGCTGCGGTCACAGACAGGTCTGCTACATAATAAACATACTCTTTCATAATACAGCTCCACGTTTCTCTATGCAAAAGAGGGAACACCAAATGTATTACAAGAGAACATGAAGAAATTTCAGGGGGGAAAAAAGTATAAGCTGTTATAAAATATGCTGGCCAAATGTAACATGCAAATGCAATTAAAAATGCTTAATTTATATTTTAAGGTATTATAAAAACTTAAGTAGCATTAGGCCTACATCATTTAAACACGAGAGTGGAGGGACATGTTTATTCTTTAATTGGACAATGTCCTGCTCTCTATACCACTGTCTCTGAAAGAACCTTTTGATGAGAATATCAACCTCAATCTATATGAAGCAGTAGCCAGGGGCCTGTTTTAGTTGTTGGATTATCTTAGAATAAAAGCGAAGCTAAAAGTTAGCCTGGTGACATTTTCCGGGGCTTCCTTCAAGCAGATGTAATCGATAATTTATGGGATTAAGAGGTGCTGGTGTGCAGATGTATGTATTGTTCCTTTAGACAGAGCCTGGCTAGCTGTGTCAAGTATTTTGGTTAAACTTAACTACTGTAACTGGCTTCTAGCTGTAGCCTAAAATTGAACGTACAAAAGAACAAGTGGTACTATAGGCCTAATAGTAAAAAAAAAAAAAAAAAAAAAAAAAAAAATTGATCCAGTTCGGAAAATCCAGATGTAATGATATCCTTTAACTCAAAGTATCCCATTCAGTCTTGCCTTCGCAGGCCCTTAAGTGCTGTTAATCAATGTAACAACTGTAGATAATCTGTGTTAAAGGGCCTCACAAAAGCCAACAAACTGCGATCAATGTCCATGCTTTGAGTGGAAAAGGTCGTTTAAAATAATCGTCTTTGCTGTACTAGGATTGATCAGAATTCCTGTTAAGTACAGCATACAAATTGGACATGATGTGCGGGTTTGTCCTGGGATATTGCTCTCAATGACTGGTTACTGCAAGTACTTGGCCTCTGACGGATGACCTTTCGATTTTTGTAGCTCTTAGTGTAAAAGTAGCGAATTGATATGAGCTGTTTCTAGTGGAGATTTCATTCAAATCTCAAATCTCCTTGTCTTTGAAAATGTGTGCTTGTTCTGACATTTTCAGCCACACACACACACACACACACACACACACACACACATACACACGCGCGCACACACACACACACACACACACACACACACACACACACACACACACACACACACACACACACACACACACACACACACACACACACACACACACACACACACACACACGTAAAAACACTCTCCCTCTTGCCCGTACATGAGGAAAATCAACCTCATCCTCAATTATTCCAACACTAGCAGATCTGTTACATTTTTATTAAACTGTAGCAATATTTACAATGTACAATCACTGAATTATTCCATGTCAAGACACATTTAAAAAGTGCTTTTTTTAAAGTAAAGTATTCGTTCTGAATAAATAAGAGTTTCCATTTTCTGACACAACACAACAACAAACAACAATAAAGCTGCAAATGTGCTCATCACCAATGCAAAAATACATAAAAACAATATGAGGTTTTACTGTAATACTGCTACAACACTCCTTTTAATGGAACCTTTTGTCTTCTTTTTCTGAAAGCTCAAATTGCAGCATCGTAATTAAAATACCTTGTATGAGTGGGTAAACATGAGGGGAAATAAAATCCTGACCTGATGCAATGTTTAATGTCCAATCAAAAAAAGAGGAAAAATAAAATAAAAGTGGTCTTCTTCTGCATCATAAAAAAACAAAGATCAATAAAGCAAAATAAAAAAATAACATGTTGGCGCGTAGGCTGGGCATTTTTTCCTCCACTCGCCCCGGGCTGCTGTCTTTAAAAGACATGTTCAGCTCAGCAGTCTCACAGCGATGAAGAGAATCCCATTTGATTGAAAACAGATCGCCGACGTCCTTCGGTGCCCGGGGGATTAAACTCCCAAAGAGGGGAGATTACTGACAGTAGACGTCCCAAACGGTGACGCCCCCCCCCCCCCCAAAAAAAGTAAAAAACCCCAGCAGACGCAGGAGGTCAGCGGCTGATGGGAAGCTGTGGCAAAGACATGGAGGGATGGGTCAAGTGTCCCGGGGCGCCGAGGACGGAGAAGGGATGAGCTGCAATGGAGAAGCCAAGAAATAAACAACAACATGAGCTTTGGGGGGGAGCTATGAGAGCATGCTGCTGTGATTTAGAACAAGGACATGATGCCGATGAGGGATAATAAACTCCCAAAGCTTTCAAATGATGAGTGAAGCCACAGAGACGGGTTTGTGTCTCCAGAAATCCTCCAGTGTAAGAGATTCAGGATGGATTCAGAAAGCTAAAACTACAACATGAGGTTTCAAACGTGGGCACACTGCATCACGGTGCAGTTTTTGATATCGTTTAAAATCACATATCAAACATTTGCCTCAAGTTGATTAAGATACTGTACACCCGACACCTTCTATCTTTACATTCTCAATTTGAAAAATCTCCGTCCGAAAACAGACTTCAATGGGGAACAAAATGGAAGAAACCTCAAGTACACAAAAAGTTATGGTACAGTTCAAAAAACCTTACAGCTGTGACATTGCAAAGCCTACCAATAGACCAGACCACAATAAACTATACATCTGAACACTTATATTGAAAACTGTTATCACTAGCAATACTATGATATGAAATACTCCAATACAAGTAAATGTTTGCATTTGAAATAATAAATAGCAGAGTAAAAAGATACAAGGGATATTACAAAATCAAAAACAATACATCAAAAGTAAAATGAATGATTATGTCTGTGACGGTATTCAAGATGGATCTGATTTGAAATATGCTACTTTGTATATAATCAAATAGTTTAATGTATGATGCATTAATTAATGCACACTTTTGAAAAATCTGATCATATGTGTTTTTTTTTATGTTAAACCTTTATCTGCTTTTTCTGAAAAAAATTAAATAAATAACTAGAAGGCCTAACTCCAGCTGTCAGATAAATGTCATGGAGTAAAAAAATACAAGATTTCTATTGGAAATGTGCAATAGAAGTATAAAGCATGAAATATAAACTCAAGTAAAGGACCTCAAATTACTGCCCAGTACTTGAGTAAACCTGTTTATTCCCATCTCACCACCACTGCATATTGTCTGATCTCACAAACAAAATATTGACTGAAAAATGCCTAAAGATGTCTGTTTATAAAGTAAAAATATTGGGAAGTAGATTGTTACATTTAAAAATAAATGAATTTCCTATCAAACGTTCCTTACAATGCAGTGCATGAATAATAGAGCTGACACACTTACCGTCCAGGTATCCGTGCAGGGCCAGGAGGTGCGGCCGGTCGGGGCTGCTGAACGGGGAGTAGTGAATGTCGTCAGGCAGCGATGGAGGCATCCTGGACATAGGAGCGCTATGAGAGAAGCTGCTCAGAGGCGGCTGCTTTTTGTGGCGCGCACGGCAGTTCTGAAACCAAACCTGTGGGGATTATCAGAATATCATAGATGATGTGAGTAGGAGGCAAAGCAGGAGGGAAGGAGGGGGGGGGTTTACACTAAAACAATCACTGTGGAAGTCAAAGTTTGACACTGTTGTCCCTTTCACCAGACCCCATTTGTTTAATTGTTTGTTTGTTTTGTGGCAGGATTTTACCCACAAGTTTAACCCTTGTAGTCCCGCTAAGGCGTAGAGATTTGTTACTTTCTACTTTCTATTAGCTTCAAATGTGGAAGTCCTGCACATTGATTTTTACAACAAAGTATCTATTTGAAAAATAAAGATTGATTTGCTGGGAATATTTTCAGTCAAGAAAAGACAGTCAATAACGACAGTTAAATACATATAGACAGCGGTGGATTGTAACGAAGAACCTTTTCTCAACTATACTTTAGTACAATGTTATACATACAATGAGCATGATGTTTTATAATAAATTGTACTACACAATAATATAAAGAAATTCAACTAAATTGATTACTTATTATGTTGTAACTTTTACACATTTCACACATTTCTTCTGACTTAACAGGGATCAAGGGTCAAGACCTTGAATGTTAACCTTGTCCAGTCTCTAGAAATCATTTAAATGAGGCAAATTCAGAAGGAAAACAAGATCACATGTAGACAATGCTTAATTTTAAGATTTAAAAGTTGTCTTGATTCAGGTTATTGGTCTTTGAAAAAAATTAGAACATCGACAAAACATTATTCTGTTTGTTCTTTATTAGCCTTTAATAAAAGCTTATCTGTGTATCAGATACTGTATATTCCAAAGAAAAGCTACTGTGTGTATGATGGTTCGCAAGCTTTTGTTTTTTCGCTTGTGGCATCTTTAATGCAAAGCAATGTCTATAGTTTGTGAGCCTTCATCACAGGCAGCAAGTCTTCAAACAGTGCCAGGCAACTAAAGAGGAGTTTTCCATTGTATTTAACAACATTTTCAGAGGCCTGAAGAGGTAAATCAAACCTCCTCATTAGTCCAATATAAATACTGAACTACTTATCTTCTTTCTTAACCCATTAGTCATATCACCCCCCCCCCCATTAAAAGGGTCTCAACCCCCCAGGTGGGAGCCACATTTATGATGTTATATTTTCATTTCTCACCTGTATGACTCGCCTGCTCAGCCCAGTCATTTCTGCCAGTTTCTGTAGCGTCTGAGCGTCAGGGTTGTTGTCCTGAGCGAACTGAGACTGCATCACCTGTGAGGACACATGTGCCTTCAGTCAGGAAACAGAAAACACTGCACTGTGAAAACACACACACACACGCACACACACGCACGCACACACACGCACGCACGCACGCACGCACGCACGCACACACACACACACACACACACACACACACACACACACACACACACACACACAAACACACACACACACACACACACACACACACACACACACACACACACACACACACACACACACACACAAACACACACACACACACACACACAGACACACACCCACACACACACACACATACACAGCAGAATCTACCTGCAGTTGCTCAGCAGAGAATGACGTCCGCGCCCTCTTGGCTGGTTTCGGTTGGCCGTCCTGATCAGAGGGCAGCGCTCCCTCCAGAGTCAGTCCTGTGCCTTTAAGATAACACAAACACAACAGTCATTATACTGTAGTGTGTATAAATGAGTTTAAAGGCCAATCTTTGCTACAGCCACAAGTCTCTGTCACCAAGCTGAACATTTATCCAAACAATCTATGCAGTGTAATTCAAATGTTTTCTTGCCAACGACCGCACAGTCCAAAGTATTTATACCATTACTGCCTACGTTTTCCTCAGTAGAGAACAGAGTCTTGCACTAGAGCAGTTTATTATCATTGTGACAAATATACTGTATGATTTATGGTTATTATGAATTTTGGGATCCATGTGGGACAGGACAGACTTCTGCTTTATTTTTCTTCCACTCTAAATGATCTTCTAAATGTGATTTGTTTATTTAATTTTTTTAGTCCTTTCTTTAATATCATGTTAGGAGGACAAACTTTGAAGTCAAGAAGTTAAAGCACTAGGAACAGTTGAATTTTAAGTTTGATGTAGTGACGCATCCACAGAGGGAAAAACTTCCTTTTATTTTGACATGTCACTCAATAAGTGATTTGAACATAGCCCTGGATTGAGCTCTTAAAGAAAACTATCTGTGATGTTGTCATCCAGTGTGGAAACAAGCTTCTTGAGAGGAAAACTCAAAGGGAACGACGGTATTTTCCCGAGTAATCAAGAGTATTTTCTTCCATTTGTCAGTGAAGGCACTTGACTCTACATGTAATCGAAGACTGGATCATCCGAGACATCTTTGATAAATGTGTGTGTTATACTTTATATATGGAGAACAATTCGATATGAGATTTCAGGGAAAGCAAAGTAGTTTAAACAAATTTGGCAGCCTTTCCTTGACTATACCTCAGATGTGAAGGGACCTACTTGACACATCAAATAACCTTTATTGGCCGCGTTTCCCAGATTCGATCGTTCTTTGGGACCAAAGAAGGGTCGAAAGAAGGGTTCGCCTAAGAAGGAGCGCTAAGATACGGATGTTTCCCATTTTCAGTTTGACATTTGACATAGAAACCTGTATAGTAGAGTATGCTATGTTTGTTGTTCATTTGAGTTGATCTTATTTTTGCCTTTTACTTTTTCAGTGTTTTTTATGTGGGTATTTTCATAAAAATAAATAAATAAAGTATTTTAAAAAATAACTGTGTGTGTGTTACCATTCTCTGCAGCCCTGCGTAGGTTTTCCAGCATGATGTCATAGTGGCTCCGACACAGCACCCTGCCTTCCACCAGGCCGAACTCTTCCCCGGTGGACAGCTGCCTCTTGCAGGAGAAACAGGCGAAGCAGGCCAGGTGGTAGACGCTGCCCCGGGCCCGCCGCACCCAGTCACTGGCATACACCTGCCGGCCACACTGGGCGCATTTAGTGCCAAACCTACTGTGAGTACAGGGAGGAAACACAGGCAGGGGAAGGTCAGCTGAAGGGGTACAGTGCTCTGAGGTCCTGATCATGTGCAAAATCATTTTATTTTAGGTTTTGAGAACCAAACTCTATTCAATATTTCCTCATTTTACAGCCACACAGCATAGCACACAGAGGCTACAGTTACATTTCAGCTGAAATGATATCTTAAGGCTTTCTTATATGGTTTCCCAAAATATTTTGCATAGTTTTCTATTTATCTTTTGTGGCAGGAAGCTTAAGACAGGAGTCAGAGAACATCCCTTCAACAGAGAAAACCTTAAAGACTGAAGTTTAGTTCTGCTTCAACCAAAGACGTCACAATATGCAGGGCCGCCCATAAGGGGTAGAAAGTGGGAAGGCTTTCTAGGGCCCAGCCACTTGGGGGGCCCATGGTCTTCAGAGGCCAAGAACCTAACTAAGCTTAACATTATTTTTAACAGAAATATTCACTATAACCATTTAAAACTTGCCAATATCTACTCCTCCGCTTTATGTCCGTCCTGTGTGCACGGCACGCTGAAAAAAAGTCGCCAACACCAATTTTAAAAAGCCTGGCTCAGAGCCATTAGCTGTTGATATTTACGATTTTGACGTTTCGGGGAATGGGCTAGGCGGGTCACTGGCTCTGAGAGACAAATATTAACGTGGTTAGTATAAACATAAACAAACATTTGCCAAGTGTTCGCTAGAGATTACTCTCAAAAAATAATCTAGTCTTGAAGAGCTTTTTTAAGTTTGAGTTACAGTAAAATTATTTCCTTGATGAATTCAGGTGTGTCCATATCAGATAAATGTAGTTCTTCAATACAATTATGCATTAACTTCTTTTACTTTTCTGTGTGCCATATGGTTACAAAATTTGGTTTTTATGTATTGTTTTTGTTGTACAGTTTTGGCATATGGATTATTTTACCTGAGTCGTTCTGATACTTGTGTCTGGGTGTTATTCTATGAATTGTAAAAAGAATTTGGCCCCCTCAGGTAAAACAGAAAACAGGTGTTCCTTCTCTTGTTCTTCTTCATTCTTATAAAGTGGACAGGGTTATTTTCCTGAATCTACAAACAGGTTTAAATTCGTAACATACATTTTTGTGTTAAATAATTTCCCTTTGGGGACAATAACGTCCAACGTCTTTGACCTATGTCTTCAGGTTGACACGAGCAGCCAGGTACAATTTGAAAAATTTTCCATCAGTTTCATGTCACATACTGAACATACTGCATAGACCAGACCCAGGTGTCACACCATAAGGATGTCTGACCAGTTATTTACTGCACCTAAGGGCATATCTGTGACAGTGTCCTTTGTTGTTGCAAGCTCCTGTGATAAACGTAGTGAATACTCAAGAAAACCAATGTTATTTTGTAAAAATCTGTTGAATATTAAACGATTGCGTGAGTTTTAGGGTGTTACAATAAATTGGAAAGTAAGTCAGAAATGTGCTGCTATTTTTAAAAACATATACAGTATAATAATCACAAAAGAAAGAGTCCTTTTTCTGACTTGAGCTCCTGCTCCCCAAACTCTCTCTGCACGTCCCTGGTTGATAAGATAGTTAGTCTCTCTACAAATACATGTTTGTGTTTATTGAGGGATGAGCGCACTCACACACAATGATACAAGTAAAGTATGGTTAAGGGGGGCCCATTGACCGGAGGGGGCCCAGCCATTTGTGTGGGCGGGCCTGACAATATGCATTGTGTTTTTACTAAAGAGGCTACAGTACTTGACTGCCTTATTTTTAAGAGCATATTGTAATTACATATTGTAACTTTTAAATCAGTAGTTGATTAAATAATTTTAGGTTTTGCAGTTGTTCCATCAGTCTGCAGCAGTGAGCCGAGCCATGCACTGTGACTAAAGGTGACCTATTGATAAACATATTCTTTCAAATCAGATCATTTCTCATGTTCTCTGTTATAATAAGAAGACAAAGTGAATCAAACTGAATTTGTTAAAGTAAAGGGGATATATTCCTCCCATCCACAAGTGTACACTCAGTGTGTCAGATAGTTTGTGGTTCACCATGATCAAAATATAACTAAAATAATAAAGTCCTAAAACAATGGTTTCATGCCGGGTCCCTCTATGAGACAGTAAACAATGCAGTTGAAAAATAACATTAGTGGTGCAATAAAACCTTGTAATACTTGTGTGCACATGGGGACATTGTGTATACCCTGTGTATACCCTTATTCGTCCTTTTTTCCTGTTTTTTGTAAAATGATTATCAAAGGAATTCAACATTCTTTTTCATGATTCATGCCTTTATAACTGTTACTGCTCAGAAGACATTTAGGAGTTATTCCTGCTTCATGGTTGTGCTGTGAATAACAGATGCAAGCCTTCTATAGAAAAAAATGAAACCAAAGTGAGTAAAATGTGAGAGGAGAAAAACAATTCTGTGAATAAGTTTAAATCAGTTAAATTAACTAAATACTTTTGCATGCACTGGGATGTTTAGAGAAGAATTAATTGATCTGACTTTCAGGCAGCTGTTCTGTAAAAAGTCAGACTGACAATAAACATGGCTTTCTCTATGAAATGTGAAATATTTTGGCTCAAACGATCTTGTAGACCAAATATCCCCTTCATGGTCCATTATGCAGAACACATTTTCTACTGAGAAAATTACATTGACTAAACTGTGAAGCCAAATCATGTTACTGGGGTCCAAAGTTGATCTTGGAGCAAAACTCAATTAGCTGAAAAAACAGCCCGAAAAATAAACCAAATTATGCTCGATAATTTATCACTTGGACAATATATTGTTCAAGTCATTTGTCATTATTCAACCTTTCAATAGAAATGCATTCGTTCATTTTTCCGAGAAGCGTCATTTTGAAAGTAAGAAAATTGTTTCTAAAAATACTCAATTGTCTGCACGACTGTTTCATTAATATGAAAAACAACATGAAGGGTTTCGTTCACCGTTATAGTTGTGTATTGCGCAGACGCACATCATACAGCGGGGGAGCAGGACTATTTATAAACACATAGCCTAGTTTTTCATTCTTCTGTCTTTTTCGACGCATTTGTTCGTTAATATCTTTGCTATTCAAAAACTTGAAAAAAATGTTTTATGACATATACAGTCAAATGAATGTATTCGAAAATTAAAGAATAAACCATTAAGTTGTTTCATGGACAAGCAATTTGTATTTATTTATTTTTCAGACTCAGCTCGATATGGCGACACAAGAATCGAAAGAAACAAACATTTCAAAATAAACATCTGAATAAACTTGAATTGATTTGTCTAGTTTCGGCTAATTTCGGTCATCCATTTATAAAAAATCAATATGTAAAAGCTTTGGTTATAAAGACCTACAGAATAATAACATTATTTTGTAACGGTTATGAGCTTATCAAACATAACAGGCCTAACTGATTTTAAGATGAATAATTGTTTAAAATAAACTTCACCATTGATTTAAAAAATAAAAGCCTGTAAGATTTTGACTTGCAGTTAACAGCCCAAAACTTTGAAGAATCAGCCAAAATCAGGTCTCACCTGAAATAATCCAGTTTGCAGTAGATTTCTTTGTTTTTAACGTAGCAGCTGTTGTGTTGGCGCAGAGACGCTCTGCAGACGGAGCACTCCAAACATCCCAAATGCCAGCTCAGGTTGTTGACCTAGAGATTTTAAAAGAATATATAAAAAAATGCAGTCCGGATCACGTGTCCGAGTGTCTTTATCAATGCATTTGGCACTTTTATCAAAACACATTTTACTTGAAGGAATTAAAACCTCTAAAACAAACAAATTCGGTCAAATTTGTTTTCCTTAAAAACAATAATAGAAAAAACTGTCACAATCACAAACTAATGGACCTGTCAGAGTGTGTGGGTCAGCCATAATGCATTTGGCACTTTTACCACAATAATCCTATCAATCACGTCTTATTTTACTTGAAGCGAATTAATAACTCCAGCACAAAACAAAAAAGTAATTTATATTTCCCCTTCTTTGTGAAAAAAAGGACTAAAAAATATATCTTTCATGAAGTGAACAATTTAAGTTAAATTAATTTTAATTGCAATGCTGAGTAAAATTGTCACCTACTTTTGCGCTTATTTTGTTTGGATCAGTCTGAGTTGTCAAGAAATAAATAAACAATAAACGAAAATAGACACCAAATCAAGAGAAGGACTCTTAAATTTAAATTTCGTCGTAGATAGGCCTACGTTATACTTTTACTGAGAGTGTAGATGTTTCTCATTTTGGTCACTGTCTCTCACCTTCAGCAGGTAGCGGTCGTGGATCTCGATGCCGCAGCTCGCGCACTGGTTCTTGGCGACCGGAGGAGAGCTAGGGCAGGCGGCCTCCACCGGACTGGACTCCCCGCACTCCTTCTTCACCTCCGCCTTAGACTGCTTCAAAACACACGGTTTCACACCGAAGATAAGACTACATTTCATCGTCTCTTTTTTGTTTGATTTTTAAGAAGACTTAAAGGCCACTGGGGGAAAGAAAAAATAGTCCGTGAAATGTTTTAGTCCAACACAGTGATATAGAGGAAACACGAATCATATCCTTGGGGAAAAACAAACTAATATCTAACAGAAAAAAGAAAAAAAATCTCCAGATATAATTCTTTAGCCTGAATATGTTTTACATTTACTAATAACTTAATTGTAGCCTATCCACGCATGTTCTGTCATAATTCAAAATGTTAAGTTTGATTCCATTTAGCCTATCAATGTTGCATTGTATGGTGTCTAATCAGCAAATTAAAAGAGGATGAATGGAGTTAAGGTGGATTTACTCTCCACAACATCCCTGATCGAAGACTAGATGCATGCAGCCAGTTACAGTCCTGTCTCCTCCTGAGCCAAATACCAGTCCAAGCGCATGCAAGAAAAAAAAAGTTGAGAAAGAGAGCAAGAAGAGAGATCATCGAAACCGTACACCCATTGAAACACAAAGAAATCTAGATGTTGCAAACCCAAAGCCGTCCAGATGTTTGTGACTCACCATTTTCGGGTCTTGAACGCTGCCTATTTGGAGAGAAGATGGAGCTCGCTATGCGCATTACGCATCTCTGCCCCAGCCCACACTATATCCGGTCCAAAACAACGAATAACAGTTTCTCCTGCATTTAAACCCTGGCAAGAAAATACATTTTGAAGCAATTAGAAGAAGAAAAAAAACTATAAATGATCGATCATTCTTCCTGCGCGCGATTGGGGGGGCTGTGTTCCCTTGCAATCAAACGGCAGTGAAAAGAAAAGATGGCACTATATCTGCAATTAGCGGCGGATTTGAAATGCTTCGCTCGCTTGATAAGTGGCAACCCGAGTGTCAATTTCATCTGGCAATCAAAAAAAAAGAAGCAAAAAATTAGACAGAGAAACGCACCCAACCACCAAGCTAAGAGAGAGGGAAAAAAGCAGCGTATCCTAATTTCAATAGCTGTATAATCGAAAATCGAAAAAATCTCCAAAGTGAAGAGGCTCAATTGGAGATCGGTCTATTCATAACAGACAATGTGCAGAAACTGCAGCTGATCTCGAAGCATAAAGGAGCTTGATTGTCTCGTTTTTCGTGATGGGTCCATTTAAGTACTTGAGGCTCCCTTGGGTGATTACAGCTGCATTCATAAAGTGCCAAAAAATCTGCGTTTGGGTGGCAAACCGGAGTCCGTGTTGTCCTTCATTTTCGTCGAAATTAGCAGAAATGCAACATTATGTTAATTACCAGCTACGGCATAAATATTGGAGGCAGTGAAATGAGAAGAGGTGGCCTATGGGAATAGAAAGAAACACGACAACATATACAGTCTAGTGCTTCATACATGGAAAACCTCCAAAAAGCAGCGAAAACATCGTCCAGTAAGTTTCCCCCAGATCATCACGGGAAAAATATCCAAATACTTCCGTGGAACATGGTTCTTGAAAACGGGCTTTCCTCTTCAATAATCCAACATCATTCACTTTTTTTGTGTGGGGGACTTGGTATCAAAGCAGCGCGGCAGACAGACAGACTTCCCTGCGCTGTGGTTTTTCTTCTCCCCGCGCCTCGACTCAAAGTTTACACCCAGTTCAGTCAGACAGGATGTGATGCTGCTGCTGCTGCTGCCCACTGAACCAGCAGAACCCGGGCTTCACCCTCCTCTTTGTGGGCTCACGGGAACATTTAGGGGCATGAATTCATTAAAACGAGATAATCAGTAAAAGTCTAGCTGTAAACATCCAACAATTATAGTATCTCTCTTTATTTATTATTATTTATTTATTTATTTTTTGGAGGCCATAACCAGGATCACTTCACTGTATCAATGCTGATTGCAGAGCGATGGAGGGTATAGGTGTCAGAGATGATGATGATGGTTGTATGGTTCTAATCAAGCAGCATAAAGACATTCTCTTTAAAGGAATGGTTGTATGGTTCTAATCAAGCAGCATAAAGACATTCTCTTTAAAGGAATTATTCTTTTTAAGTATATTTGCAGCATTATCCACATTTTCTCATTCAGTTAGGAGGGGTTTGAATTCAGATGGCTCAAGAAGTGAGGTCTTGTCCACAAGGATTTTCAATGTAAAATCAACAGTCTTTGTATGTTTTGCATAAAAACACATGGTGATTTCCTTTAGCAATAGATTACGGTAGGCTTTGACAGAGAAATCCAGATGATACATCACAAGGTTTCGGCCACGAAATTCCCTCTTTGTGTCACTTTTCCGTACACTGTGGCAAAGAAATATAAATGTTGCACTAAACAGATAACAGTTCAGTCCTTCGTGACATTAAGGAAAAATCTCTCAAAAAATCTCTCAAGATCCGATCCAGACATGTTTTAAAATGATTAAATATATACTCTCCTTGGAATGAAATGAGATTGTGATGTGGGATTTCCAAAAAAAAAGCTTGATTAACATGTTATCAAATCTTAATAACATCCTCCTCCTTCTTCCTCTTTGAGAAAAACAGGACATTTGAATATGCAAATACGCTACATAAATCAACCATCATTACTGTGATGTCACACAATCCTGCTGCACCATTATACTCTCACAAACCAACAAGTATATTTATACTTATGTCCTGATTGCAGATATCTAACCTAGTATTCATATTCTTATCATACCTCCAACTGTTTATTCTTTATATTACTTGCACTTAAACCTGCATTATTTATTCCTTTACCACTTACTAACTGCTTTACATGCTCATACTGTATATACTTCTGTTTTACCCCTCGCTCTTATATGAACATTGCTCTGCACTTCTGGTTAGATGCTAAACTGCATTTTTCAGGTCTCTGTACTTTTACCCTGATGACAATTAAGTGGAATCAGATCTCGTCTAATCCAAACTCTTCACATCCATCACTCTGCACAATAACGGTCCAAAATCCAAATGATGCAACACTAAGTAAAATACATTTCAGAGTTGAGAGGGGCATTCATTTACATATCAGAAGTTATGTTCTTATGTAACAACTGTTTCACCAATTAATATGTATTTTTGGTGAACATGTCGTCCGAACAAATATCAAACTAATAGAATACTATCATAATGTGCATACAGCAAAGACACATCTAACTTTATCTTAATCTTTTTAATTATTATTTTTTTAACTGAAATGAAGAGAACATTGTAATCTGTCTTAATAAGTGGACATATTATAGTTTTTGGTTCTTATGATATGACAATTCTTTTTCCTTTGTGTAGAAGGTTTTACACTGAAGCCCCAGCTTTAGATGTTTATCACTATAATCACCAAACTCCCCCTTTACTTCAGAGAGGGAATAAAATGACTTAAAGTAAAGGTTTCCATGAAATCAATGACACTTTAATTCTTATTGATCATTTGAAAAAGCTTCTCTTAACAGCAGAATGACATTGTCTCAGAGTCTTTATATTGTCAGTGTAATGCACTTCAGCGGCCCTGTGCCTTAACTGTAATTACCAGATGGAGTGGGGTCAAATGGAAGTGGGCTGGTCAAGACTCAGGAAGACTTAAAGGACTGAAGAGTGTTAATTCACCACCATTATCGTCACTCTTTAGCCATGATGTGCAAGGTTTTTTGACCAGTTTTGACCTTTTTTTGGGACCAGTTTAGAGTTGGTTTAGCTCTACCTAGAAGGCCTTTTTCAGAGACAGTGAATTTTGAGTAATGATTGAATGAAGATATGAAGTAGGAAAGAAGCTGCTTAGGCCACTTTCATTCTAAAAAATATCAAACAGCAAATATATTTTCTCTCCTTCTGAAGAACTTTACCTCATGTTTTGTTGTTGTGATTCATTTATTAACTAAAACATTGCAGAGATTTTTTAATCCATGGTGCATGGAGAAGGATTAGCACATTTGGAGCATTATGCAACAGGCTTTCAACCACGTGACTTCTGTTTTCCTGTACCTCACCCTTACATAATTTCCTCCTTGTGAATATATCTGGACATTGTAACACCCAGCAGCCTCCCGACAATGCTAATATCCGAGGATAGATCACCTGTTGCATCCTGTACAGCAATGTGGAAGTGTGAATGTCACAGCAGCACTGCCACTGTTTGTGTGTGTGTGTGTGTGTGTGTGTGTGTGTGTGTGTGTGTGTGTGTGTGTGTGTGTGTGTGTGTGTGTGCTTTGTCCAGCAGCCCTGCCCTTCCTTCAGCTGTCTACGATCCACACAAACAATAAGCGACCAGCACACTAAAAACAAACTGTACCACATGCTAAAGCTATTAGACTCATCCAATGGGCCCCAGTGGACAGTTTGATGGCTGGTATGTCAACAATGTATGACGTGCGTCGTCCGCTCACCGTGGAAAGTGCACACAGAGGTTCACATGAGGGCAGAATCTTATTTACTGTGCTGAACATTGGGAAATAACCAGCATTAAGGTGGGGTCCTTTGGTCTCATCTGAATAACAATGCTTGTATAACACACTGGCCTCCAGAAATCCTTGGTTGTCATATAGTGTAATATAAAGCTGCTGCTATAAGTAATTTTCAATGGATAGATTTTGAGCATAATGTGGAGTTGAGGAGCCAGGAGACGTCATCTAACAGCTACATAATTGGAGGATCTTTTTTAACTGAGCTGTTCGTTGCCAGAAACGACCATCTTCTCTTTTCTGTCAGTGGATTTTGGCTCATTTCTCTGAAATACTTTTGGTATAGAATTTCTCATGGATAGCATAATCTGCGTAAGGTCGACGCCTCAAGAAAGATACACTAGTAAAGCAATTGAAAAAACATGCATCTCACTAAAATAAATGGGTCTGAATTGACTTACTGTATTCCATTTCAAGGTTACAGTATCAGACCTCTTTATCAAAATACTGGGCGTTCTCAGTTGGCTTTGGTGCTAAGTCATCACTACTATTTTGCAGCGTTTTGTATGAAAAGTATAACAGGGAAGAGATGCTTCACACGCAAATGTTATTTCGACCCCTGTCTCTTCAAATCACACAATAACTATCTCATTATCTTTAATTATCAGACTATTTGATGAGGATAAAAGACCCTGAATTTAGTTTTTTACTCTTAGCGATGGCGTCCCACATGGATACAATAGTTTCTGCCATATTTAGACAAGTTTTAGAGAAATTTGTTTGTGTAATTTACTGGTTTGGAGTGGGCGGGCCTCACTGTGACAAAGAAGATGTCCCATAGGCTGTATCTGTGCGCCAATGAGGTCAGGCTACTGTTCATTAAAATCCTGATGATTGTGAAACTATCAATAAAGTACACATAAAATACTTTTCTCTGGAAGCTGAATATTTATTCAGTCACAAACATTAACAGACGAAAAGTATCTGGAAGTTTGTAGGGGCTGAAAAAACTCTGTGACTTTGTTATCATGATATGATTAATGTTTTTTTCTCAAAACCATTATTATATTTTTACAGTAACCTATTATGAGTGTATGATTTGTCTTCATGACATTGTCCATTGAATTGTGATCTTTCCTAAACAGTTGCCAGTTGCAGCCACACAAGCCACAGAAAGCACATTTGTCACCTAAAACCAAACACATTAATTTTGATATACAGAGAGGTAAAACCTCATAATAACAACCTGTCATCATGATGAAATCAATTGGGATCCTGAAAAAATATTTTTCTGAAATATATAGACGATGAACTTTAGTAATTGGAATTATATGAAATGACTGAAACAACAGATCATATTCAAATACACAGGCACATGTTCACAAGCTGCTTCTTCTCTTCTGTGTTTTTTTATAAGATCTGTTTGATCCATTTGTTTATTTGTTATAGTGTGACCCCAATTTAAAATCTAAAACAGTGACGGAAGCTGCAAATTAACTTCAGCTTGATGCCTTGCAACACATTTATTGCATCACATATTCCTATTCAAAAGTGTTTAAATCTGTTTGGTCATTTTGACATTAAATATATTTGTCATCATCAGATTACATAGTTGAACATGACAACATTTTATTTATTTTATTTTATTTAAATTTTTTTCCAGACACAGAGAGAAAACGGTCCATTATACAATACAAAAACAGTAAAAAGACAAACAACACTAAAAAAGACTAAAAAAGACTCCAGCTGTCAGTTCCACACTACACAAAGAGTGTTCAGATATTAGCAATTTCTCTTCTTCTGTAGAGGTCAATTTCTCCAACTTTTTTCCGTCATTATTTTGGATAAGGGGCAGTCCAAATGTAACGTCAATGATTTATACCTGTTTCTTTCAATGGTGGCATGGCACAGAGAGCCAGCACAAAGCCGCGTAGCACGGATGACGGATGCTCTGTTTGGCATGTTGGCTGAAAGAAAATGTTTGGAGAAGGGCGGAGCAAGTCCTAAATGCAACAGTGAGGTCTTATCTTGTTTCTGTAGAACTTCTGCCTCTGCAGGCCATGTGAATATTGTTAGATGTTTGAGATAAGGGTTGGATTCGAAGCCATCCTGTGTAAGAACCTGAAAAGATAGCTTGAAAACTGTTTAACCTGCTCTGTAAACTTGCTTCATTTTTTAACCAGAAGTACATTTACATAGGAAATTCTGCACGTATGTGTTAAAATAGTAAACTAAATTTATGGATTAAATGGTTGATAAAAGCTAAAAGTTATAAATGATCAATTCCAATTGTTAGTTAAAAGTAACTGATTATAGTAACAGGTTTTACTGAGCTAAACATGGATAAACTGTTGCAATAGTTATTTACAAGTAATGAATAAACATTAGCAAACAAATAATCAAAATTAAGTTTAAATAGTTTGCGAAAAAAAACGAGTAACATTTGAAATATGTAAAAAAAAAATCAAAAAGTTAAAAGTGAATTAATGCTACAAGTTGCTCAAAGTGGTAGCAACTTGTAGTGCATGCAAAGTTGACTAAGGCGGCAAAAACAATAAAAGGTAAACAGTGAAAAAAATATTGTGACAATAACCATTTATGTATAATTAATTTATTGGTGTATAATCCATTTCTAAGAACACCTTTTTGAACATAGAGGGTGGTGCTGAGGAAGACCTTGAGCTCATCTGACAGTGTGGAGGAACGCCAGACAAATAAAAGACAAAAAAAGATGGTGAACAATTGCTGAAAGGCTCTTCGGATCTCATTGTCCACTTCATGATTGTCAAACCCCTTCTTGAGGAAGTGTGCATGGAAATTGATATTTTTTCAGAGGGAGTAACAGCTGAGGATGTGAAGAAGCAAATGAATAATACAAGAAAGAAACCTAAGCGTTGCCAATGGGAGCTTGTTGCAGAATCCGTTTGACGTGCAAAGACTCGCCATCCAGCAGCGTCCAACGTTCAACAGGCTGCATCTACTCTGAGATCAAACCCATCTAGATTACAGTCCTGCAGCCAAGCTTTCAACAAACAAAGGAAATGGCACATTACAACATCTCTCTTTCTGAAAAGTTGCACTAGAGAGAAAAAAAACCCCTCTCTCCAGTTATTTAACAAATACAAGTTTATTTGAAGTACAGACAAAGAAAAATGAAGGGGTTTTTTTCAGAGCTTGCACTCCATATGACAGCAATTTGGGGGTATTGTGTATTTTGGCCGAAGCGCGCGGTCCATGATAGATGACAGGAGAGAAAATCACAAGCCGCTGGCTTGAGCACAGACATGCAAATTGCTTTCAGCTGATTGCCGTATTCTGCTTGATATTTATCAAGTGGGTTACAGTATAGCTCTTTATTTACAGCCAGGAAGCAGCTGATCAATTCCACCGAAGGAGGGAGGAGAGGGAGCTAGTGTGTTTTTCCTCTGCTAGGTGAAATAAGAAACCCTTCAGTGAGCACTGTAAAATGAAGTATACACTCAATTGCATCTTGTTTCACCACACCAAAAGAGACAAAATCCCCAAATGTAGTTGATCCCAAACTCACACTGTTATTGGTTTGCGCTGAAATTGGATTTACAATGAACACGTATCTCAGTATTGTAAGTGATTAAGGTACATTTAGCACTTCAACCCACAATAACTGATTTATTGGCCTCTTGGGAGCAATATAAACTAGTTGTGAACACAGACAATATCAAGTTTTAAATGGATAAGGCAAATCTTTTAGAATTTACACATCTTGAAGTTCAGGAGTTTCATTAAGAGGCGTGGTCACCTATAATGCTTATTTTGTTATGTTTATGCTTCAGCTGTTAAATGATTGGATTATTTTTGATTGATTGAGGAAACAAAAAGTGGCCTTCGGAAATGACTGAATGTAACAGCTGGAATTCTCACCAAAGAAAGAAAAGTAAACAAAATTAAAAAAGAAAACTGAAAAAAAAAACACAAACTGAGAAACTCTTTTTTTATTTGAGAGTTTATGTCGCCTTCATGAATGGTCATTCATTACTTTTGAAAACAGTGTTTGCAGATTTGTTATACCTTTTCTGCAATTGCTTCCCATCATTTTCATACTCATGAAACCATTCACTGACTCCTGAATATGTTTTGTATCTCCATTAAAACGAAGAGCTTTAAAGGGGCACTCCACCTATTTTACAGATAAAGTTCAGTTAACTAGTTGCGAGGAGCTACACGCCTACAGTCTCTGCCCTCTGATCACAGTTGTGTTATGTGTTCTGCGGCTCTGGAAGGGCTTTCTAAATTCTGAGAAAATAACCGTATTGATACCATCAGCGTTGTCTCAGTTTTGGCTTTAAATGTATAACAGAACGCTGACGATAAGAGGCCTCGAGTTATAGGGGCTAAAAGTCAGTACATCTCAGCTTCTGCCACTTTGAGTTTGATTCTGAAAAAAAAAAATAAAATAAAAAAAATGTTTCTCCCAAGTTTACCGAGAAGCGCAATGCTGAACTGTTGGACCACCCCCTTGCAAAGCAAAAAAATTATGCTGAACCTCTGATCTCTTGCAGAATCTGACCTCTAACCTCCGTTTGCATTGCTTAAACGAATCTGACTACTCAAACTCCCCAAGGAGGGTTGCTTTGAGCAGCACATTATTTGTTTGTTTTCTTCTATGATGAAGATGACAAACATATGTAAAGTTCCATATATGCAAAGGACGGTAAGGGAAAAAGTTTCTTTGTTTTTTTCATTTGCAAACAAAATAAGCAATGACAGAAGACATGGGAAAATAAGTATAAGTCTAAAGTTATAATATATACGTAGTTCAATCAGGTTCCTCTAGGCAGAATCAATCCATGGCACGATATTACATAAAGGGTTCTACTTTCATGAGCAGATTGAACACATTGTTTTAGCTCTGTGTGATTTCATTTAGCCCCGGTCGGCCGTGCCTCAGATCAGGATCCAGCTTTAGATATGTTTGAGGGCTCGGGCCCATGTCAAAGATCAGCTACTTACCCAATCAGGTAACCAGCTCCAGGAGGAAAATTACCTCCTTCCGACCACTTGCACTCACCTGCAGTGACCCGGAGCAATCAGAGGTGAACGAGGATCCTAATCACGAAAAAAAAAACTTCTGGGTCAGAGTATACGCACACCGCACCATGGCCCACCCAAACCTCCTCCAAACGAACCCTCCCCGACAGGGCCAGCACTGGGTTCAAGTGTTTAAACTGTCACATCAAATAGGCTCAACGTGGAGATTACTAGTGCAGCGACGCATTGTGTGTTTAGTTTGATGCCGACTGCAATATCCTGCCGCTCTGTTGATCCGAGCAGTATCAAGTAAACGTCGCCATTGTCGGGCCCGATCGCACCCCGATCGGGCCACGGGGAAGTGTGGAAGGTGGGACATGCAGGAAACAGAGGGGTGTTTTGGCAACGGGTGCTGGAAATGATCTATAACTTGGCCAAGCAGGACTGTTTGTTTTAGTAAAAGTAGGCCTATACCTCTGGTCATGCAGCAGAGAAGTGTGCGATTAAGCAGAGAAATATTGGTGGCACATTATAGTGAGTTTAAGACATGGATGGATAATCAGCCCCGAATGCACCCATCGTGTTTATGTTTCATGCACCCTTAGCTTTGTAAGGGCCGGACACACAAACGCGCTTGAAAACCGTGAACACTTAAAATGTGGTGTGTGCACAGAGTGGCTACATTACAGTGAGGGGACGCAGTGTTTTTCTTTGCTGAACTGTGCCAGCTCTCTGACAGCTGATGAATGAGGTTGAATTTTGCTCCTCCCACAGATCTCAGATTATTTACAGCAACTAGTGTGAAGGTCTGAGGGCTGTGAACCACAAAACCCATCTCACATAACAATATGTGGACCTAGTGGTGGAAAATGTACAGTATATGAACAGTATGATAATCCCATTAAAAATGCAAAACAAGGACGTAAGAAGGATATATTTGTTCGACCTGTGCTGTTGGGGAGTCATCGTGATATGTTGTAATACATTTTGCACACAATGTGTGAAGACGTGGATTCATACATGTAAAACTTACATTTGTACAGGGCATTGGTGTTGACGGTGTTCCATTATGCCGCTCCATAGGCAAGATAGTGACCTTTGAGTTTAAGAAGTGTCCGTTGTTCCTAACTCACCTCTTGATCAATTTAAGTGCACCATCCTCACAAAACTTATAGCTAACATTGTCCATCTACTTTACGGTGCTGGACAGGTGGCATTAGGGTCAGGGCTTTCCTGCTGAAAATGGCTGCCCTTATTTTATTATTGAGTTATTTTAAGCCGAAACAAAACAATGAGCTAAAAGTGGCTTAACAGCTCCACACCGGGGAGGGGGACTTCAGAGTCACTTGAGGATTATCTGTTGGTTTGACACCTTTCACATTGCACTTAGGCATTAAATCCATTGTTTTTATACAGAGTATTGATAGGTGCAGCTTTAAGTACAGCTGGGCTGCTTGAGTAAATGTTACTTCTCTGTAAGTGGACCACCAGCTGACTCCAGAGGTCTGTCCCTCTTTACAATCAGCTGCTTTAACAAACGATATCTGGTGTGGGCTGTTTGAGGGCCCACCGCTGTGTGGCTCTGTCAGAAAGCCCGTCTGACACACGACACATGAGGCCCCGCGCCTGTACGCCTATCGCTGCGCCGTCAGTTGGATTGGTTTCTTCCACAACTGGACAGGAAGTGTGCTAATCTGAAACCCGATCCCGGGGAAGGAAGAAAGTCAGGAACCAGCCTTCAGTGCTTTCACCAATCGTATTCATCACCCGAGCCGGACCGAGAGCGGGAGCACGGCTTAACTAAACATCTTCTCCATAAAATAAATGCTTCCAGGTTACTCCCAGTCCAGGTCCCACTCAGAGGAGCATCTGATCTCAATTACCAGGAATGCCTATAGGAAGCAGCGAGCCTCGGTCTGCAGCCTGCGCCAACACAGCACCATGGCAACGAGCAGCACGTCCACGAGCCCCGCGCGCAGATAGGAGACCTTTTCAGGCACTTGTAAGGCGGGAAATGATGATTTGATAATTAGTTCCTGATGCTTCTCATTCTTTTTCATATCAATCACGTCTAGGAAACAGAATGCAGCTCAAATACAGTTTGCTGTTTTTGAAGCTGCAGAGGTCGGCCGGTTGGTTGGGGTGGATGCATGGAAGTATGGATACATTACCCACAGACCAACTGAACACTAAACATAAAACATACAACGTATCATTATTAGGATGTAAGGGGGTGCTGACAGGGCTGGACTGGGACAAAAAATCGGCCCTGGCATTTTTGGCCATGGCAGCCCACCGTTTATACGATATGCGGAGGAAGGGGTGTTGCACCAAATTCTGGGCCCCTATACAGAAAGTCCTGATGGGCTCTCTGAGAGGCGGTCTTACAATACAAACATGTAAAAGCTTTGTTTGTCTATAGTCCAAAACGTATGAGTGACTGGTCCCTCTCTGAGCCAGATAACAACACAATGTTTCTATTGATGAATGACCAGATTATTACGCGTACTTGAACACAACCCCTGGTCTAATGACTCTTAATAAACATACACACACACAGTGTTTCTCACAGGAATTTGGGAGACTGTGTCGTGGACCCTGGACCTTCTAGGGGGGTCCGGGGGAATGCTCCCCCGGAAGATTTTTTTTTAAATGTTAAAGTAAAATTCATCAATCTGGTGCACTTTGAGGAGAAAACAAAGGCTAAATCAACTGTTTCCTATGTAAGCTATTTAGTACTATTTTCTGGAATGATTCAAAGACACAGAATGACCAAAAAGCAGAAAGAAGAAAGTTTAAAAAATCCAGTCAGCTTCGGGAATTTTTTCCCTTCGTTTGTATTTTTTAATGGCCCAATATAGGCCCCTGATCTTCATAGCCCCTAAATAAAAAATGTCGGGGCCTTCAAAGATCAGGGGCCTATATTGAGCCAGTAAAATTAATATAAATCAAAAAAATAATTTATTTTTTCTTGGGTGCAGCCCCCCTCTGCCTTGGGCCCCCCCAAGCCTGTCCGCAGTCCGACGGCCCTGAACGTAAAACTGACCATCGTCAGATGCTCATAATTACTGAGTACAAGTTGAATGCGTGATAATACAACTCAATGCAGCCTCTGAATGGGCAGCCCTCTGCTGTGTGTGTGATTGGGCCAGGCCTAGCCTAGAACCAATCATAATGAGTAATGGCCTGGTAACTTTCAGGTGAAGTTGACAGCCTGCACGCACATTTATATGTCCATGGCACTCCCGAGAGGGAAGGGACCTCGGCCCTCGGCTGTGTGACTTGGCCGGGCCGGGCCGAGTCACACAGCCGAGGGTCCAAAAAAAAAAAAAAAAAAAAAAAAAAAAAGATTTTAATTTTTTTTTTTTTTTTTTTTTTTTTTTTTTAACCTCACCGGCCCAAAAGGCTGCCGGCCCCTCGGGCATTTGCCCGGTATGCCAGATGGCCAGTCCAGCCCTGGGTGCTGATGAAGTGTCCAAAAAGGATGAGTTTTAGAAGTGGGTGCTCTTTGCAATTGGTAACATTGTGTTGCATTCAAGTGCTCCTCATTTACTCTCACTCGTACTCCTGTTTCCACTGTAGCAGAGCAGGAAAACACATGTCTTCAAATCTATTTCTCAAAGGCTTAAATGTTTGACAACTTAAAACAAACAAAGAATGGGCTCCAGGCTCCGGGCAGAATTTTCTCTACATATACAGTACTCAGTAAACAGGGTAATGAAACTGCTTTTCTTCAGTGCTCCTGTGCACAATAAAAGAACATCAACTTGTAAAAGAGGACAGTAACATGCACAGAAATACAGTATGTGGAAATAGGAACATATAATTTTTGGTATAATTATCTACATTGGGATGACAAAAATGTGCATTCTTAGCGTGTTTTCATAATGGATACATTTAATTCAAAAAGGCAAATAAATAATATTCAGCAGAAATATCTGTTATTAATTATAAGTAAAACAATATCCAGGATAATTGGTGTAAGACACTAACATAAAGGCATGTACATCCTGCTGTTAATGCCTGATTTAGATATGACAGAAACATTACACTTGTCAAACACAGAGAACATTTTTAAATGTTATTTGTTTTTGCAACAACAGTGCGCATTGATCTCTCAAGCCATGAGTGTCAAGCCATGAAGAAATGTTCCAAATGCTGTCCCTTGGCCAAATGTTAACATAGCCATAACATTCTTTTTTACCTAGAACATTTAAAATAATTACAGGAGAGGCATGCGGCACTCCGGCATTAACATGAAGCAACTGGAAGAGAGGATAAGTGATGCAAGCAAAGTGTATAACAGGAAATGTAAAAAGCACACAAATATAACATCATACATCAATCATATAAAAAGAGAGAAAAAAATGACAGAAATTCCCACTGTCCACAAAGGCATCTGTACCACGTACCCATACACCCATACTCTACATCAGTATAATCCCACAGCAGTGATGGAAAGTACCACAGTGCTCAGATGTTATGCACTTGCATTACACACTACTTGAAAAAAATGTCAGATTTTTTTTAAAAATCACAATTATTTCAAAGTATCATTACTTTAGATTCAAAAATATTTTGAAGGAAACTAACTTGTCCAGTATGATGTTGGCCCTGTCACTATCTCCTAAAGCCTCAAAGCTGTGCACAACAGCAGACAATAAAATATGAGCTTCGACACATACTTTGCCTAGGAGGTGGAAAATAGACCTTATCCCTGTTGTTGTGGTTCTTGATCAGCTGAACTTTGAATGTTTTGGTCAAGACTGAATTTATCTCCATGTGGACGCTGCAGACAAGCTAGTCCTGAAATTGCTACAGTATGCAGAACATTACGCAGGAGAGTTACTTCAACAGTCAAACATCTCTCATACGTTTGGCTCGGATGATGTTTCTTTGAGAAGGTATCAAAGATCAGACACATGGCAACTGAGCTGAATATTTTCTGTTCACTATTTTAAAGCAGAGCACCTCTTTGTTATGTCTTTAACTCTCTATATTCCCCCCAAAAAACACAAATCAGAGATAATACGAATTGCAATCATTCAGTGTCTGTGTGTTAATCCTGTGATGGACTGCCAGACACTGCAGTGTTTCCTCTCAAATCTACAACATGACAGGGAGACCTTTGGACAGCTCTACTGTGTATTAGGTTTCATCTAAAGGGAGGAGGTACCTATACATTTGTCAACTATGTCAACTCATGGAACTTTCTACTTTTACATAATTACAAATATTTGATAGCATTACATACTTGTTCCTATACAAATTGAGATTTGTACATACATAATGTATAATTGCATGCAAATCTTTGGTCTGAACTGGGTTTAAAGCCTCCCAAACCAAGGGCACGTTGATCAGTTTTGAGGGATGAAACACTAAAATCTACATATTAATTGAAAAATAAATCGTATTACTAATGAAGGTGTCCCATTGGGGCTTATTTATTGGGATATTTCGAAGTGTTAATTCAATAACAGTAAACTGGAAATTGTAGGGATAACCCTCTCAAAAGGCTTGTATGTTGCATTCATTCTCCAGCAGGTGACGATAGAGCACACCTCAATTTTTCTGAAGCATCAACCTGTCATTGTTCCCTTTTACTGTAGTGATCTGAACACACCAAAATATTACTTTTGTTCTTTTACTGTGAGTAATTTTTTTTGCTGGATGGATTTAAATACATTACTGTGAACAATTTGTTAAATTATCAAATCCAATTTAATTGGTGCCAATTGCAGTTTCTTTAAATTCTATTGGAGATCACATGGAGGAAGTGGAGGAAACTGTAACCACCCACTCTTGAGTGATGCTTAAGCAAATTTCACCCGCCCAATGTGTCATTATAGAGAGACGGGAAAGAAAGACAGACAACTCTAATTTAACATTTTCATATTTTTTAGGCCTTCACATGACACACCACATGTAGGAATCATGAAAGGTGAGTCCTGTAAATGATTTAATATATCTTTGTTTTACACCAATATTATTTTGTACTTGTAGATAATTATTATTATTTATTTTTGTAGATTTCAGCATCTTCTCCATCTGCGTGTTAATCAACCTGTTGCTGCTGCAGAGATCATCATGTCTCGGTGACTCAAGTGTTGGTAAGCAGTATTATTTTAATTTGAATTGAAAATTTGTTGTCGCATCCAATCATAATGGATGAGACTCATACCTGAATTGAGAACTTGATTTGATATAATTCATTTAATAATGATCGGTAGTTCTTTTTGGGTATGCTTATATTCTTTTACGTATCTATAGGCCTATATTAGTTGAAATATACAGTACTTCAGTACATTTTCACAACTATTTTGTGATGACACGAACATTTTTCTTTATAGTATCAAGTGATAGAGAGAGCTCCTGAAACCAGCTTGACTTATATAACTGATTTCACTCTTATTATGATGATTAATATGTTGCAAGACTGCTAATGGCACAACTATTTGTTCTGATCTGATTCAGTTCATATCACTTCATGTAAGTTGAATTGGAAAATGTACTTTTTACACTACAATTTGTGACAAGTCAAGGGAGTTTCCTTGTTCCTCTTTTACGCAGATCATGATAAGCTCTGTCCCTCAATGAACGTATGCATAAATAGATTTTCATTTCAACTTAACTGATATACTTAACTTATTTCACTCATTGTATGGACTTTGGGAGCAGAACAGAAATAACATGAAACGTCTAGACCTCTAAAAAACTAAATTATTAAAGCTATTCATCGGTTTTTATTATATACTGTATACATCAACACATCAGTACTATATTCAATCCTCAACAAGATGCATGCGTTCATATACCCTCTTCTTTTAGAAACCCTTAATCTATAAATTGTTCCTGACGGGTGGACATGCTTATCTGTCCGCTCATTCGTAGCTAATGAGGAAGAAAAAGCTGCAGTGTCTTATTATCTCAGTGAACTTCTGCATGTAGAAGGGACAGACAGGAAGCCATAATACAACGACACAAACGTGTTGAAGATATGAGGGAGGCTCCGAGGCTGTCCCTTCTGTGTTATTATTAAATTATTAAATTTAAAAAAATGTGTTTTTTTAATTTAATAATTTAAATATATTTTATTGTCTAGGGCGTTTAAACTGTTCACACTCACACAGGGCCTAACTAAGCTAAACTTTATTTTTAGATTTTTAGATATTTATGTCAATATCTATTCAAAGTTGGGTGTTTACACAGAGCCGCGGCTCCTCTTACGGCCATTTAAAAAGCAGTAGAAAAGCAGAAATGTTCAAAATGTTTCAGGTTGAGCATAGCGGAGTGTAACTGTTTCAAACATAATCCATCCTATAAACCCTTTGTGTGCCAAATGGTGACAAGATTCGGTTTTGATATTAAACAGTTTTGTCTGGATTATATTTCCTGAGTCGTTCTTGCTCACGGAAAACACATGTAGGCCAACATGCTACTTGTGTCTGGGTGTCATTGTGAAAAGTATTTGGACCCCATGAAAAAACAGGTTGGGTAACTTTTGTGGTTCTTCTACATTCTTAAAAAAGAGGACAGGCTAGTTACTCCTGAGTTATTTCCTGAGTCTACAAACAGGTTTAAATTCTCTCTCCCCATAACGTACATTTTTGTGAAAAAGAATTTCCCTTTGGGGACAAAACCTTCTTAAGGCTTTGACATAAGTCTTCAGGTTGACACGACCAGCCAGGTCTGACCAGTTTTTCACAAATCTGGCCAATTGACCAACCAGCCGGGTCATACCACAATGAAGCTGACGAGCAGCATCATCCTGTTTTAATTATTGCCGTAACCACCAAGATCCTGCTTTCTGTATTGTTTCTAAAAATTTAAAATTAAAATAGACCTAAAAAAGTTCTTAATGCAAAGAAAGACACAAGGCACAAAGAAGTTGGAAATAATTGAAGGAACAGATTTGAGTTAAAAGATTGAGAACTTTTTTTGTAATGATTTCAGTGCTTTTGCAGTGATGAGAGCAGAATGAACTAAGCCTAAATGTTGCAACCAAACATAGGCCAACTTTATAGTTTTGAGGGTAGGTTGGTTTGGTTATTCATGTAGAGAACCGCTTTTTTTCATTTGTGTGTGAAGAATTTGTTGTTGATGTTGTTTTTTAAGTGTTATTTATTTCAACAATACCACCAAAGGATTTCAAATGATTTAATGTCATGTGCATAAATACAAAAAAGTACAATATTTGGTGCAGTCAATTAGTGTAAATGTATCTTACCAGACTGGTAGCGTAGAAAATGTACAAATTGTGAAAAAACTGTTTGCTTTAGTGAATACTGTGTGAACTGATTATTTTGTAGAGATCTGTTGATCTGTTAAACAATTGTGTGAGTGTGAGGGAATCAAAATAAATTGGTAGGTATGCTGCACTAAGTCAGAAATGTGCTACTATTTTAAAATAATAATGAGCCCTTGCTCCCCAACTATCCCTGCAAGTCCCTGGTTGATAAGATAGTTAGTCTCTCTACAAATACATGTATGTGTCTATTGAAGGATGAGTGCACTCACACTCATTGTTGATAGGAGTAATGGGTAAGGGGGGCCCATTGACCGGAGGTTTTCAGGGGCCCAGCCATTTGTGTGGGCAGGCCTGCACACAGTCACACCTAGACGCTGCACAGCACAAACACAATCTAATGAGAAAGGATGTTTTAGCTTAAGGGGTTGTGTGGTTAGTTAATATAAGTTAAGGGTTGGTTTTGGCTTCACAGCGTAAGATTTAATGGCACATGTATATAGAAGGCCTAACACACACAATTTGATGCATAGCAATATGTTGTCAGTGTTCCTCTTTAGTTTTCTCATGCCAAAGTCATCAACATCCTTTAGGGGGCTACATACACACATCAAGTATTCATTCAGACAAAGCAAAGTGAAATTTTCCCTGGTTTGCAGTGAATCCCTGTTGCTGCTACCCGTGTCAGAACTCAGGAGTGTGTGTGAGATTTGGTGCAGACCGCTATGAATGTGACTGCACTGGCACCGGCTTCTATGGAGACAACTGCACTGTTCGTAAGTATGGCATAATGTGGATTTTATTATTTAACCATAAGCCCATAACATTATGCTTAATCTAACCTAGCAAACTCTAATGGGCCTTCTATTTGCCTTTGTGAGAACACCTGTAATAGTACTCCAAACGTTTGAATCCCTACATTGACTGTTGTTATGTAGCAGTCTTGAAGTACATCTTTCAGCTTAGGGTAATGTGATACAAATAAAATCAGAAACCTTTCACTCCCCAGCAAAAGTAGCTTAAACTTTGGTTTTTGGTTTCAAAGTAACTTTGCAGGTAAGAATATTGAAAAGTTGGTAATAAATACATTGTGCTTATACGTCATCTAATGAGAATCAACACATTAATTATTGTCTTGAGTCACAACTTATAATCTTTGTAACAAGTGGTACAAACGCTGTCTTCTTGATCTGTGTGTGTGCAGCGGAGCTGGGGACCAGCATTTATGTCATGCTGAAGCCCAGCCCCTCTGCGGTTCGATACATCCTCACCCACTTCCACTGGTTCTGGGACCTCGTCAACAACACCTTCCTGCGTGGAACATTCATGAGAATAGTGCTGACTGGTATGTGAAAAAGTTAGAGATAAAAATGAAATCGCCAAACAAGTCATTCAATCAGCAGAATCCTAGACCACAGAAGTAAAAAAATCAATATGAGACAATTTGATCCAGTTTCTCTTTCTTATGGTCACAATGTGTACACTGGCGGGGGTTTTGCTTATATCAGCCTTGGTTTGTTTAGAGGTTGAACAACATTTTGATTGATTATTCTTGGTGCAGAACCAGTTTTGAGAGTGTGCAAAACCAGACTTGTGACTGCAAAATATAGTTTGAGTGCACAAGAGGAACCAAGTTTCAAGACTTAAATTTAGATATCCTTTGCTAAGTTGCATGTTCACACTTTGGGCCATTGAGTTTTCTTGCAAGCACACTCTGACTGAGGGCAGAGTCCTCAACATGTAACACAAGAAGGGTTAGTGTGTCCCTCAACCCCAAGTCCAGGGGTACCCAATGAAAATGTTAACTTGAAAAAAACAGGTCACAAGTATGTACTGTACTTTTTAGCAAACATCAACCAAACAGTAGTATAGAGTTAACTAGTTGAGGACCATTTATTTGCTTAATTATTACACATTTAGTGATCTATTGAGTATATACAGCTGCAGGACGGTGTTTTGTGAATAAGAAACGTCACCAGCTTAAATCCACACATAGACCCTGTACCCCACAGCACAACAGGGAACCCCCTGTACCTGGGGGTTCATTGAAAAAGTACAAAAAATGAACTTGTAGTAAATTCCATATTTTCACCTTCTTCCAAAGTCAGGAGCGACCTCATTCCAAGCCCTCCGACCTACAACACCAAATATGGTTACCTCAACTGGGAGTCCTACTACAATACCTCCTACTACACACGGATCCTTCCTCCTGTGCCTGAAGACTGTTCTTTGCCGATGGGAACTAAAGGTAAGTCCTGCAGAACTAAATGCACAGATGACTATGCTCCTGAGAAGATCTTTCTGGACATAGTTCTTTCTCTACAGGTAAAGCTGTTCTTCCTGATGCCAAAGTGTTGGCTGAGAAGTTTTTTAGGAGAAAGACATTCAGGCCGGAACCTCAGGGATCCAACCTCATGTTTGCCTTCATGGCCCAACACTTCACCCACCAGTTCTTCAAGACGAACCATAAAGTTCAAGCGGGCTTCACCAAGGGTTTAGGACACGGGGTGAGACACAGTACATACAGTGGTCAACTACGAACATATTATTAAACAATAAAACTTAGTAGGAATTAAGCGTAAAGCTGAGGCCTCTTTCATAAATTGTTTGGTGTTAATGTGTTTGATGTATGAATGTATTACCAAATGTATGTATTTTATCTCTAACTCACCCAGGTGGATGCGAACCATATCTATGGAGAGGACCTCGAGCGACAGCTTCAACTCCGGCTTCTCAAAGATGGAAAGCTGAAATATCAGGTAATGCATAACTTGACACTTTGGGAAATACACTAATACGAGTTGGATTAACAGTATAGAAATTGGGTAAAACAGCTAGCCTTGCTCTGTTTGAAGGTAACAAACAAAGGTCACACATTTTTTTTTTATTGAATACAGGTGAATTGTTACTTTAGTTTTTTTAGTTTACTATGAAATAATAAAGACACTTCACTCAAATGTGGATTACTACTCTTGTTTGTTCACAGTTAGTAAACGGTGAGATGTACCCTCCTACCGTATATGAAGCCCCTGTCCACATGATGTATCCCGCAAGTGTCCCTCCAGAGAAGCGCCTGGTGATTGGTAATGAGATATTTGGCATGCTGCCCGGCCTGACATTGTATGCCACCATATGGGTGAGGGAGCACAACAGAGTCTGTGACGTCCTGAAGGCAGAACATCCAACCTGGGACGATGAGCAGCTCTTCCAGACCGCCAGACTCATCATTATTGGTGAGGGCCACAGGGGCATTCATAGGCGTTTTCAAGCTAAACGTGTTTGTCAGTATTCACAAATCTTCTTTTTTACATGACAGAAAGATTAAATCAAATATATAGCACTGCTTTGTTGCAAAAATAAACCTAAAATTACAGTTATTTCGTTGTATGTGAACATGCTATTGGCAGGTTGGAGACAGCTGGGTGTGGGAAAGAACTCATGTTTAAAACTGGACCATTCTTCAGTCCAGTCTTTTACATACTACTGAGTTCACATACATAAGTAAGTACAATTTTGTTACCAATGCTTTAAAAAATGTTGTTCCATGTTTTTTCTCTCTTGAAGGGGAGATAATCCACATTGTAATAGAAGAGTACGTGCAGCAACTCAGTGGGTACCTGCTGAAGTTGAAGTTTGATCCCTCCCTGCTCTTCAAAGAGCGTTTCCAATACAGCAACCGAATCGCCCTGGAGTTCTGCCACCTCTACCACTGGCACCCACTGATGCCCGACAGCTTCCACATCGACGGAGATGAAATCCCTTACTCCCAGTTCATGTACAACACGTCCCTCCTCATGCACTACGGGGTGGAGAAGCTGGTGGATGCTTTCTCTCGACAGCCAGCAGGACAGGTAGTTACCATCCACTGACTGTAGAGGAATCAGTAGTCGTGGTAAAATGTCTACAGTCTTCACCCTCCTGGCCAATGTAAAGGTTTTCTCTCTGAACAATGTACTGTAGATATCTAAATCCCATTTTCATGAAGTTCCAGGACTCTGTTCACACGTGTCTCTGAACACACATTTTATTTTGATCTTTTTCATTAAACTTCGGGTATTTTATTTAACTTTGTTAAACACACACACACACACACACACACACACACACACACACACACACACACACACACACACACACACACACACACACACACACACACACACACACACACACACACACACACACACACACTCTTCTTTAGGCTCTCTGCACATGAAGTTTACATGAAAAGGACATACAATTTGACTCTGCTTCCGCAAGAAATGGGCCGATTGCATTCTGCTTACAAAATAAATTAATAAAAAAGGCATTCCGCTAACCTCACTGTTGGTCAGCTTCGCAGAATCGCATAGCGAGAAACAAGCAAATTGAAAGCAAAATTGTTGATGCAAATAGGGCGAGAATGCGTCACAAACTTAGCCAGTTAAATTTCCCACATGTTCTCGCATTTCATTGACATTGATCTCATCACCTCAGGTTCCCCTGACACTCCTGTCATCACTTGGGTGTGATCCACTGTACCTTTCAAAAGAATCTGAAGGTTGTATAGCCGACCGTACGTCATAGCCAAGTAAACATCCTAATAATTTGTAAGGTTGCAACCTGTGATTAGATATAAGGCCTCTGTTATAGGGTTCGTTCAAGTTTGCTAACCTGTTAATCTCGTTCGTTGTACAACCCTCAGGTGAACTGCACCTTTCAAAAGAATCTGAAGGTTTAATAGCCGACCGTACGTCATAGCCAAGTAAACATCCTAATAATTTGTAATGTTGCAACCTGTGATTAGATATAAGGCCTCTGTTATAGGGTTCGTTCAAGTTTGCTAACCTGTTAATCTCATTCGTTGTACAACCCTCAGGTGAGCTACACCTGTTGGCAATTCTCACAAAGAATCGCAAGATTGTTTCAATAGTATATAGAACTTTTCTCAAAGCTCAGATACATAAAGTACTTGCTCAAAATGAATTCTGTGGTATTCGTTACAGTTATACATTATGTAGGCCTTACATGACCATTTGTCTTATAAAATGCATTGTTCAATATTTCACTTGGCTTGTGACCCCTTCTGCTCGGGGATATGTGAATGATCAAACAACTGAGAGGATCTCTCATGCAGACAACAGTAACGGTGAAACGTATAACAGTTTGTTATGATATTAACTAACAGTTACCTTTTTTTAAACATTTTTTACCTTTCTTTTAGATCGGTGGAGGTCACAACTCTCATGAAGTGGTGCTCAAAGTGGGAGAAATGGTCATCAGAGAGTCTAGAGTAGCACGTGTGCAGCCTTTCAATGAATACAGGAAGAAGTTCAACCTGAAGCCATACAAGTCTTTTGAGGAATTCACAGGTAAGCAGGAAGAATGGTGTCACTATAACATTTGTACATTTATTGCATGCTCACCTTTATGTATCGCTTTCAAAGTGCATATAGGGTAATACTAGCCTGGCTCCGCCCGCCCGCCTACTTCCGGCCAAATTTTATTTTCCCTTCAGTAGTCAGTCTGGGTGTACAGCCCATTTCCCAGTTTTGCCGGAGATTCGACAGCCGGTCAAATCAGCGAACAGAGCGAGTGGCTGAGAACGATGACGTCGAAGTCGCGCTCCAGTTTCAGTTGCCAGAAGCCGGCTCATGACACACGTGACGACCAAACGTTATGCGATTGGTTGGCTAATCCAGAGTGGCACTGGGCAGATCCAATAGTTTTAAACTTTAACAGACACCCGCCTCCATGAGTGAACGTTTGCCAATTACAGCACTGCCAGACCTTCTGTACAAATGAAATGAAGTACGATGGTCTGGTAGCACCAGGCTAGGGTAATACTATGGTATTTGCACTTTTGACTGCAGGCTTATTTTAACTGGATTTCCATAGAAAAAAGGAAAAGAAAATTACCATTGCGTGCAAAAGTCTGATTATCATCACTGATATATCTTTGGTTACGGGTCACTGTGGTTACAGTTTGCATAGATAAAAAAACATAAAAAATGGATATCATTGTAGGGATTAAAGCTGTGTTTTTTTCTGTGGCTACTGTGGTAACTCCTCGCTATCACAAACACACCATACCCTTTGCCAAGTTTTTTGCACTTTGCAGAATCTTAGCAGATGAATCATGAACTGAATTAACATGTGGAATGAAGTAAACCATAACAACTCTTTCATCAAAGAGCGCTGAGATAACTTATTGTTGTAACGTCAAACACTTAATACACTGCCTGATTATATACTGTATATACATACAGTGGAGGAAATAAAGAAATGAGCGGTCTATAATTTTAAAGCTAGGTTTATTTTAACAGTGATAGACAGAATATCAAAAAGAAAATCCAGAAAATCACATAAAAAAAATATATAAATTATTTTGCATTTCATTGAGTGAAATAAGTATTTGATCCCCTACCAACCATAAATAATTCTGGCTCCCACAGATTAGTCCTCGTGCTTTAAAAAAGTATTCCTAATCTCAACTAGTTTCCTGTATAAAACACACCTGTCTCAACTTGTTACCTGTATAAAAGACACCTGTCCACAGAGTCAATAAATCAAACTCCAACATCTCCATCATGGGCAAGACCAAAGAGCTGTCTTAGGACATCAGGGACATGATTGTAAACCTGCCCAAGGCCGGAATAGACTAAAAAACCATTGGCGAGAAGCTGGGTGAGAAGGAGACAACTGTTGGTGCGATTATTCGAAAATTAAAGAAACACAAAATGACCATCAATCTCCCTCGGTCTGGGGCTCCATGCAAGATCTCACCTTGTGGGGTGTCAATGATCATGAGAAAGGTGAGGGATCAGCCCAGATCTACACAGGAGGAGCTTGTTTATGATCCCAAGGCAGCTGGGACCACAGTCACCAAGAAAACCATTGGTAACACACTATGCCGTAATGGCTTGAAATCCTGCAGCGCCCTTTAGGTCCCCCTGCTCAAGAAGAGACATGTACAGAAACGTCTGAAGTTTGCCAATGAACACCTTAACGACTCAGAGAATGCTTGGGAGAAGGTGATGTGGTCAGATTAGAACAAAATCAAGTTATTTGGTATCATAACGACTCGCCATGCTTGGAGGAAGAGGAGTTCTGACTATGACCCCAAGAACACCATCCCCACAGTCAAGCATGGAGGTTTAGATCTGTTGATAGATTCCAAGACATATGAAAACAAACTAAATACTGGCTGAAGTTGTGACAAGAACACAGTCTGGGGGTCAGAACACAGGACCCTTAGAGCCAGCTTGTGTCTGGGGGTCAAAGCAAATGTCCACCACAATTTGAGAAAAAAACTACCTCCCTTAGCATTTCAGGCTAATCTTTAGCTAATATCATGACATGGTTTTTATATGTTGGTAGTTCATCAACACGTATGATAGAAGTTTTTCTACGTGAATACATTTGCTTTGGCACAACAGCTGATTAAGTTGACAGCAAGAAAATTTACTTTTACATGCAAAATACTTATTTTGGTGAAAAAAACATGCTTACCAGAGCAGCAAATGTATGAGGTCCTCTCTTTCAGGGCCAAGGGGAAATGAGAGGGGCTTGAAAACATATATCTCACATGATCACAAATGTTTTCCATTGCCTAGATACAGGGGGTGGCTCACATTACCCGATGCCTCAGATTCCCCCGGTCTCCCCTATACTTAAAAAAATATCTGCTCAAATGTTCCTCATATTGGTTCATCCTTCAGTCTATCAGCAAGCTAAACAGAGACATCCATCTATCTATCTATCTATCTATCTATCTATCTATCTATCTATCTATCTATCTATCTATCTATCTATCTATCTATCTATCTATCTATCTATCTATCTATCTATCTATCTATCTATCTATCTATCTATCTATCTATCTATCTATCTATCTATCTATCTATCTATAAATGTAATGGATAAATAGATGGTCAACAACCTCTAAGTCAGGGGTGTCAAACTCATTTTGGTTCGAGGGCCACATACAGCCTCTCTGATCTCAGGTGGGCCGGACTAGTAAAATAATGGCAAAATAACTCCAAATCCCTAACTTTGTTTTTCAGTAATATGCTTTATCACTCAGCCTACATTTGTAACCTACATTATCACAGATCACAAGGGATCTCATACCCCCCAGGAGATGTCTTAGTAAAGGTTGCTGCCGGCCATGGGAATAGGAGGTGCGGCGCGTAGCGCCGCAGCAAAAATTTTGGGGGTATTTTGCTCAAAGATGCCAATGTGCACTAATGAAATAAACAACTGTTTATTTGAATACACAAATACAACAGGCACTGACCTTACAGTTGTCCAATTTTGTTTACTATATGTACAGGGACACATTTTGTGCAAACATGCAGACTGTACAAAATACAATTAAATAAAAGTGCAACTTCTACTGTTTTGATTTATTTTTAAATACAGAGGTTATTGGTTGTTTTGGAATTCGTTTTTCCCAATTTAAAACATAAAAATAAAGCAGCATTGAAAATTAGGAAATAAATCTTGTAGGCCTACACTAGCATGCTCCTGCTCGTTTTGCGCACACAGAGCCGCAGACACACCACGCTTGCTAGTACATTAATTGTTCAGCACTAAAAATAAAAATAGTTTTATTTTTATAAAAAAGTAATAAAATAAATGTACTAAAAATAATTTTTTTTTTTTTTTTTTGGTTTTTACTTTGCCATAAAGCACTGTAGGAAACATTAATAGCGGTGAAGCAGGATTGCCATTTACCATTTCCCACGTTGCTAAAATGTGCTTTTTTTTATTTAGGCTGCCCCCTAGCGGCAGGAGTGAGCATTTCGGTTATTTCTTTAAAAATTCATAACTCCTCACAGGAATGGGCTAGAGACTTACTTTTTTTTTGACATACTCAGAAATTTATGCTCTACAGGTCGCGGGCCTGATCAAATCATCTCGCGGGCCGGATCCGGCCCGCGGGCCGTATGTTTGACACCCCTGCTCTAAGTTGAACTAAGAGCAGGTTTCTTTTCTCTTCAGGTGACATAGAAATGGCCAGAGAATTAGAGGAACTCTATGGTGACATTGATGCTTTGGAGTTCTACCCCGGCATGTTGCTGGAGAAAACACGTCCTACCAGCATATTTGGTGAGAGCATGGTGGAGATGGGCGCTCCCTTCTCCCTGAAAGGCCTCCTGGGAAATCCCATCTGCTCCCCCGTGTACTGGAAGCCCAGCACCTTCGGGGGTGAGAAGGGTTTCGATATCGTCAAAACGTCCACTTTGAGGAAACTTGTGTGCCTCAACACCAAGTGGTGTCCATATGTGAACTTCCATGTTCCACGCAATGAAGAGGAGGCAAAACCAAGGAAACCAACCACTGAACTTTAATGAATACTAATTTGGCAATCTGTGTCTCTGGATATTAAATTGAATTAAAATGCAATTCCTTGTGAAATATAGTAAAGAGTGATCGACAAAAATGTAAAGTTGATTTTTACAAAAACATGTCTCATTTGGGATGAAATAACGTTCCTTGAATGGCATAATCTGTAAGGATTTTTTTATTTTGCAAATTCAAAATAAAAGTTGGCCACTGAGAAGTTTCACCGGGGAAATTTGGGCCCATCTCTACACATCAGACCAGTTGATTAGCAACAGCAAAGACCAGGTCCCCTCACTGGTTTCCTGCTTATTTGACCATTTGAGTTGATACCTTCAAATGCACATACATTCGGTCTGAGTTTTTGTCACATCATACATCAGTTGTTATGTAAATGTGCACAACACACGTAACATAACGCACAAACACTATAATAATACACAATCATTTTAGAATTCACTCATAGTTTTTAACTATGCTATCTGACCGACCAGACTGAGATAGTTCAACTACGATTAAATCTATTGATATTTCTTTTTGATGATCAATAGCTATTGCCCATAGCAATTAATATTTTATCCGAATGAAACATATCCAATACTTTGTTTAAATGATTGAGTCCCTAAGAGACTAATCCCATTCCCATCAGCCTCAGCTGCACTTTCTGTTTGGTCTCCATAGGCAGTTGTTAGCACATTATACCTAGCTTAGTGAAGCATGAAAAAGCCACTAGCATGACTCTTAAGGCTTTATACATTATATGCAGTTATTATATGTGCTTGTACAAAATGTGTATACAGAAAACCCAACAACCACAATTACTCAATGTGTCCGTTTGAGTTCTCACACTAAGGGTGTATTCACACTGGGAAAGTCCGCTAGTTCACTTGCTTTGGTCCAGACCAAATAGAGTTTTGATTTTTTTTGTTTGGTGTGGTCCACTTTCATATTGACCCTTTTGCAAGTGAACCAGCATTACGAAGCAAAACCACACGTGAGCTGAGGTCATTCATTCATTGGACAGACATTCTGGGGTGGAGAGAAACAGGAAGCACGAAGTTAAAACTGCGAAATATACCATTGATATAATGTGGGGTTAAAAATAATAAAAATGCCTACATCTAACCTATAAATAAAGAGGAAAAACATCAAATTATTGTTGTTTCATATGGTTATAATATGTAGCCCTATGTCAATGCCACGTTATGTGGCTTGTAGCCTACGATATGAAACATCATTTTGACTGTATTTTTGGTGCTGGACGCGCGGCTCGCGAGAAGAATAGGCACAAGCTGACACTCAGCTGATTAAGCTGTGTATCAGCTGGGTCGGCGCAGTTCAGCTCCAAACTGACACAGGGATAGTATTGACGGTCCCGTACATGGGAAGCAAAATAAAAACACACACTTCTTGCGCAGCGTGAACCTGTTGGCACTGTGCGGGAGACGCTCCCCTCTCCTTCATCTGATCACTGAACACATTCAGCATTTTTACGCGGCCTCTCGATCAAATGTAATATATTGTTCTGGGCTCCCGGTCAAACCACAACTTATCGTCCTAACAATGGCGACAACAACACTTTCCCATAATGTGAAGCTGACTGCAATTTATTAAAAAAGAAAAGAAAGAAAAGGCACAGTGCGTCCTGCATTTGGGTCGGATCGAGTCCGGACAAATTCACACCACAAACGAACTGCAGCAGAGTGCGTTTGGAAACGCACCGAGACTATCTCTTCAGCTGGGTCTCGGAGCGTTTGTTTGGTCCGCCCCCGAGTGCGATTGCTGTATTCACACCTGTCTGAAAGATGCGCACCGAAGGCAGAAGTGCATCTGAGTTCGTTTCAACCGAACACGGCATGTGTGAATACACCCTGAGTTACTGACAGGATGCAGAGGGTGGAGTTTCACCTTCTACGTGTGACAAAATTGCACGCACTTTAGGTTTCAGTGGTTTTATTGATGTCGCAAGATGGACAGTCATTGACCGAGTCATGTCTGTGTTACACTTGAGTTTAAAAGGTTAAAACTCTAAAAGGTGCACTGGGTCAAGCATTACACCAAAAAGTATGAGCTATGGTCATGGTTGCGGGGCACCCTACTGGGGTGTATGGTGTATAGGCTACCCCTAGTTCATAGAGATAAACAATTCAATAAAAGCATTCATGTAAGAATGTATCATGGTATACAGTGAGATGACATAATAACTCACGTGATAGGAATTGTTGTTTTTGTAAAGACACTAATTTAAGTATATAAACTTTGCAAACAAAATAAGGAAATTTGTGTTTGGTCGATCTTTTCGTTAATGTAACAATGCTTCTTGGCAAAAAATCTTATACCGTTTGAAAGCCTGTTTATTTGCATTTTAAATGGTTGACTACACAAATGACATATGATGGAGAATCAATATTCCAACCATGCTGCAACTGCAGTTTGAACAACACATGCTGGAAGAATATGAGACCTGAATGCGTTTCTCTTGATGCTACACAGTAATAGCAGTGCTCATCCTCCATTGTCACAGAACAAGGCCAGCAAAATTACTCTTTAAAGGCGCGAGGAACTTTAGAATATTTACGATTTCATTTTTTCCCTCTGATGATCATGAATAACAGCAAACAGGACTATCAGTGCAAAGAAATACTATTTTTTACCCAGGAACTACAGTTGGTAAACACTACCACTTTTGTCCAAAGGTGGTGCAAGAATGAACAAAAACTGAAAGTTCCTCGGAGCACCTTTAAATGATGTGTCATGAAACTCAACTATTGTGAAATGTCTCAGTGACAATGGTTGACATTATGTCCCATAAAAATGTAGTCTTCCTATACAAATGAAACAGCATTTATGTTTGGGTACCATGTGAGCTGATTATGGGTAGAAACCATTGCATGAGTAATGAGGTTTGGAGCACATGGTAATAAGTGGAGCTTTTAATCAAGTATTGCAACTTACATTTCTTCATCTACTGAACATAAGAATCATACGCAACATGTCTGTGACACATGCAAACACATCATTAGAGACTTTGGTTGTATTGTCAAGACTCTAAATGTTTATTTATATAGCCCCTCTTACCCTCCTTTGGTTTCAAAAAAGGTGTTAACAGTCATGTAATTTGATATACAGTGCGAGAATGAGCAGGTCACTGAATCGCAGTGTGTACAACAAAATGCAATATTTTGTGAATAAGTAAAATATCCTTGGCTGTTAAACTAAAGAAATCAATACTGTAAAACACAATTAAAATCTTCATGTATTTGAACTAACCGATAACACAGAATGAATCCGATTGAACACACAAGTAATACATAATTCAAAATTAAACATACATTTTCTGTTTCATGATTCAATAGTCAAATAAAGAAACGTATAAAGTAAAATAAAGTATAAAGCAAGAGTAATACTATTCCCAAGTATAGAACTACAGTGTGTAACATGACAGTTATCAACATAACCACAGAGTTTAATACAGAAAGTGCTGTGCTAAAGCTATGAAATACACATTAAAAAAAGACATGGACGCTATTACGGACTGTTAGCCCCATTGTTTAAAATTATTTTTAAATGTATGAAGCACATTTTCCTTATAATGGCTAAAGAGGTGTAGTTACAGTTGGATGATTTGGTGCCTTAATCTCTAGCTACTTATTCTGATGAACTCTGGCAGCCGACTGGTCATTCTCCTGACTGTTAACTTGTGGGGAACTGAACAGAGGAGCAGCCACTGGGGCGGTATTAGAGACTGAATTGATATGAGTGCTGGTTCCTACTGCCATCGAAGCGGTGGCTGCTGGGTAAAAATGGACATCCACTGCAACCGTAGTGAGGCCCAAGGAGACGTGGTGCGAAAGGAGCAGGGGCGGGTTGCCGTGTGAGACGCTGAGGCTGTGGTGGATGGGTGCTACACATGCCTCTGTGCTTTGCAGGGTTAGCGAGGAGCGCAGGCCCTCCTCAGGTCTGGATGGTGGGGAGGGGGAGGGGGAACGGGAGGGTAAGGACGATGGAGGAGGCAAGGCATCCTGGCAAGGGCTGCGGTTGTCTCCTCTGTTACTGCTCCAGTCCTCGGCACACTGGAGTTGGATGCTGGGCTGGGACAGACTGCAGCCCTTCTCCTCGTCCAGGGAGGGGTCAATCTGAAACAGCAAGGAAGCGTTTCTTAAAGAATGAATGAATAAGATTTCAATCAGGAGATACCTAATGAATCAGAGATTTTAAGAACAAAGTATGAAGTAGTTTATTTGACATGCATGGACAAAATAAATATAGAATAAGAACTGTTGGCGAGTAGACCCCATCGCGACATCATGTAAGGTAAAGAAACCAAGTGTTGTGCAAAATGATGTCATATTTTTCACCTTGTCTTGTTCATGAGATACTGTTTTTTCAAACCTTTGTGTCCAGAATGGGCTCAGGGTAAGTCTCTACAGTGACTGAGTGGTTGTCCAGAGAGTGTTGTGTGTCTTCCTGAAGATCTTCACATGTGGGCTCCATCTGCACCATGACCAGACTCGGTCCTGGAGGTCGCGCTCTGGTGTCTGATGTATTTGGGCTTTGCTCAATCACTGCCACACATTCGTCATCTTCAAAAGCTCTGTGCAAGTAACACAACACTCTCTTTTACGCATATTTTACAAAAAGGAAAAAATATCATCATCACTTGTGGTATTCATTGATTCATCCTGTATAAGTGTTTTTACCTGTTTTCGTACGTACGTCCTCCAGCTCGGCATTCAGCGTGTTGTACGGGGACACCTAGATTCCTCTGAGCTGTCAAGGACATGATAATTGGCTCTGAAGGAATAGTTTGAAAATTTGAAATTTTGGTAAATATGACTATTCGCTTCTTGCTGTAGAGAAGATTGACCCCACTCTCATATCAGTTTATCAAATATGAAACTACCATGAGCAGCTGGTTAGCGTTACTTTGCACAGTGGCTTGAAACAAGGAGAAAAACAAGAATTAAAGAGATAAGCAAGTTCATTGATAAGCTTTAGAGCTGCTAGGCAGATTTAGTAACTTTGGACAGAGCCAGGCTGGCTTTTCCCTCCTGCTTCTAGTCATTGTGCTAAGCTAAACTAAACTCATCTGTTGCTGGTGTGTAGCCTTATATTTGATTAAGAGCACTCAACCAATTTAGCATTACACTAATAAACATTGAATTAGCAAACCATAGATATCGTCAGATGATGAGGTGTAAAATCAGCATAATTCTCATTTAACAGACAGACATGAGAGTGGTGTAAATATTCTTTCTAACAGTCCACAAATAAACAAACAGTCGTATTTCCCAAAATGTCAATCTATTCCTTGAACAATAATAAGTCTTAAGTCTTAAGTTAAGAAATTTGATTAGGCTGAGGATCTCTGACCTGCTCGGCATGTTGGTGCAAGTTCATTCTTCTGGACCACTGAATAGAAGGTGACAGTGATGAAGATGAAGGCCAAAGACACACCCACTCCCACTACAATGGGGATGTCATGTTTCTCTAGAACTGGCAGCCATGACGGAGACTGCTGCGTTTCTCTGGAGTATAACAAACACAAACTGAAGTTAAGTCTTACTGCATTGCTACAGTATTAATCGCTTCACTATGTTTTTGTATTTTTCCTACCTTGGATCATTGCTGGTCATAGGTGATTGGGAAGTGTTCCTCTTCAGCAACTCTGTAAGTTCTGTGTCATTGGCTGGTTTAGCCGGTTGAAATGGGTGGCTTTTCTGGGTAGCATTAAGTTTTACCTGATCGGAACTGTTGACCTGATTGACCAAAGGAATCACAGTGTCCAACGTTGAAGGATCGGAGGTCTGATCAGGAGGATGGATGGTTGAGATGGAAGGCTGGATGGTAAGAAGGTTTTTGTGTTTGAGTGGAGAAGTTTCTCTTTGTGGTAGAGGAGCTTGTGAGTGTAGCAGTGGATGTTGTGTTACAGATGATTGAGGAAGTGCAGATATGGTTGGTTTAGGCAGTGTGGGCGATTTGGCGATTTGGGTTTGTTGAGGCTTTGTGACTGCTGGCGAAGGTTCTGCGGAAGGTTGATAATCCTGGATTGTTGGTAGCTCAAGATGGAACTTCGGAACAAGTCTTTGAGTGAGTGATTGTTGAGGACCAGACTGAGATATTTGTGAGAAGGTTGGCGAGGGCTGCTGATTTGTTTGCTGGTGTAGAGTTTGACCTTGTTGCTCAAGGCTAGTTTGAGAAATCTGGGTCGGGGTTAGATCATGGAAGGATGGGTAAAATGTACCTTTCGTAACCAGCTGGTTAGGTTGAGTTTGAAGTTGATGCAATTCAGCTTGTGAAGCAAAAGGCTTAGTGACTGATCCAGAGTATCTTGTCTTAGTTTGGCTTACAGGACTCTGCGTCGGACTCAGCGAATGCGAATCCAACTTGAGAAAGCCGAAGGATCCAACCACGGGAAGCGACTCAGTAGGGATGTTTGAGCGTTGAGGATCAGCCTTTATAGACAATGTGTCACTTACTGGATACTTTAATTGTGTACGTGATGTTGTTAAAGTCAAATGGGATTGACTTTCAGGGACTGTATATTGAAGGGTTGTACCCAAAACTTCACTTGTGACTGCTGAAGTCTGGCTGTGCGTTCTTGGTGGTTTACTATAACTTAAAAGGGAATCACTAGTTGCTGGCAGTTGGTTGTAGAGATGTGCTGACTGGAAGTTTGGACGCGGAGGAGGTGGTAACATAGGAGGCTGCATCTGGGTCACTAACTGCTTGGTTGGACTGGTTGTCGGCTGATTAAGTTGTTGCTGTAAAAGACGGACAAGTCCACGTGGTGGCATCCTAAGCTCAGCCACTGCTCCCCTTGATAATATGTTAGCTTTTTTTGTTGTAGCTTCACAGTTTGATGAGGAGCCTGGAAGTAGTAAAAAAAAGAAAAAGATTAAGTATTTACAAAATGTGTTGATTACAACTTGGGTTTCAAACCGTAATTGCATACTTCTGCAACTATGGAATTGAGAACCAAAGGCAACTATCACAACACAACTGCCATGAAAAATATTAAAGACATACGTTCTGTTGGTAAATTAACGAGCTAAAAGGTCATTCCTGCTCCATTCACCTTTGTTTTCACTTTGAAATACTTTTAAATTGTTCACTGTTTCTGCAGTACTAAGTTATCATGGACTTTTTTTGAGGGATACATACATGTAGCCTCTTCATGATGTGCCTGTAAATGTGGTGGATGTGTTGTCTCAAGGTGTGGCTCGGCCATAGAGTCATTCAGTTGGGAAACTGGAAACTCCTTGCTAGTGTTGGTGCTCTAGAAAATATGAAAACAAAGACTTAGTTTCATGACAGACACACCTTTTGACACATTCAGAGTTGGGCTTAACTACATTAGAGTGATAAGAAGGTAATACGCCACAAATATCAGAGCAGTGATGTCACCCATATAAAGTTGTAAAAAGCACAAAAAATAAGTTATAATTCAAAGCTGCTGGACAGAGACCACACATAAAACCCCAAATACACACTCTGCACACTGATTTTGGAGCCAAACAGTGTCACCACACAAGCCACAGCAGATATTTTCACAACGTCATTACTCACAGCAGACAAAACCAATCTTGTCTGCTTGCCTCTATCAGTTGGACGAAGTTCAGCTTAGGATAGAAGACAGTATAAAAGACAATCAGCAAGAAAAAGAAACTTGTGCAAATGCAGTCAAGAAAGCATCTTGCATGTGTGTCTTCAATTTGGACCGCAAGGCTTCATGAGTGGGCTATTTTCCAAATTTGAATCTTAAAGTACATAAAATTAAATAAAATTCCCCATGTTATCTCGGTCCCCATACACACGCATACACGCACACACACAATCACACTGAATATTTTGTGATAATAAGATTATACGTTTTTGGTTATATGATTACTCTGCCATTAAGGAAGAATTAATAGTTTTAGAAATACCTGAAACAGTGAGGATGGTACGTCTTTGTTGTTGTCCTGCTCGGTTCTCAGCGGTGCAGTACAATTCCCCTGCATCGGAGTGCTGCACACTGGAAATGTGCAGAGCTCCATCTTCTATATAAAGCACAAGATAACGCCTTAAATCACGGAGAGTTGAAATTAATCAACAGCGTTTTTAAGTATTGGAAGATCAAAGTGTTCATGTTCGTTTCCACCTAGTCAAAGGATCCTATTCTTGTTAAACAGCTTTTTTTAATGAGGACTTGGTGAACAACTTTAAGGAAATAAACTCAAGATGGCACCAATTAAAAATTGGACTCACCATCAACGTATCCGGGATCGATGGGAGATAGTGTTTCTGTTCTGCCCCTGGTCCAGGTATACGTGATGGGTAGAATCCCTACAGCCCTGCAGGGCAGCACAGCTCTAGCCCCGATCGTGCAGCTCACCTGACCTACAAAGGTCACTATGATTGGACTCACTGGGGTGAGGAAAGGTGAAAAGGGAGTCATAATCTGCAAAATGTAGGATATTTGACTTAGGTTGCTCCCTCAAAGACTGTCAAACAATAGTTGACTGAATATCTATGAAATGCTCCAGAACATTTCTTAACACTTACAAAATAATAACTTCCACAATCCTAGTTTTAACATCAAACTTATTGGTAAATATACTGTATGTAATATTTGTAATATTGATTATTGGAAGTACAATCCTGAATCGGTGCACAGCATTTCTCTGCCCACAACATATGAAGGTTACGTCATTTTGTCTGCATCACAACTGAAGCCAGTGTATATACATGTGCATATTTTGTATTTGAATACAGTCTTTACTGAGAAATAATAAACTCTAAACATACATTGTGCCTTAACCATTAGTGTAACAATTACCAGCAACTCTCAGCATCGCTGTGTTGTGGCTTTTGCCCAGTGTGTTGGAGGCCTGGCACACATATACTCCCTCATCATAGATCCTAGCTGACTGGAAGAAGAGAGTGGCATTTCTCAACCTGTGTGAAAAATAAGTAAATGGTTAAATAATATAATTATTATATTGTATAATATTATCATTGAACTTCATGTTGGTTACAAGACAGAAAATATGGTAAACTCTTGTTTTTCCCACACATGTAAAACACATGAACTCACCCCAGAGCGATCTTGCCTCCAGTCTGTTTGGTGTTGCCTCTCTTCACCCAGCTGATGGAGGGTGGAGGGTGACCGGACACCTGGCACTCCAGGGCCACTCGCGCACCCACGGGTACAGTCAACACCTGGGGCTGCACTGTCACTAATGGAGGGGCTACCAGGGAAAATGGACAGGAATCAGAACGAGCTTGAACATCCGATGACACAGTATGGCAGGTCTATTATCTTTCTATAATATCATACCCAGAACAGTCAGGGCTGCTCTTCTTGAGGTGAGAAATCTTTGAAGGTGGATGTTGGAGGCCCTGCAGAAGTAGCTCCCACTGTCTTTCTCCTGGACACTGCAGATAATTATGTCAAGATACGTTTATAGAAAACCTTGAAAGCCTGACATTTTTTTGAAGGTTCATAAAACAATGATAATCGAATCGAGTTGAGGTAAGTTAAAATACACTCTTAGTTATAGGAATTCATATATGCACGTTTATCTTATTTCTCTATAGAAAATTGTGAATTTATCTATCCATATCATACATTTTCAACATCTTTAAAAACAGAAGAAGATGTATAAAACAACATACAAACACATAGACCCACACTTGGGAATATCACTTTTTACACACAGAACACCTGGTATATTTTTACACACACACACACACACACACACACACACCTTTGGAACAAAAGGTCGCCGCTTGGCAGCACAGTGACTTTAGCTGTGGGAGTGAGAAGTTGGTTGTCTTTGAACCAGGACACCTGGGCAGCTGGTCTGCTGTACGGAGGCCTGCAGGTGATGGTTACATTTTCTCCTCTCTTTACCGTCCTGTTTGTGGGCTGCTGGACGAAACTCCAGTCCATCTCTGCAAACACAGCGTGTGCGTAACTTAAATGTACGTGTGTTGTTCTAGTGTTTTGCTTCTCACAGTATCCCATTTAGCAGCAAGATTCATGTTGTGTGAGTAAAAGTAAAATAACTTATATAATTGTATCTCTGAAGCTACAGTATTTTGACATTTAAAAGTCTCCTAACCTGTCTCATTCATTAATGTACTATCTCGGATTAAGTTAGTTTCTTTCCTTGCTATTATGGAGACACATGAGCCAAGTAATGTTGTTGAGCTGTTATTTGATATTCAACTGGACAAAACACACAGTATTGAATTACAATTATTAAAGGGATATATTACAAAATAAATACAACAAACTATCTACTATTCTACTAATTCTTAAAAATTCTTATTTTTCTTAAAAAGCCTCCTGTGGACAGGTGTAAACTAGCATTTATGCTAACACACTGTAAACAATGCATCTGGTTCGTCCAATGACATTGTCATGTCCATGTCCAAATAAAATCTACTATACTATACTATAATTCTACCATACTTTTTGTATTATTTAGGCCATGCATGTTTATTGAGCCTTTATGGATTGGGCCATTGTCTTATTAGTTCCAACACAGTACCGGCTGGAAGCAGGAAGGCTGGATGTGACTTGATCCAGTCTTTCTGGTTTGATGCTTCACAGTGATACGAGCCCTCATCCTCTCTGGTCAAATTCCTGAAAACAAATAAAGAAACTTAAATAGAACTTTTGCAGCATCATACAGTGCGGATGACAACTTGTTACAACCTATGTTTCAAACATATTCCTGACCAAACACAATAAGGATAATTCCTATGGCGCATACTAGTTCTTGGTATAGCATAACAATGTGGTAAAAAAACAAAACATTAAAGAATTAATATTCCTCTTGTCCCATGCGGTGCCGGACCTGAATGTGAGCAGCTGTCCATTGTTGTGGAGGTTGAACGAGGTGGAGCAGTTCGTGAGGAGGCAGCCGTCTTTGAACCAGTGCACCATGGGAACAGGGAAGCCGTCAACAGCACAGTGCATGGATACCTCTGTTCCTATAGCAACTGTGATGTTGTCAGGGCCCTGGATGATCTGCAGTCTTCGAAGGACCCCTGCTAAGTAGTAATAGATGAACCCCATTACAAAAAAAAATTATGTAAATAAGCCATTTAATTTAGAACTAGGTCTGTGTGTAAGAGTAAAACTCACCCTGAACAGTTAGTTTAGCTGGCTTGCTCTCTTTGCTGATGTTCAATAAAGTATTGTGTGTGACACAAAAATATGTCCCATCTTCCTCTAATGTTACGTTGAAGAGGTGCAGAGTGCCTGAGGTCTTCTTCTGCTGACCACCACCGTACGCACCCTGGACATGAAAGCTCAGCTTGATGCATAGAGTGTAATACATCGGGGTCTAACTAAAGAACAAAAATATTTTAACCTGTACTTACCATATTTAAGGTCTAGCAATCATTAAATGTGAGCAGAATACCGCTTTAAAGGTTCAAATCCACCACAAGAAACCGTCTGAAGCTCAATCGTTGCTCACCTGAATCTGACTACCTCTTATGACCAGCGACCCATCTTTGAGCCAGGTGATGTTTGCAGGAGGGGTACTGTCCCCCGACACACACTGGAGGAAAACTCCCTCTCCTTCTCTGACTGTCTGATCCTGGGGACTGAAGAAAACATCCTCCAAACCTGGAACACAGCATACATGAATTATAAAAATATATTTAAATAGGATTTAACTGCATTCTCAACTAGTGACACACAATGCATGTTGTTTAGGGAAAGTTTACATGCGTATTAAATCACAATATAAGTTACATGGACTCACCCAGCTGTGATGAGACTGCCAAGCTGGACAGGATGAGAAGGCAGAGGTGAGAAGTCATATGTGGGGACGTCCAGACGGAGACATAGACATGCATCCTACGGCAGAGGAAACCACCATACAGCTTCATCCATGGTGTCAGCTGGGAAAGTGTGCACACATAATAGACAGGTCTTTGGAAATGTAGTCAATGTCACCGTTAGCTGGTATTTCAGTTTGCTTCGCCAACGGCATACAGAGCCCTGACACTTTGGTTCGAGGACAACTAACTCACTAATGTCAAAATATCCGCCCTCAAACGTACAACTTTAGGGTTGTGAAAAAAAACCGCACATCACCAGGACCAACAGGCCATACAACTCTAGGAGCTAATATCAATTGTTGGTTAATTTTAGTTTGGGTTAATAACCAAACACCAAAAATAACACTAAAGCTGGTTCAAAACCATCTTCTCTCTTGAGTTTTTTTTTTGGGCTTTGGGGTATATACTAGTGACCCGGTGACTTCACGTGTTTCGTATGTTGCAATAAAACATATGATAATCTCCTGTGATAAAATATCACTTCATCTTAAACTGAACCATAACCACATCCTACTGTCAGCTATCATTTCATCACAACACACACATTTGAACCTGCCGTTGGCATAGATTCCCTTTTTATCAGTTTCTAGTAAATGTATTCAGCAGATGAAATTAACATCACTCTTCGCTCTCATTTTGTCTCTCTCTTGTGCTCTTCACACCCTCCCCTCTCTTCTCCCTTTGCTTCGTTCCTATTTTGGTTATGAGTCTGTGGCAGCGCAGCGAGCTCAGCTTTGTCCTTGAATGGGCCCAGCCACTTTACAGAGCTGGCACTGTGGCCCTCAATGAAAGTGACATGAAAAGAAGCTGCGGAGCTTTGTACTATGAAGATCAGTTATTGGTTCTGTGCAAGGAAAGCTGCCCGTCTGATCACATATGCTTTCATGATCCTCAGTGTGGCCATGTAGGGGTAGAACTGCTCAGGCAATGCTGGATTTGCACGGGTGAATATTATGGGATATTGATAGTTTTGATCTCGGGAGCTTCATATTTTGATTAAACAGAATGTGTAAAGAAAAAATAACCAAAGAAAATGCAAATGAATGTGCATTTCCAACCCCAACATTAAGTATTGGGCACATTGAGATAAATGCCTGTTTGTCAAAAGAGCGCCAGCCTCAAAAAACATTTTGTGATTTAATCTGAGGAACATTACTTTCTCCTTATCCGTGTACAGAGATCTGTTTTGCTTTTTCAAATTTTTCTTGCAATATTTGGAGATTCTTCCTGAAATTTCCAGCATTCCTTCAGTGTTCAAAAAAGTAGCTGGAGTAAACGCATTCTTCCTGTGTGAATGTGTGAAGTTTGTTGACATATGCTTTTAGAAGATCAAAAGACTTAAATAAATGGAAATGGTGACCGAAAAAAACACCCGTCTGTGATTACATGCTTGAGCCAATGAAAAATAACTTGATTTCAGACATTAATACATTAGTCATCCTTGTTGAACTAAATGCACCAATGAATTTCTTCATTGGTTCAGCACGGCTCGTGGATGGTTACTCACAAAATGCTAAGAGCCTGTGGGTGTGTATTTGTTTGACTCAGATCATTTACACTGCTTAGCATGTCATTAAAATGTGTTAAGCCCACACACACTGACTTGTCTGCGTCCTTTCACTAAATATTGTCAAGGGCTTTTCTATTTACTCTACATCAAATAAAACAGTGAGCGCAGAAGCTGAATGTAAGCCACCATGAAAAGCAATCCAGCGTATTATATTGCACTGTGTTGTACTACTGTAAACATGTGACACAACTCTGTGTTTAGCAAATTGTTACATTTCTCCAAATGTTGTTGCAGTCTTTCAAACGATGCAGAAACCCACTAAATGAATGAAAATGTCCCTGTTCAGTCGATCACAGTCGCTGGCAGGTAAACAAGACTATGGTTGAAGCTTCATGGCGGTCAGTAATGAAGGCCTATGTTTTAAAACCTGAACCACAAGTCTTACTACATTAATGTAACATACAGAATGCCAATATGGGCCACTGTGCATTATGAGTTCTTTTGGCATATTTACTGGTATGTGTTTGTTCATTTTGATGCGTATTATTTTGACCAATAGGGAAAATGCAGGACTTTTAATTGTAACTTTAGCATTTATAATGTACATCTAATACTACTTCTAACACTGTTAACTGGTAGTTTATTAATATTATTATTAGGCTATTATTATTATTATTATTATTATTATTATTATTATTATTATTATTATTATTATTATTATTATTATTATGTCTGTTATTTGTACGTGTAAATAGTAAATTAGCTACATTTTGAATTACTATAGGTCTTTTTCATATCCACCTCATCTGGTGATTCTTTTTCTTTGTGTTATTGCCAAAAAGTCCTCAGGAAAAAGAAAAACATTTGGAAACAATTAAGTATGTGCTGGTTTGCAGGCACTGTCTCCTTCTGACGAAAATCCACACTACTACTACTACTACCATTAGCAGGCCCAATAATGAACTCAGTACAATGCTTACATGCATTCAACAGATATGACAAACACAAATTCAGTGCTGGTTTCTATTGCAACATGTTGCACAACAATACATTTCAGAAATTTGATAAGGTCTGCATTTGCATACAAATAAACACAGCACATTACACTGAATAATCAAATGCACACCATCAACTAAACATAAGACAACATGGATGCTACTTACAAAAGATGTTCAAGATGCAACACATTTCTATCCATTCCAGTGCCACTGAAAGACCATTGAGTGGATTGATACTAAATCTGAACGTGTCCAGTGTTTGTTTCTGTGTTGGTTTGCAATAAGCCCATTCGTCTTCATTCGAAAGGTCTAGTCTGTGCACATCCTCTGTTCTCCTGATGCATTTGCCGAGCTTCCAGCTGCAGAACAGTGAGCAACCGTGGCACACATGTACTAGACACGCTCCATCCCCCTTCTCACACACACACACACCCACACACCCGCCCACCCACACACACACACACACACACACACACACACACACACACACACACACACACACACACACACACACACACACACACACACACACACACACACACACATCACCACAACATTTAGTGAACATTAACACAAAATGCTGACAGCTGTAATGAAGCACACAAACCTTAATTGTGTGCCCATTATTTGCAGAGTAAAGAGATGCAAAATTGATAAAACACTGCACTCTCCTCACAAAACAATAAATTAAAATGTGAAGCCTAGTGTCCAATGTGAGTAGCGAGTGAGAAAAGTAGGATGTTAGAAGACGTGTGAAGGTTTTCAAGGACTTAACATCACTTGGTTGTCCACCAGTGTTTGTATACAGCAATATACATTATGCTCCACATCTGATTGTTAAACATCTCATTCTAAAAAGGTGGGGATTACGTAATCTGCTGCTATTACAGCCTCCAGTGTTCTGTGAAGGTTTTCAAACAGCATCAGTGAGGTCCAAAGTCAAAGTTCCAGTTCATTACAAAGGTGTTGGATGGATCGAGACAATATTATTGATTTGTCAATGTAATGTGTAAGTGGTTGAACTTTTGAATGTAGGTTAATGGGGGGTAGCCTAATGTTGACTGCTGCACAGACACTCAATCAATCTATGAAGCGCATTTTAGGACGAGCGTGTAGGAAGCAAAACTGTGAAGATTTCCCTGTAAAAGATACAGGTCCGTACTGTTTACTCAAAATTGTCACTTTCTTACATAGAGTTAATAAGAAATATGCCAGTAGGTTTGTTTATTTCATCCAGCATTACCACAACGTTTACAATTATGTTTTTGAGTGAAATGTCTCAACAACTATTGGATGGATCACATTGAAATTTGGTTCAGACATTTGTGATGTTAGCATTGAGCTGTACCTGAGTGCAGCCTCAAAGATCTCCTTTTATGTTCAAAGAGGAGGAGAGTACATAGAAAACAGAGCTGTGCATGCAGTGGCTTGTGTCTCACTCACTCACATGCAATGCTGCAGCTAACATACTGCAGTCTTCTTGCCACATGTCTACTGGGGGCCCAGATGAAGTCCTTGCAAATGTAAATTGACCGTCCATTCAGCATAATCAAATGGAAATGAAACTACAAATGCACCGATTTATAATCTATGCAGGAGGGGTCACTTTAATTAAGCAGACAAAGACTGGTTTAGCAGGCGAAATGTAACAATGTTGGATTCAGGACGACATCAAACACCTTCATCCACCAAAGGAGGTGTAGTGTCCCAGCTTTGCCAAATAATGTGTGTGAGAGCAAAGTTGAATCTAGGTCTGGAAATAAAGGTCTGTCTTAAACATCCATTTACTTTAAGACCCATACAGAAGTAACTGTTGATACACTGAGAGATAAAGAATATACAAAAATTGTCATTTATACTTGAATTCAAATTGATAAATATTAAGTTGAGGCAAAAGCTGTATGTGCATCAAATATCGGGCGAAAAACCTTCAAGCAAAAAGCCAGTCAGTTACAGAAGTCAAATGTACTACTAATTCTTGGTTTGAGTTCCGTTTTAGTAGATTGTTTAGCTTTTAAAGTCAGAGTTATCTTTGATTCTGCAGATGTATGCAGATCATTGAATAGGACTTTAAAGTCAAACGTCATAGAAGACCTCATCGTGTTGGGACAATTACTTCCAGACATGAAGAAATTCAGTGACATGTTACCCCCCAGAAACATGTGTTAAAATCATAGATAGTATAATACACTCAACAAAAATATAAACGCAACACTTTTGTTTTTGCTCCCATTTTTCATGAGATGGACTTAAAGATCTAAAATTCATTCCAGATACACAATTGTACCATTTCTCTCAAACATTGTTCACAAATCTGTCTAAATGTGTGATAGTGAGCACTTCTGCTTTGCTGAGATAATCCATCCCACCTCACAGGTGTGCCACATCAAGATGCTGATCTGACATCATGATTAGTGCACAGGTGTGCCTTAGACTGTCCACAATAAAAGGCCACCCTGAAATGTGCAGTTTTGTCTCACAGCAAAATGCCACAGATGCCACAAGCATTGAGGGAGCGTGCAATTGGCATGCTGACAGCAGGAATGTCAACCAGATCTGTTGCTCGTGCATTGAATGTTCATTTCTCCACCATAAGCCGTCTCCAGCAACTTCGCACAGCCATTGAAGAGGAGTGGACCAACATTCCACAGGCCACAATTGACAATCTGATAAACTCTATGCAAAGAAGATGTGTTGCACTGCATGAGGCAAATGGTGGTCACACCAGATACTGACTGGTTCTGAGTCCCCAGACCCCCAATAAAGCAAAAAAATGCACATTTCAGAGTGGCCTTTTATTGTGGATAGTCTAAGGCACACCTGTGCACCAATCATGATGTCAGATCAGCATCTTGATGTGGCACACCTGTGAGGTGGGATGGATTATCTCAGCAAAGCAGAAGTGCTCACTATCACACATTTAGACAGATTTGTGAACAATGTTTGAGAGAAATGGTACAATTGTGTATCTGGAATGAATTTTAGATCTTTAAGTCCATCTCATGAAAAATGGGAGCAAAAACAAAAGTGTTGCGTTTATATTTTTGTTGAGTGTAAAATTAAAATGTTAAAATGTGAAGAAAATGTCTAGCAATTTCTCACTGGCCCGCTCAAATTGTACTCATTTATAGTCAGATATTGAGATAAATAACCTTTGCCATGCTCTGTCAGCAGAAGTTTCAAATCTCGGAGAGCGTGGATGAGGTTCTTCAGTCAAAGTTGAAGGTGGAGGTGTTCTCCCCTCAGAATGTGGATGGTGTCCTGGAGCTCATAGGCCGAGCTGATGCTGATGTTATTCAAGTTGGACTATTTCTGTGTCAACATTGATTCAGTAATGAGCTACGCTTAATGCATTTAACCCTCAGGGATCAATTGTTCTGTTTTTGGTGAACAGAACCAGAATTCAAGATTTGTTTCTGGAATCTTTGCATGCAGCTTTCAGTGAGCACATTACTTGGTCAAGATTCTGAACCATTGTTGTTTTTGAGTTATGTGCGTAAGAAAAGAAAAGAAAAGAAAAGAAAAGAAAAGAAGAAAAACAGTGTTGGTGCTGCTTATCATAGGCTGGTACAGGGAGATTTTGCTTCATGGAAGATGGAAACAAGAACTTTTTTTAAAGAATAAATACAATTAAGTAATTAGAGTCAACTAAGAGTAGGCGTACTGTGAAGTATAGTCTGTATATTGTTAATTTGGATTCATGATATTTTCCAAATATCACAAGGTTAACAACTCTTCTCTAGGCATGTCTTAGTAATCAAAACCTATGCAATCCTCCAAGTCTGTCCAAAGCTTTATGGAACATAGCATAGCAGCCATAAAAAAGTGTAGGCTACTGTTTTGGTTTCAAAGGCTACCACAAAAAGTATGACACCAAAAAAAGTGAGTGCGCGTGCGTGCGTTTGGCGGAAGTGCGTCACCGAACTTTCATCATCATCCGGGTCGTCGTTAGTGGTCACAGAAGGATCCAAGATGGCGACTCACATGTCGAGGTGTAGAGGCTGGAGTCGCGTTCAAAGGTAGTTACACTCTTTTTTTTAAATACACCCTGTTAAAATTGACACTACATTCGGTTTGCATGGCGATAACATGACACCACCAGTATGTTCAGTGTCCTCAACGCCGCTGTCGCTGCGTGACAGCTGCAGCCCGCTAACTTCTCTACGTCCTCCTCAGCCAAGATTAGCTTCCTCAGTTAGCATCATGCTAAACAAGCTGTCAGGTTGGCTAATGTTACACCATGAAGAAATGGCGTATTAAAATGAGCGGACAGGCATTGGGATGTTGATAAGGGCTTTCCAGTTAAGTGTTTGGCTGTAGAGAATATGCAGTTATATTTACAAGTGGTATGATTTTTAAACATCAAGGTACTTATTCAATTATGTAACTGTATAAATCACTTACTGCAATATGACATTGCTGTTCTTTTTGATGCATAATGTATAAGCTGTTATTTCTAGTGCTCATATTTTGTAAATATTGTAGTATACTGCACCTATAATTATGCTTCATTATGCTATAATTGTATATGCTCTATATTGTAGTAAGACACATACTTTGTATTTGACATACTTCTTTCTACTTTTTTCTATTCTCTTTATATCTTTCTAGTCTAAAATAAAAAAATGCATTAAATTCACTAATCTAAAAATAAACAATAAATTGGTAACTCAGTGTTGTGGCTATATGTTTTTTTCTTTTAATGTATACATATAATTGTTTGCCTGAATGCAATGTGTTACATAGCAATGCATACGAATGTAGGAAGTACAGAGAGGAATAACTGAATATTTTGAATATGAAAACGATGTTTATGATACCGTATGATAAGTTGTTTGTTGATGGGGTCCAGCCAACTAAACCTACCGATTTCCTGGGGAAGCCCTGGTATACTTTAAGCTCCTCAACACAACTGTCCTGAGAAGATGTTAAACAAACATTGCTTTTGTTGTTCTCCAAGATACGGGATCGCAGCTTACAGAAAGTACAGCAGCGGAGGCAGATACCCGAACATCTCCCTGTCCTCACCACTGCCTGGGATCCCCAAGCCAGTGTTTGCATCTGTGGATGGTCACGAGAAATACGAGACCAAGATCACCACTCTAGAAAATGGCCTCAAGGTTGCCTCCCAAGACAAGTTTGGACAATTCTGCACAGTTGGAGGTAAGTTACAGTAGAGAGGATGCAAATCATTGAAACGACTTGTCTTCATGATGTATGTGAATGAGATAAAAGTGTTTTTTCTTTCTTTCTTTTTTTAGTTTTAGTCAATTCAGGATCCAGACATGAAGCAAAGTATCCGAGTGGAATAGCACACTTTGTAGAGAAACTCGCTTTTTCTGTAAGTAAATATAAAATTTGTTGTTGGTTGACAAAATTTCAGGTCAAGCTATTTGAGCTGTGACGTAATGTTGACAGCGGCTGTTTTTCTCTTTAGTCCACAGCTCAGTACGGGAGTAGAGATGAAATTCTCCTCACGTTGGAAAAACATGGGGGGATATGTGACTGCCAAACATCAAGGTATGCAGTATTTCAGCCCAATGCTCGTCTCGGTTTTATAAAACTAAATGTTTGTGTATTACAACATTTTACATGTCAACTAGGCCATTCTGCTTTTGAAAGCCTGTGAATCAATACAGCTGTTGTATGTGATGCATCATTTATTTTCCTGTGTAGGGATACCACCATGTACGCAGTCTCTGCTGAAGTAAAAGGTCTGGACACGGTGGTCAGTCTTCTCTCTGATGCTGTTCTCCATCCACGCCTCCTGGGTACGTCCTTTTTTTTCAAATGACAAATCAATCATTAGTGTCTTGTCTCCACTGCATGTCTGAGATTTGTTCATGTTTGTTTACATGCAGATGAAGAGATGGAGATGACCAGAATGGCGGTACGCTTCGAGTTAGAAGATCTGAACATGAGGCCAGACCCCGAACCCTTACTCACTGAGATGATCCACGCTGTGAGTCACATTAAATGTTTACATGTGTAGAGAAGTAGTGTAATTCATCCATAACCTTTAAGCATCAAGGCAGTTTTTATTATGTAGGGTCAGTGTAGCTGAGCATTTAAATGAAAACTACATTTTTAGTGGTTTAATCTTTTATTATTATTAGTATAATGACAATAGTAATACAAAATTACCAGAAACCCATTATTGATATTAACTACAGTACCTTTTATCTATAGATCAGATTACATAATATACTAAGAAAGACAAATCAATTCTTTAAGATCCTACCAGCCACATATTTTTGTAGCTAATGTAATTGTATGACTGAAGAGCATGAAAGTTGAATATGAAAACGGCATCCTGAGATAAAAATAATTGTTACACCAGAATACCAGACTATTGTAGCTTTGTTTTTCCTTTTAACATGGTTCACTGTCTGTTTCCAGGCCGCATATCGAGGCAACACAGTCGGACTGCCTCGATTCTGTCCCGTAGACAATGTGGACAGGATCGACCGGTCGGTGCTTCACAGCTACCTGCGTAACTACTACTGTCCTGAGCGCATGGTGTTGGCTGGAGTGGGCATCGAGCACGAGCAGCTGGTGGACTGTGCCCGGAAATACCTGCTGGACGTGAAGCCAGTGTGGGGGACGAGCACAGGGGCCAACGTGGACCTCTCAGTAGCACAGTACACCGGGGGAATCGTCAAGGTCATTCAATTGTTTAATTGTTTGAAAGTCACTGGTGTGCAAGATTTGGCCCCAAAACATTTCTTCGGGTCGCTTTAATCTGTCAGAATTTCCTATTTTAAAATAGGGAACAAGACATTGTTGCTGTTTCAAAATAACCAAATTATGCAGCACACGTAAACTGCCATAAATATATTTTTAAAGCATTTATCCATTTAACCAAAATCCCATTTTAGAACAAACTAGTGCAGTGCCTGTTTGAAACATGCATGTACAGTTGCTTTGATTTGGAAGTATGTCTATTTGTGCAGCAGTCACTCTTGGAAGAAAGGCTAACAACATCTTATTTCAATCCGATAGATGGAGAAGGATATGTCCGACGTGAGCCTTGGCCCCACCCCGATCCCAGAGCTCACCCACATCATGATCGGCCTGGAGAGCTGTTCCTTCCTGGTGGGTGTTTGCAGTGGCCGGCTGTATATGAGACAGCAGTCAGGTGCCTGATACATGTTAGCCACAGCTCCCAATTAGACAAAGTGTTTTACCTTTCACAGGAGGACGACTTCATCCCATTTGCGGTGCTCAACATGATGATGGGCGGAGGTGGCTCCTTTTCTGCAGGAGGACCTGGGAAAGGCATGTTCACCCGCCTGTACCTGAATGTGCTCAACAGGTAAATAAAACTTCATTCAGATTGATTTCAGATCATAAAACAGCACTATGTTATTATAAAAATATAATACTATATAATTAATATAACAGAATCCAAAATTACTTATTGTCTTCTGGTTTTCCTTGTCTGTTGAAGGCATCATTGGATGTACAATGCCACCGCCTACCATCACAGCTATGAGGACAGTGGTCTGCTGTGTATCCATGCCAGTGCAGACCCCAGACAGGTTTGTACAGGCTCAAATGTCTTATTGTGCCTTAACATCAAAACATTTATTTCTTATCAATCAATATTCTTTTGATTAAATGCATTCATCTCCAGGTGCGGGAAATGGTGGAGATAATAACCAGGGAGTTCATTCAGATGGCCGGGACTGCAGGAGAGGTAATGGCTGTGTTTCACCATCAGGGCAATTCACCACAACTTTAGCAATATTGATTATTGTTAAAGAAACAAAGCTAATGCACCATTTTCCTCGTATGTGTCCCTCTATGTCCAGATGGAGCTGGAGAGGGCCAAGACTCAACTCAAGTCCATGCTGATGATGAACCTTGAGTCGCGGCCGGTTATTTTTGAAGACGTCGGTCGCCAGGTTCTCTCCACAGGAAAGAGAAAGCTGCCACATGAACTGTGCGATCTAATTAGTGAGTATTGAACAACATTTTGTTTGTGTCGCTTGGTGATTCATCCTAACTCATGGCCTTAAAATCATCATTAAAAAAATGCAAGGAAAGAGGAAAAATATAAACCATATTGTCTTGCTTATTTATTTAATTACTTTTCAACAAATCATTTCCAGGCAACGTTACATCCAGCGACATTAAGAGGGTAACCACCAAGATGCTGCGCAGTAAGCCGGCAGTAGCAGCTCTGGGAGACCTGACGGAGATGCCCTCCTACGAACACATCCAGGCCGCCCTGTCCAGCAAGGACGGACGTCTGCCCCGCATGTACCGCCTCTTCCGATAGACCCCGCCCCCTTCCCCTCGCCACCATTGAGCCGGTCATCACTGGCAAAGCACCACTGTAAATAAACTGGACTGGAAGATTTCAGCTATCGTTCCCTCCCGCCACAGACCCGGACACAGCTCACTCTGGGAGGGGACTAGAGCCCGGGCTCTCCACTGAAAGCAGGAATTTTTAAAAGCAAGGTTACATTTTAGTCTACAGTAAACTTAGTCTTCATACAGTTGGAGTATCTGTATTTATTGTTTGTCGGCAGAAAGCCATAATTCATTATGTACTGGGATGGTTTGCAGGTGCTTAGTTTTAAAGGGACAATCCACCCAAAAAAAGCCCAAATTAAAATTTGATTTCGTTTATTTCCCATTTAAAAAAGCCTAATACCAACCTGCGATGTTTTTGAATGAATGTTACACATTGTGAAAATATATTGGAAGTTAAGTAGCTTACATCCCCAGCATTGTATACACGTCTCTTTTTCAAAAGTGGATTGATAAAAAAAAATTTGAAAATATTACTATTTATATCACAGCACTTAATCTCCCTTTACTGGCACAGGAGACAAAATACAGAGATAGTAAAATGATTAATTAAAGAATATTTGGTAATGTTTTTGGATAAATGTGACAAGGCTCACGTCAAACTGTATCCAATTTTTCCTAAAGAGTGAGATCATGGTTTATGTCATCGTGTCTGATACACTGTAAAGAAATTGAAATCCAAGTGAAACCTGCTTTATTATTTTTGTTTGAGGTTGTTCGGACACCCCGTGGAAAAGACCCCAATATTGAATGGGATAATAGAAAGGAAATGTTTGACCTTGGGAAATCCATCTTTGCTTTTTCTGCTGGAGAATTGACGTTTTAAAACTTTGTTTTTTGTACAGATAAAACGTATAAGCTTCAACAAGTTAAAAAAATGCTAGTAGTCAGGTTTTGGTACCGTAGTGTTGAACCTCTCATCTATAAATAACTGTCCACCTGCTATGTAGTCTGTCGCACTATTCCTTTCAAGAGTCTCTGTGTTGGAGTGAATTTACTGGCTGACATTTGCAAGATTAAATATTTAGAATTGTATTTTTCTGAACACTCAAATACACCTATGTGTTTTTATTCTGCTTGTATTTCAACGGCTTCTCACTACAGCAAATATGTCAAACTTATCCGTAACCAACTCTGGCAAATAAATGTTATTAATTCCCTCAATAAATTTATATTTTAAGGGTTGTTGCATTGCAGTGAAATGGACAAACTTTAGCCGACAAACATTAAAACATTTTATTATGGGATGAAGATAAAGAGGTCCTGAAGAAATGAAAACAAGACCAACAGGCACTTTTTCCTCGGAGCAGAAATCTCTTCATGCTGGGAATGTAAGTTCATTAATGTGGTACTTACAGTACATGGACAGTATATAGTATATGTAAAGTTACAGATGAGCGGTAAGGCATTAAGTTACAGTCTGTTGCACAGTATCACTTGGCCCATAAAGTGGAAAAGTTGTGACAGGTGTTAACAGTATAAATAAAATGCCCCATCTATTTTATAGGAAGTACATTCCTTAAAAAAATACAGTTGATCTCCCTGAAATTCAAGAATAGCATGTAATAGGCATTTACAACCTCCTGACTGTAGCATTCAACAATGTCATGCTCATATTTGATCTCAAGCTCCCCTCAGTCGCATTGTATCTCCTGCAACACATTCAACATAAAACAAAACAAATTCAAGTTAAAATCCACTAATGGCAACAAATGGAATTGTTAGGTTAGCTGTTTTATGAAAAATGAACAAGGCATTTAAACACCGATGTAGCATTCAGAAAAAACTTAAAGGTTGTGGTTCATGATGTTTTTTTTGTTTTTTTTAACGCATACAAAATATATTAGAAAGCGGGATGCGGTTACAGAGGCCTTTGAGGTTAAATCAGTTCACATTGGATCATGTGACTGAAGGGTAAGCCACGACGTCAGCCTCTCATCTACCTCAGTCATGTTTGAGTAGAGAGGGCTGAATAAATAGAGGCCACACTGCTGTCTGCAAAACCTCTCCCTGTCTGTCTGGCCTCAAGGTCCCTGCCCTCAAGTACAGCCACTTCTCTTGACCAGGACTTACAGACACACATGCACACTAGTAACAATGCCCAACAGAGGGCGCACTATGGTCACTGGGCTCCGTGTAGTTAAGACAACTGTGGTTTCCTTTTGGTCCTTTTTCAGCCCGTCAGGCTTTTTACTACCCAGGTCTGGCACGGTTGGATCCAGTCTAGGCTGGTCCGGTCTGGTATTGGAGAGAGAGTTTGTTTCAAGGGCTTTAGGAGATGGTGCAGATGGTGCTGCTACTGTTGTTCTTCATAGCCTCCCTCCTCTTCAGTTCTCTGGTGATCCTCCTCCTGATGCCCTCCAAGTACAAGCCTCGGTCAAACTGTCCCGCGCCCAGGGGAATACTACAAACACGCAGACAGACAAATACAACACAGCAGAGTTAAAATAAGTCCAAATAAAGGAAAGATTACTTAAATTCATATATTCGCACAGATTTACACATGCTGCTATTGATAAAACTCCTCTAACTGTACTAGAAACCGAGTGCATTTTAAATTGTGTACAGTACTACAGGAAACGGGCCCTGAAATATATTTAAAGGCAACTTGTAAAAGGTACAGTGTGTAATAGCGGAGTGTTAAGCGGCATCTAGTGGTGTCTATTCCCTTTACACACTGCACCTATAGATAAACTTGTATTAAGCATTGTTATATATCACAACCCTTAAAAAGCTGGTTTACTGTAAAACTACCAGCTGTTGAGAGAAATCCATACATTTTCCATACAATTCATACATGCATCCTTATTTTACATAATGTTTTTGCATTGCAATGAGACTCACTTGTCTCTGCCGGGCCTGAGTTTGACCTGGAAGACCCCGATGACGGGCCGATGGTCGGAGGTCTTGATGCCGGAGCAGCTGGTGTACTTGAGCACTTTAATGTCATCCGTCTGCCTGTTCCTGAACAAGATCCTGTCCTGTGAACACAGAGAGAGAGAGAGAGAGAGAGAGATGTAAGATGTCATATTAACAATTAACAGAGCAGTTGATTATGTTTTTCTCTTTTTTTTTCCTCACTGTGTATGATGGCGTTCTCTGTTTAGAAGTAGTGTCGTAGGTATCACTGCCGGAGTTAAACTTGTATGTGGGGAAGAAGTGTATTGGTGCTTCTTGGAACCCTTTAAAGATTGAACCTATAGGGAGAGAATAAGTACATTTGCAGGGTGAGAATCAATCAAGCACAATAATGTACTTCTATGAAAACTCACATAGATTTAGCCTCCTAAGTGCATGCGTACCATCCTTAATTTCCTTGGAGAGCTGGTCATGTTCTAACAGAGGGCCCATTTCACCGCCTACTGTACGTTTCAGGATGCTCTCCACGAACACACGGGGCTTACTCAGCCGAAAGTTAAAATCTCCAAACCAAAAGACCTGGTCGAATCTTGTGGTGACATCAGCTACAATGAAAAAAGACTCATTACCAAAAGATTGCAAAATTCTGAAAATACATAAAATAATATTTATCCCATTCATTGCCTGAATATGACATGTTTGAGAAACATGATACTGTAACACACAATGTAAAACTAACTACAACAGAGTTTGAACATGTTTTTCAAGGGTCTTACATGATGTGGAGCGGTAAGGGTTGGTGTCTGGAAGGCCTTTCGGTAGTGCAAGAGCCTCCACGATCTTGTTGTAATCTAGTATTCTCTCGTAAACTTTGGCATCTCCAGCTGGAAGAAGAACAGAATAACATGTTAAGGGAATGCGTAAAAACAGGGAATGGAATAACTCATAAATTACCTCTTAGACAATGTATGGACAGTATTTAATATTCACAAGAAGCTTGCCAATATGCTGAAAAATTTAAATAATACCATTACTTTTTCCTAGACGTGGAAGAGACACATTTCCCACTGTTGACACTCTTTCACTATGTTGCCACATCCTTCCTAAACTTAAGTACAAATCTCCGACCAGGCCTAGCTACAGCTCTCCTGATAAGAGCCTCTGGCTGTAATAAATCACTGCCTCAGCCCTGCAGCCTGCCTGACTTTGGGGAAATCCCCTCACTACTCACAGGTGAAATGTGATGTGATGAAGAGGAAGGAAGTGCCAAAAAAGGTAAAGGCGATTCCCACAGCCCCTTTGGTCTTGATCTGAGAGATGATCCTGGTGGTGACCGTGGCATGTTCCACCTCTGCATGGGTCGACAGGACAAATGTTGTAGGGAGTGGCAGAGACATAATAGTGTAATCAGTACAATACAAACAAACACACACACACACATTTTTCACAAAAAACGTGTATGCAGTGCACATAACAAAAACGACATTGTCACCACATTAAAATACTTTTGCCTAAAAATGATGAAGCATCTGGACTTATTTAAAGCGAGGCATGGCAGGTAAATACATAATTTGTTCTCATTCAACTGGTACATCTAGAGATTTTTGACTATTTAGCTTCTATCACATGCCTTCTTTCACACTAGTATACATAATAGGTCCAAAATGTACATTTAGGCGATTATTTTACTAAACCTTGTCTGCTTGCATCTTTAATGGCCATTAGTTTAAAAAGAAAATCTAAATTCTCTGAACCACAAATCTCAACTTCTAAAGCGCGTATATCAACTAAGCTTTCCATAATCATTCCTTTTCCTGTATTATATGAATTGGGACTGACCTGAGCAGAACCAGATGAGGTCTCTTCTGACAAATACGGTGAGATACAAAACACCATGCGACGCCGCGTAAAGCATAACGTAGTAAGGTCCCAGAGTCTCCTGAAGACGGGTCTCCCACTCCCTCCTGCACACACACAGTCACATACACAGTAGTCACACACACAGCCCTGATAACTCATCTTTATTTCGTAATCACGATCAAATGAAACACAATGTACCTGTCAGGACAGCCCTCCTGGACCCCAATAATATAAAAGTCTTGTGCAAATTCAGAGTCTGTGGGAAGAAGGAGATCATCTAAGTTGCCAGGGAGTCCCTAGGAAATGATGGAAACTTGGTTAGAAGTTTGAAGTTCTTGGACTGTCAGAAGCTTCAGAATCATGATTCCCACCCTACCTTCTCTCCCTGCATGTTCCATGTGGCTACGTAGACGCCCAACTTCCTCTCGGGGAAATAGCGGTCCAGCTCCTCGGCCCCGAGCAGGGCTCCGCTCCCCAGCACGCTGCCCTCCAGAAAGCTCCTAGAGAATACACACGGGAGAGGAAACATTAGCACTTCTACTGGCAGCCAAGTCGCATGGCAGGAGGCAGTGGAGGAAAAAGCAGGAAGCAAGTTTCTCTCAGATGTTCCAGGAATAATTAAAAAGTTAAAAATAGACTTTTGTGTGTCACTGGTGAGTCGGAGAAGGGTAAACCTAATAACAGTGAAAGGAATTCTTATTTTCTGACACTTTTATTTTTTTTGTATATAAGAAAAGCAACGATTCTGCTTTCACAGATCTTCATAATCTTCACTGTAACATTGCTTTTCTTAGAATAAATACGTCAGCAGAAAACGAGACAGTGTGCGAGAGTTCCTTTCATTGTCAGGTTGTCACTTGCCTACATCTAAATGAGAAGAATTTAACTCCAGGTGTCCGTGAAAGAGAGCTTCTAATAGCCTTCTGACACCTTAAAGAGTGAGCCTTAACATGCAGCTTAAAGAGGGACTCCGGGTCCATTATCTACATGGTCTACAATCCCTTCCACTGTACCTGTTCCTGACATCCTGTGGTCTGATGGGGCTGAGCACGCTGCAGGTGGACCTCATGGAGTTGACAGAGGCGCTGTCCGACCCAATGTTGTCCAGAAGCCGGCTGTCGCTCAGGTTCCTGTGGAGTCTGCTGTCCGTGGATTTGCCTCTGGCCAACACGCCATAATCCAAACAGTCCCTGTTAATCCTATTAGCCTCCAAAGAGGTTGACCCAAGGCTCTTGTCCAGCGGGGGCAGTGGCCCTGTGGCCTGCACCGGAGCCAGGCGCACCTTGGCAGACTTCACCCTCCGGTCGGTGGGGTCGCTCTGCTGGCTGGACGGACGGCTGCTTTCATTATCAGACAGACTTCTCCCTCTGGCCCTCAACGCTGGGGATCCTGTGGTGTTTCAAAATAAAACACATGAATAAGATCCAATACAACGATTATTTTAACTATGAATTGTTGCCTTTGCCAACAAAAAAATTATGAAAAATAACTTTAAATGTATGACACTGCCATGACTCATTAACATGAAAAAAAAGAAAAATAATGAAAACTGACTTCCACATGTGTATTTCTGAGAATCCTGTTGCATTTAATCAGTCATGTGTCTTAAAAACATAAGCAATGACATCATCCAAAACACGCAGACTTCTCATGTGATCTCATCTAAATGGGTTAATGTTAAAATTCTATCTTATTTGTTCCCATTCAAACCACATCCTGAGCTAAATAAAAGTCAAACGTTAATAGTGATTCTTAAGAAGAGATTGAAAAAGAGGATACTGACTGTGCCTGCCTGAGGTCTCCAGACCAGGAGTTCCACCACTCTCAAGCCCAATATGTAAAGGCTTGGTCACTTTGGAGTCGCTCCTGACGGTGGCAGAACCTTCCAGAACCAACCCATCTGGAGTGGCAGGTGTCCTTTCCTCTTTGAGCGAGTCTGTGGATGAACCAATCCCAGCCGGGTCGCTCAAACTATCCTGGCTATTCTTCCTCAGCCTCCATGTTTTTCTTTTAGCCCCCTCCGCCGAGACACTTTTGCTGGTCTTTGAATGCCTGGGAAGCAACGGAGGCCGAGGCTGGTATGGACTGACCTCTCCCTGTTTGTTCTTAGCAGCAGCAGTGAGTTTGAGGACGTCATTGTTCTCCTCCTTGCAGGCCTTGGCGTCGACTAGAGAGGGCTTGAGTGGCCTGCTGTCGTTGACAAGTGAATCTCCTTTCTCAGGAGCCTCTCGGGACCGATGGAGGGGATTTTCCTCTCCATCCTCAGTCATCCTCTCCTCATGTCCGACACCAGCTGTGGTCGGCTGGATGGAGCGTTCTCATCGCTCACTGACACACACCTGAACACACAGGAGCAGACAAAATTATACATTGAGTTATTATTTTAGTTAGTTAACTTGCCACAGGAGACATGGTGTAGAATAAACTATTACATATATCCGGTTATACATGTACATATGTTTATTGCTTAAATCTAGGGACATCTTCATTGTTTACCACACAGTAAAGCCAGAAACTTTTATTACTTAAATTTTTAAATTGAATTTACTTTATTACTACTTTAGTTATATGATTATAACTATAGCTATGGGATTTTACATGTATTAATATGTTTATATTTGGCAATATTGTGTTATTACATTTATGCAGCTAATAAAGCTTGTTAAATTGAAATTGAGTATTAGCCACGTTAACAGCATTAGCGAAGTGTGTTAATAAGTTATGTTTCTTCAGGTTATAGTTAGGAAGCTTTATTTTTAACACTTGCAATTAAATACACTTTTAGCGTAGCAAATGATCATATAGCATACAATTCAAGTTTACACATAAAACGCTAACATTAGCGAGCTCATAATAATTAGCTAAATACAGCTAAATATTAGCGATGTAAAGGCTAGCCGAGCTAACGTTTGACTGTATTAATACATAGGTAATGTTGGTATTCTCCGTCAGCTTATGCAGTGATTTCACTGTTTTCAAGATGTAGTAAAGTTACCTCTCGTTTACTTTCAGAGTGGCTAATATATGTAGGTAAAGTAGCCTTAGCTTGATGACTTCCTTAGCAACGTTTGACAACAGATTTTGTAACCAAGACAAGACAGTCAGAAGAGAGAGCAGAGCGCGTGCCACAGCGCCACGCGGTGCTGAGGAGGTGGAAGCACATGCAACACAAACCAGCTGTGTTTATCACCTGTCTGGTGATTATCTACCACTTACCACCTACGATTGAATACATAAGCCAGGAAAATATAGCATGAAAAAAATTATTGCTCAATGTGAATACCTCCAAACAAGCAAAAGGTATTCCTCATATTTATTTTCTCATTTAATGTCAGTTGAACACTTTGACTGGCAATGTGTGATGGATAAAACACATTTCTATTTTAATCAGTAAAATGTATGACGATAAACTGAAAATACACACAAAAATGATCAAGTTATTTCAAATGATTTAAGAAGAAGTAAAAAATATTTAATTTTTTTAAATGACATTTTCAAATGTATTCCCATTTCCCTTACATCTATTAAAACCACCTGCCCTAATAAATGTATTTTAATTCATGTTTCTACATATTTAAATGTATTCAAAGGACACCTTGCTACTTTTTTAATCCAAACATTACTGGGTGTTATCCTATTTGTGTACACAAAATCACATATTTCATTTGCATGTTTCGCTACAATATTATTATATTGTTTTAACCATGTTAAGCTTTCAAGAAAGTATTATTATTACTGTGCTTTTGGATTTACATGTCACTGGGTGTTTTCACGTAACCTATACAAGTTAACACGTTCAAAAAATGTCCACACACTACTGAAGTCAAATATTTAAAACACACTCTTTGTCAAGAACAAAAAAACAAAAACAAAAAAACAACAACAACAGAAACAGTTGTTGCTAGCAAAACAGTGACTGAATACCCCATGTCAAGTGTGTTACCCCTCTAACCATGTCGGTGGCCCCTGGAATCATGGACAATCCTTCCATATATTCTGTGCCTTTCTATGACGTTGTTGCTGGCTCAGGGGGTTTAGACAAAAGGGCCTGTCGGTGGGCCAGGTATAAAAGCAAAGGGTTAAACCAGGTAGAGTACAGTTTAGTGCAAGAGCAGCAGCATAGCAGCAGCAACCCACTGACCAGCAACATGACTTCCTCTGGCATGAACATGATGAGCAAGGTCAGTCTTATGCATTTTTTATTTCAGTAATATTTTAATACTTCTATGATGTGCAACATACATCTCTACAACATGGCTCCTGTGCTTGACATATAACCAAAGCCTTTTCCCTTCTCTCTCTCTCTCCCTCAGATTATCTTCTACGAGGAGAGGAACTTCCAGGGTCGTTCTTATGAGTGCATGAGCGACTGCCCCGACATGTCCTCCTACCTGAGCAGGTGCCAGTCCTGCAGGGTGGAGAGAGGCTGCTTCATGGTGTACGAGCGCCCCAACTTCATGGGCAACCAGTACTTCATGAGGAGGGGCGAGTATGCCGACTACATGAGCATGATGGGAATGACCGAGGGCATCAGGTCCTGCCGTATGATCCCCATGGTAAGATCTCACACCTGGCTAGATTTACTGTAGACCACATCTCCACACTCCACACAATATCTCTAATATTATCATTTGCAAAATTGGCATTAATTTTTTTCCACACCAGATAAAGGGGATAAAACACCCTGTAGATTGTCTTCTTGACTTGGCCTAAGAATGTAATATAATGCGACTTGGTCTACCATTCACGCACTGCCAGGATGATATGTATATCACAATAGGTGATGTATCATGATTTATTGAAGAAACCAAGCAATGCCATGTTGAATCAGACTTTAAACATGCTATATAGCCGTTATAGAATGATCCTTGCTTCAAAACCACATTTTGTGACACTGGACTGTGGGATTGGCAGTCAAATCGGGCTCCTTCCATCATAATTGTCGAATAGTCGACTATTCAGAGTCACCCCCCTAGATTCATATAGCAAGCTTTGTAGAGCCCATGCTAAAAAAAAAAACATTGAATCAATCGTATTAACCCCACTCCTCTTGTGCCCCCCCCCCCCCCCCCCAACAGTACAGGGGAAACTACAGGATGAAGATCTACGAGAGGGAGAACTTCGGCGGTCAGATGCACGAGCTGATGGACGACTGTGACAACGTGATGGACCGTTACCGCATGTCCAACTGCATGTCCTGCAACGTGATGGACGGCCACTGGCTGATGTACGAGCAGCCCCAGTACAGAGGCAGGATGATGTACATGAGGCCCGGAGAGTACAGGAACTTCATGAACATGGGCGGCAGCGGCATGAGGTTCATGAGCATGAAGCGCATCACCGACTCCTGCTATTAGAAAACACTCTATGCACTGAATAAATCTGTCACAACCTGAAACCGCTCATGTGTTCATGTCATAGTTTTTTATTCTGTATCTAAAGTCTTTCCTCTTAGTCACACAGTTAACACCACAAACACTGCCATTGCTGGATGTTGGTTTTTAGACAAAGCTGAGAAGGTTTCTCATTCATATTAGCTTATAACTCTGATTTCCCATCCACATTTTCACAACAACTTTATAATCTCAAGTTTGCCATTTAGTTTTCAGTCATTTACAGAAATGTATAATAACAACAACAACAACAACAACAACAACAACAACAACAACAACAATAATAACAATAATAATAATAACAATAACAATAATAATAATAACAATAACAATAACAATAACAATAATAATAATAATAATAATAATAATAATAATAATAATAATAATAATAATAATAATAATAATAATAATAATGCAATCTTATAGATAATATATAATATTTATGAAGTTTATACTGGGAATATGTAGAAAATATGTCAAAAAGGTCCTGAGTTGATTTTCATACCCTTACTTCACTGGGTTTAACGCAATCAACCTCACATACGGTATGATGTATACCATAGATTAGATTTGCATGTCAGAAACCATATTTAAAGCATATAGCCATCTATATACTTTATATGTGGGCAATATGGGCAACATATTAGGCAATATAATACGAGATCACAAACTGTTACCTTAACATTTTTGTACAAAGATGGTTTGAGACACACACAGACAAGTTTATGTCTCAGACCTTGCACTCAGAAAACTGAATATTCAATGTTGAAGTGTTAGATTTCCTTGTGTTCTGTGCAATAGGCCTGGTTACCATCTGTGAAGCCTTCTGATTGAGAAGCAGTGATCCGTATACTGCAGCCATCCTGCTCTAAAATAAGCTCTTTGTCAGATATAACATTTGCACAGACTTAGAGGAAGTTTAGTCTAATTCTGAGTGGAATTCAAACCGTTGTGTCTAGAGTCTTGCATAGTAAACTTGGACATTGTCACATAAATACGGGGATAGCTCAGATTCTCTGAATGTATTAACACAGCTCTAATTGTCCTGAGATGTAAATATTGTCTTTGGAGCGCCTGGGTTTATTTCTGCTTGACTGTGTGTTTCCTGCAGCCCTGGTTTAATTAGAAAGACAATAATATTGCATGGCAAACACCAAACCTGCTTAACTTTTGCACATTGGCAATGCCATTGTTAGAATGCTTCTATTAGCATTTAGCTAAAAGCGTGTTGCTCTTCCTCCAGTTGTGTACAGCTGATTATAAATACATAATAATACATATACAGTATTTTTTACTAAATGTTTTGAACTTCCATTTTCCCATTTTGGCCTCATTGACCCGAGCGCATACAACTAGTTATTGAATAAAATAGAGGCAAAATGTTTTTGGACCTTAACAAATACTCAGTTGAAACGTGACATGCTACTTATCACAATCTACATTGTGTCAAAGTTACAGTCACAAAGCCATTAAACATTAATCTGTGCAATAATTGTCTTCAGGATCGTTTGCTGTTCGGTGCATATACTGTATGTATAAATCACTGCCTCTCTCCAACAAGATACCTCCATATACATATAGGTTTTTGTTGCATGCCTCAGAGGAGGATTAGAGAAGCACATGTCTCTGTATCTTTCCTTTCTCTTTCCTCTTTCTCTCGTCTCCTTCCTCCAGAGAAATGGCCCATTCAGCGAGTGAGTGAGCGGGGAATCGATGCCCTGATACCAGATTCAGCCTAATGAGGATCAGAAACATCTTAATAAAGACCCATAATCCACCACTTAATCCCTCATTACAGAATCATCTGCATTCACTCGGTCTTGCTCCGTGCCGCCGCAGTGATGGCTCATTCAGGTCCATTGTTCTGCCTGGCCTCATCTCACACCCAGGGCTACGTTTCCCTTTGTCTCCCCTTTGGTGTCAGTTATATTTGATCCGCTCTCATTAGACTTTCAGACGAGATGGGCCTGAAAATAGTGCTTTTGTGTGCACTTCTACGCTATCTCCTGTCTGAAATGGAAAATGGGACATATGCTTAATGAGGTGGGGATGGACTGGGACCTGCTGCCGCCCGACAGACAGAGATAGGGAGCGTATTGTGTGGAGAGAAGGCTGTGTGACCGATACTGTTAAAGGACACACTTTCAAGGCCACATCCGTGTCAGTGATTATGACTTCTGAGAGTGTGGAAATTACCCTGAAGTGGGACAGATGGATTAAAGTTTCATGCTGAGCCCTTTAGAGATTCTGAGTCCGTGATTTACTTTAGTGCAGCATTAACACAAAAGTTAGGGAAGTTTCCCCAAGTTTTACTACACAGAGTATACCAATTATCACATAGACTAAATGCACAGCTTAACAAGTTACTACCATGCTATTGCAGCATACATTGCTCTTTCTCTCATTCTTTTTTTTATATTACTTTCAGGTAGTATTGGTCTAGACCGAGATCATGTCGTGACCAAGACCAAGACTAGACCAGTGTGAGTCGCACACTGATTTGAAATGTATTTATTTGAAAGGGACAATGCACATTAATTAACACTAGCACCACAGTCCATCATGTCAATGTACCAGATTTAGCAAAACAGGAAAATTTTCAATTGCAGTCCCTCATCCGCACGACACACTTAATGAAAAACTGTGAAACATTCAAACTATAGGCTCCTCTCAAATTGATCGGAAACATCCACATTCCCATAAAAACCCTCACAAAAAAACTAATCCAGATTCATTCATTCACCTCTTTGACATACTGTATACTGTATGTGTGTGTATATATTCAGTTATGCTAATGCAGTTGTGGTCTTGAAATAAAATCCAAGTTGTCTTCGTCTGAGACCGAGACAAGACAAGGCCTTCAGTACTACCACACTTCCTTCGGGGCGCCAATGAGAATGTTCAAATACACATAGGCGATTTAAAGGTCCTGCACACCCACCCACACACACACGTGTTTTCATTTGCACCAACTAATTAGACCTCCACTCAGACTGAAGTTGGGTGGGACAATGCTGGGAATCACAAGATATCACCAAACACTATGCACTGATAACAATGATAACAGTGTAAACTGTCCAACCCCGGTCCGACAGCTATAGTGACAGAGCTTTCAATATAAATCACAGTCTGTACCTAATTCTTAATGTATTAAAAATTGAGGATTATTATTATAATTTTTTTTTAATATCAGTCAGTACAGCAGCATGCTGTCATGAGTACTGTGGATGGCAATGGTTATGAACAAAATGCCAAGTAAAATAAACCCCATCCAGTGTTAATAGAGGAAGATAAATCTGTCTTTCTTTAGGTGAAGCAGTGAGATGATCCTCGTGAGGGTTGGATAATTAGCCCCATGTAGGTGTGGAGGAAAAGCCTGATTCTTAACTAACTACCCCTCCCTCTTCATTACTGTGTACTGAGGTGAATAGGGGGCGGAGGGGGATAAACAAAACAAATAAAACTCATTAATGGTACCCATGTGGCTACAAATCCCCCATCTGCACTATACTAACGCACCACAGACATCATTAGCCCCAGTCAAAGGAGCTATCGTTATTCCTCCGGATATGAACGCAGATCAAAGCCTGCTACAGTTCATTGTCTTTTAACCTGAGGCAGAATGCTGAAATCAGAGCTCCTTTTCTGGCAGGTATTCATGTGTTCCTCCCTGATCTCTGCCAGGGGAGACCTAGAAAATCACTTAACATAGTAAAAGCAAATCTTGAGAAGAAAACATTCATAATGATTTCTCCAATGGTGCACCCATGGCATTTTCTTGATCTGGAGAATTGATTTTGTTTTTGATGCTGCAAAACAGATTATTTTGTAGTTCTGTAAAAAAAAGTTTGCTAAATTCTACATGAAAGTTGTTTTCTCATACGATATGATTTTCCAATAGGTTATTTTGCTCCAATCCAATTTGTATTTGGTTACCAAGTGTTTGCATGCTAACAAGCTAAACTATCAAGGTGAACATAGTAAACATTATAGTTACTGCTTAACACCGACATAACTTATTATCATTGTGACATTGTTTATTTATCCATCTATCTATCTATCTATCTATCTATCTATCTATCTATCTATCTATCTATCTATCTATCTATCTATCTATCTATCTATCTATCTATCTATCTATCTATCTATCTATCTATCTATCTATCTATCTATCTATCTATCTATCTATCTATCTATCTATCTATCTATCTATCTATCTATCTATCTATCTATCTATCTATCTATCTATCTATCTATCTATCTATCTATCTATCTATCTATCTATCTATCTATCGTATATGTTTATCTTTTCATCAAGCACTCAAAATTTAAACTTGTAGTTTGATAACTAAATACCTGCAGTGAGCAGTTGATCAGTTTAACACTGCGTCACAATCAATCAATCCTCCCCAGAGGTCATGTTTTGCCGAAACATGCTGAGTTACAGTTTTTCTCAGTTGCTTTGGTGCTTTTCTCAGATCACAATGAAAATTCTCATAACTATTAGTTCAACCTCCGCAACATTTAGTCATTTGAGCACATCATAGTAGCAATTTCTCCTTCCTCTGAACAAATTGCAAATGCTTTTGGACATGTATCAGTTGCTTTGCAATGAATTTGCCTCCTTCTTTACTGAGAAAATTCACAAAATTAGACAAGCTGTCACTGCATCAATACCAAGTTCAACATATGTGTTCCCTCATAAAATCAATTCAAATGCAATGACAGAATTTTATCTTATAAACCACAAAAACCTGGAGGACATTATACAACACCTGAACTCCTCATCCTGTTGCCTTGACATTCTGCCCACAGGCTTCTTTAAAACTGTTTTTAGCTGTATGGCCTCAGATGTTCTACAAATTGTCAACACGTCCCTTCAGACAGGTGTATTCCCACAGGCCCTGAAAACAGCAGTCATCAAGCCACTACTAAAAAAGACCAATCTAGATACATCACTCATGAAAAATTATAGGCCCATATCTAACCTACCATTCTTAAGTAAAATCATTGAAAAAGCTGTTTATCAACAGTTAAATAACTACTTAGCAATGAATAACTGCTTTGATGTCTTCCAGTCGGGATTTCGACAACACCACAGTACTGAGACTGCTCTGGTTAAGGTCCTCAATGACATCCACTTAAACACAGACAGTGGCAAAAGTTCTGTCTTAGTTTTACTGGACCTCAGTGCCGCTTTTGACACAGTTGACCACAGCATATTGCTAGATCGACTAGCAAACTGGGTTGGACTTTCTGGAACTGTACTAAGCTGGTTTGAATCCTACTTAAAGGATAGAGACTACTATGTGTCAATAGGCAATTTCACATCTGAGCGGACAAATATTGAATGCGGGGTCCCCCAAGGTTCCATTCTTGGCCCTCTTCTATTTAACATCTATATGCTCCCACTAGCTCAGATTATGAATAAGAACAAATTATGCTACCATAATTATGCAGACGACACACAAATTTACATAACCATATCACCAGGAGACTACAGTCCGATACAGGCACTGAGTAAGTGCATTGAACAAATCAATGATTGGATGTGCCAAAATTTCCTTCAATTAAACAACGATAAAACTGAAGTAATTGTCTTTGGTGCCAAAGATGAACAATTAAAAGTCAGCGCACAGCTTACATCCGTTATGTTAGAAGCCACACCCCAAGCCAGAAATCTTGGTGTTGTTGTAGACTCCGACTTGAATTTCAAGAAACACATAAAATCAATTAATAAATCAGCCTACTACCACCTAAAAAACATATCAAGAATTAAAGGGCTTATGTCTCAGCAAGACTTAGAAAAACTTGTCCATGCATTTATCTTTAGTAGACTTGACTACTGTAACAGTGTCCTTGCTGGCCTTCCAAAAAAATCTATCAGACAGCTTCAGCTAATTCAGAACGCTGCTGCTCGAGTCCTCACTAGGACCAAAAAAGTGGATCACATTACCCCAGTTCTGAGGTCTTTACACTGGCTTCCAGTCACTCAAAGAATTGATTTCAAAATACTGATGTTGGTTTATAAAGCACTAAATGGTTTAGGGCCAAAATACATTACTGATATGCTGATAAGTTATGAACCGTCCAGAGCCCTTAGGTCGTCTGGGACAGGTCTACTTACAGTCCCTAGAGTTAGGACTAAACGAGGAGAAGCAGCTTTTAGTTTTTATGCACCAACAATCTGGAACAAACTCCCAGAGAACTTGAGGTGTGCTGCAACTCTCAGTTCTTTTAAATCGAGTCTGAAGACTTTTTTGTTTCCATTTTAACCTGCAATTTTCATTCTATTTGCTTCTTTTATTAAATCCAGTTTTCATGTTTTTATTTTATTTATTTTTTTTATTTGCTTCTTTTAATCGCTTTTAAATGTTTTATAATGTGTTTTATGTATTCTAATCTTGCCCCTGTAAAGCACTTTGAGTGGCCTTGTGTCTGAATTGTGCTATATAAATAAACTTGCCTTGCCTTGCCTTGCCTTGCCTTTCATACAATTCTCTGCTGTTTTATAACATTGTCATTTGCTTATGTCATGTCGGTCAAAATGAACTATACTTATGGATGCTGAATAGTCGTTCCCAATAAAACTAATAGTCTTCATTTCATTGCTTGAGTCATTGCATACAAAATTGTTGAACTAGTTATCAAATTCTTTCAAGCAAATTGTATACCTTTTCTTTATCATAGATACTTTCCTTGCTACATTGCAAGGGATAATATCCGTTGTGATGCAGATGAAAATATGTGGCCAGACAGACAGGAACGTCTGGATGTGCCAGAAGGATTTACCTGTATATTTTCAGTTACAATATGTCCTGTTATATTGTTCACAGTTGTGCACAGCTCTACCAAAAGGTAGGTTTTTTATGTTTGTTCTAAATAAGTGACTGAAGTGTATTTTTCTTTTGCACAATGCTGTAGAATTGCAAAGAGCATATTCAGTGTCTTGTACTCACTTACTCCCCTAACTACAGCAATGTGTAACTTTACTGTAGTTTTCAAATGGCTGTACAAGTAGTGTATAGTGCTGTCTTGAGCATTTTCAGGTAGTGTCACCGAGTTCTGACCTTTTTTTTGCATTGGAAAACACTGAGAGAATAAACTGTCATAATGAAAACATGACGAAGCCATTTGACTATCTTGTTCATAAACGATGGTGTCAAAACTTCTCATTTTGATGACACTGGCAGTTTCATTGACATGAATACTTGCTTTTGAGGAATAGTCTATCCATTTTGAGCAAGTGAGGTTTTGCAGTTTGCACTAATTGTTTTGAGAAATGCACTAACTGCTGTACAAATGTTAATAGTGATGTGAGAAAAGCACCAAAGCGACTGAGAAAAACTGTAAATCCTTACCAATCCACTGGCTCATTTCACACACATTTGCATCTCTGATCCTCTGTGTCCCAAACCCCACAACCCCAATGACTACATGTCTGACAAGGGCAGCGTAATGACTGCTCAAGTACGATGGGCCTCAACACACACTGACAACTTGATCTCATCACCCATTTACATGCCACATTTCCCTCCTGCTCACACACACACACACACACGCACACACACACACACACACACACACACACACACACACACACACACACACACACACACACACACACACACACACACACACACACACACACACACACACAGATGCTGTGTTACCTGTTTGCATTTGGCAGAAACAGAGGCAGGTGCAGCGGTTTTCTCCTCGGGGCAGCTTACAACTGTGACGGCTGTAACTGCTAGCTGAACATGTGCCAACTTACACGCTGTTCTAATCACACATGATAGCAGCCAACAGACAGCAGACACACATTACAGGCCTCGGGCACTCAAGCAGTGGGGCTGCAGCCAGCCGTGACCACATCAGGCACACACTAACACACACACACACATACACACACACACACACACACACACACAAACACACACACACACACACACACACAGTGCAAGATAGAAACAAAAAACGAGAGTAAAACATAACCCTGTCCACTGCTTAGATTAAGGTGGCCCCATTTTCTATCAAGAAGAGATAACAGTCTACACAACAATGGAAGTACTCAATGTGCTCCCTGATCCAAATTCTTTATGATGTTTTTCATCTTATTTTTGCTATTTTAGTCTGTTCGGTACAACAGAACAGCTAGTGCATGCCTGTCCCTCCTCTGTAGCTCTTCTGAAGATGCCTTCCATATTTTTCCAATCAAAGGTTTTAGTGTGGAGTTTTTCTATATTCGAATCGAGGGTGTTAGGATAGAGTGATGTTTGCTGTACAGACTGTGCAGCAAACATCTCTAGCTAAAGAGATAAATCCTTTGACAAAAAAAAGCTGATAACTGGACTTTTAGTTAAAGTTTAACTTTATTGTCACCAAAAGGGGATTTGTCCACAACATTTGGGCCATTTACTCTTCTTTGTAAAATCTTAATTTGCAATAAACACAACAATAGCTGAATACATTTAGGCTGCAACAAGTGCTGTTATTTTTTTTTTTTTTTTTTTAAATACTGGAGTTGCCACCTGTCACTGTAGTTTGGATCCTTTTATGTTCTTTTGTCAGATTTAATATGCGTCTGCCGCCCAAAGTATCTTTAGTTTTTGCCCTTACATCGAAAACACAAAACGAAGAGTCTTCTCCCTCCTCTTGTGCTTCACTTAACCCCTAGCTCTCCTCCTCTTCTTCCAGCGATCACTGATAAAAAACCTTTTTAAACCTCTGCTCTGTAGGAGGAATGTGAAGGCTCTGGCGCTGTGTCTTTGTCTCTCCTCTCCTGTTTGTTGCAGTTGGACGCCTTGGGAAACACTGGAATTCAGTCCGCTCGTAACACCACATACCCAGGAAGTGGTGGTCGGGGAGTGGATGTAGCAGTAATGGGAGAGAGTTTGGGCCTATTGTGTCCCATTGTTTGCACACATCCATATCCCTACAGTCACCCTGCTCTGGTCAGCAGTAGTGGGGTGAGAGAGACGCTGCCCTCTGGCCTCTGACCTTGTAATGGAGTGGCAGGTCGAGTGTGGTTATCAGCATTAACATGGATAGCATAACACAACCCACTATGGAAACATATTAGAAATGTTCCTAAAGACAGGGATGAGGGGTGGATTTCTCCTGGATGGAATGGGTTCTTTGTTTAGTTTTAGTTTTTTTTCCACACTAGCAGCTCCAGGGTCAGTGGGTCCACCACTTTGGTCTGGACTAAAATATAGATCTAGGCAAGTAGCCACTATTGTTTGCATTTCTCTGAAATGTTGTATAAACATTCAACAACAGTTGATTTGATGGACTTGTTAGCTTTCTAAAGCACACTTTCAGCAGATGCAGAGGAGAATTAACCAAGTTAAACTGTTGAGTTCTGCTGCAAGTGAACCCTCTCACATTAAATGTATTATTTTGATCCATTGTTAATGAGAAAATACCTTAGATAGTAAATAATAGGAAAATACAGATTTCAGCAGCTTTAGATATTAGAATGCTTCATTTCTGACCCTGCTGCTTATCAAAACATTTGAAAAGGTGAGGAAAGACCCTGCATAACACTCATGATGAATTGTTTTCTTCCTTCTTTTTTTTTCTTTACTTTTGAAATATCTATTGTTCTGTCTGTTATCTTTTCTAGCCCATGCAGGACCTATAAATGTTCTCTGCAAAGCTCAAAGGAGGAAGTGAAGTAGTCGATGTAACTCTTTATGACCTGTGAGTCTGCCTCATTGGATTAACCTCTGGCCTTTGTCACATTATCCACTTACCAAGTCGATGAGGTAAAAACAAACAACTCCAGTAGCTGAGTTTATTCGCTGTGTCTTTGCTTTAAAGACATTTGTCCACATTTGAACCAGAATTTGTTTTAATGGTCTAATAATACTGCACATTTCCTACAATACTGAGCTTAAATTAAGAGTCATATGTTTCAGTATCTTGCTATTCCCTTTGAGAATTCAGCAATAACCACTGAAGTTGCACATTAGTAATACATCAATTGGGCTTTTGACTTGATCAACTTTAACTAATATATAATCAACAGGTGAGCTCTGTGTTAGATGCTACCAATTTAACCTCAGGCAGTTGTGGTGTGAGGGCGCTGATGAGGCCCTGTTGACCCACAGTGACCTATGACCTCTCTCCTTAGCCCAGACCTTTTAATATAACCTCAGTAGATCAACTCCATATGGCGATTCAGAGGGGAAAGCCTGGCAGAGGCCACTCTAGAGTAACTTAATTATAACTCCCCCTACGCCTGGATCAGTGGAACATACCAAACCTTATGAAGATGACAATGATCAAAGGATGTATTAACTTCTAACAATAAATTATACAGTGTGTGTGTAAAATTGGTAATAAGGCATACAGTAATAACATATTTTCTCCCTTTGAAGCCTGGTTTCAGAGCACTTGTGTTAACGCACAGCAGTGATGTGGGATGGGAGGTTCGAATTGTGGCCTTTTAAATACCGCAAATGTGAGGCTACTAGTCGGGTTAGGTAGTCATAGTCTGTGCCCATTAAAATATTGCTATCCGCTTTATCTCTGCCCTGTTATACACAAACAGATTATCAGTATCTAGAGCTTGTGGCGTGGCCTGTGCATGTTGACACAGCTGCAGTCTGGGTGTAAACTGTTCAGGATGCACCTCTCTGCTGCCGGCCAGCCCAGCAGCTTCACCAAAACACAAAGGCTGGAAGGAGTTTCTTCCACCCAATGTGTGAAACCAGTCTGAGAACATGTTACTTTTGACCTGAACAAGGAAAGTGTCTTTGTGGGAAAGAGGAAAGTGTCTTTGTGATGGGTAAAAATGACATTTTGTTGGATCCGAAAAACACTTTCTTACTTATTTGATATCATAGTTTTCAACAACACAGTGGTGGAACTTTTGGACTTTTTACTTCATTACATTTATCTGACTGCTATAGTTAGAGAATAAAAATTACTCATGAAAACTGACCCAGTGAAGGGCAATCTTTTGCCAACGCAATAATAGGTTAACTTTGCACCCACACTGTAAAAATGCCTATATTCGAACCAACTAATGATCTTTTGTTAAGATAACTTATCATTCATCAGTAATGTAACTTCAAGTTTTGAGTTCTATTTACTGAAACTTCCAAAAAGTAAAACTTGTGCCAACTCATTATTTTAAAAATAAGTATGAAAGTAACATTTTCCTTACATATGAATGATAGGTTGCTTTGAAAGTTTGAGTTCTAAAGTGCACAGGTTGAATAACTGTTTACTTTTACCTCACTTTTATTTGTGTTGGAGTGTTTTTGCATTGTCTTATTACTTTAACCTAGTAAAGTATCTTTACTAGAGTACTTCCTCCAACACTGCCACAGCTGATGCATCTACTGATGCATAAAAAAATACATGGTATAAAGGCAGCAGGGTGATACATTACCTTTCATCGCCAGAAGGGGGCAGTGGTGCTATTACCCTCACTTGTATCTCAGTTGCTGTTGAACCAAAATGGGATTCTCCAATTCTACAGCGCATCACATAAACCAGATATCTTCAACAAAGCCAAACATCTGAAACAGAAACTTGACAGGGAAGCTGAACTCTTTCCCTTTGTCGACACCAGATCTAAGACGGCGCAGAGATCTTTGCAATCAGAGTTTCAGTATCAGGATGAGGGGAAGACACTGTGGTGCAGAAAACTGCCCTTTGTCTAGCCCCTTACCTTGTCCTCAAACTGTGCTCAAAGATTTAGCTTTGTGTGACTATGGGTGTTAATGTATCCAGTGGACAATGGTTTCAGATGGACACTCCACAGGGACAAGTGTTCTGAGATCTATATTTAAAACTGTATATCCCTGTGTTTTGTTCCTGCTCCGGGCTGCGTATAGGTTTTCTGTATTGTTGTGTGTAGGTAGGGGGCTGATGGGACAGAGGACATCCTCTTTGTAAAGTGTAACAGGTGCTGCAGGGGGGGTGGGGATTCCCCAGGGACCAATGGGGAAGAGAACTGTCTGCGAATAGAACATCTGAAAGGCAATACAAGGTGATGCAGCAGCAAAAATAGGTAATCGTTTGGTTTTTCTGTGTTTATTTTTTTTACGAAACGTTGGGTTGATGGATTAGTCCACTGGTAAGAAATGAACTGCCTGCAATTTTTATAATCATTATTCTATCAAGCAGGTGCACACCTTAAGTTGTGTGGAATTAGAAACTTTACTTTGATTTGTTTAAGGACCAAAACCATCAAAACATGAGTGCAAGTAATGAAGTGTGCGGGATCCCTTTGGTCATTCACTTCTCAAGTTATGTGTCGATGTGCTTTTCTCCTTTTTATATGATTTCAAAATGACAACGTTTGGGTTGTTTTCGACTGGTTGGACACATCATTTCAAGAAATCACATTGGGTCCATAGCTGAAACACTGAGCTGTAGTTCACTTTGGAGACGACCGAACAGCCTCCAAATAATGTCTGATGAAACTTAACGGGGAAACATCTGCCAGGGAGAAAGAACTGTCCAATTTGCCAGTAAGACATTTCCGATTGCAGTATTAATTGAGATAGAAAAAACATCCCCAGAATTCTTTATCTTATTTTCTTTGACTGAACAGTCTACACTCAAGGTCCATTTACTCTCTTATGTCAGGGGTTTTAAAAGGTATCACAGTCCACATAAGTCTCCATTATAGTGAGCACTTGTCCATGATGGCAAACCTTTATACACAGTCAACAAGTTGAGCTTGACCTATCCTATCCTGATGAAGATTTGATGATGTGATCAATACAACAAGAGAATAAAAACTGCTCCAAGGAGTGAACTGTCAAGCTATATCCTCCAACTCTATTAATGCAGCTGTAATGATAGTTGACATAATTTCAGAAATACCTGAGAAAAAAAACTATAACTACTCAAGTCCTCGCCCTTTACTAAGAAGAATAGCATGGACACTCATTTAAATATTTCTGAGTCTTGTTGCCATGTAATCTAACAAACAAGCAATCGCCAGCCAAGATTCTGAGATTAAAGAGGAGGGTTAAAAATGTCTTCTTTATTCCATTCTTAGCTGGGACTACAATACATCGCAGGAGGACGTCTATCCAGACCTGGACGTATCCGATTTACAGCAACCCCCCTTTGGCATTTTTCACAGAGGATCTGAGGTCATTTCCTGTTTGTTATCCCCGACGCTATCATCCTGAATGGCCCCAGCAGCTGTTTTCCAAGCATCCCGGAAGTCCTTTCTTAATTTGTTATGCCTCAATCACCTCCTCTCCTTCTTTTTCTTCTAATTCCCAAAGAGAACCCGGCACAAAGCGAGAGGGCGCTTATCAGTCACGGACTTTAAAGATGTTTATTTACAGATCATCAGGGAGCTTGGGAAGGGGCCTTTAAAGAAAGCCGCCCGCTGGTCCTCAAACCCAGAGATTTGGGTCCCTCGGTGCGGCGTCAGAGGCCACGCTCTCGTTGCCAAGTTCCAATGGTGTCGACAGCCGCTCGCAGGGGGCTTCAAAGAGTGTAACGTGGCTGCTGCAGATGTGTGACTGCTTACAGGCTCCTAATCTGTTCAGAGGGGGGGAGGATCCAATCCGGATCTTTTTCATCCCGCCGCGCAGAGACAGGGCTTTTTCCAAGAGGCCTGCTGTAATACAGTGCATTAGTGAGATAAAGGCCTCTCCTCACGGCTGTCTCATGCTGACAGACTCTTGGAAAAAAGTGTCTCGGGGTGGATCTGGGGAGGATCCTTTCCGTCTCTGCCGCTGTATCTCTTCCACAGGTTTCTTTCTTTGCAGCCTCACACCTCCCCTCAAACCCCTTGATCCTAGCCTCCTTTTTTTTTAGCCACAAATCTCTTTTATCGTTGTCTCCGTTCATAACACTGTGTGCACTTCACAGCCCCAGCCATTTTTCCAATTTTTCTCAGACACACGAATAACTAAACATGGTGAAACCTCACCTTTCCTTCAAACATGTCCGTATTTACGTTGGAAGGTTTTGAACAGGTTTTTTTTCACCACAATCATTCCTCCTGTTTATACTGGACATCGAAGAAATCTGCTCTTAATGCAGTTTCAATGTAAGCGATAGGGGACAGAATCCACAGACCTCGTTCCATGCAAATATACATTGCACATGGTCAGGGTCAAAAGAAAAGGGATTCATTCTTGTATAGACACAGAATAGAAAAATGAAAATGAATAAGACTGCTTGAACTATTTTGCAGGATCAATTTTCTCAGGGGACAAAATCTTGGTTTAGTTTATTTCACTCATTTTCCAACTTATAGACAATATAGACTTAGTTATGACTTAGATACACATTAAAACAAATAAAATTCAGCTCCCTTTTAATTTTACAGAGCAATGCAGGAAGGTCACAGAAACTAAGTAGGCTATATACATGCCTTTTTTTCGTCTACCCAAAAATCTAAAACACATTTCATTTAGCACTCTATTTGTTAATCATCTTCTGTTTACATATTTAAAGAAAACAAAATATTGTCTGTATTACACATTTTGAACCATTCCACAAAATTCCTCCATATACTGAAACACATCTTTGTTGTGAATTTGTTCAGCTCTCTCTTTGTGAGAAAAGTTCCCCTCTCAGTTCATACTGACATTTTCTTACTTAAACAACCTCTGGATACAGACTGGTAACATACCAGATCTCTTTTTCATTGGACAAAATCCTGAGGTTAAAAAGTTGAGTTTATCCAATGAGAATCAGTGTTGGGTCTGTTGTGTTTGTATTCATAGAGTGAGGAAGGCAGAGTGATGGATTAGACAGGCAGCAGAAGCAGTCAGGACCCACAGTGGACAGCAGACCAGGGAGGAAGGGAAGTAGTGGTAGATGAAGGGAGGGAGGCCGGGTCCCAGACGTCACATCTGCCACCACTACTCCCCAGGGGCCTCAGGGGCATGGGAACCTCCATGGTCTCCACCCAACCCCCCCTCTCCTCCTCCATGCTGCGGCCAGTCCCTCCACTGGCCTGGGACCTGCTCTGCCTGGCTCTTCTCCCACTCGTTTCTCTGACTCTGTCACACGACTGTCGTTTATATGCTTTGTCTCGTAATCTTTGTCTTTTCCTTCCTTTCTTTCTCTCTGTTTGTCTCTACGTATCTGTACAAGCTCCGCCCTCAACACTGATGATGATGATTCCAACTCAGTGTCATCTGTGTAGAGGTGTGTTTTCATGTCTATATGCACATTCTCATACACAGCTTTGATATTTGCATATCTATGAAAATAAGGTGCAGTCAATAACTGGTAGAACAGTTTTGATCTGGCTTTGTACTCCAGTGTGCTGGAATTAAAATGAAACAATGAGAAAGAATTTGAAGTATCTGACTTCCAGCTTTAATTTTTCATACATTTTCATGTACTGTCTATGAAGTGTTGATGGACAAAACATTTAATTAGCAACTGTTTTGATCATTGTTCAAATGTATTAAGTAATTTGTTAAAGGCAAACATACCATACATTCTTAGTTTCTGGTTTAAAAAATTTGAAACATTTGCTTGTTTTCTCTGCACTTTATGACTATACTGTATAATGGGAATATAATCCCTTTGAACTTTTACTCACACCGTAAACACATTTAAGGCGTTGCCTTCAGTTCTTTTTATTATATTATTTCTGGACATTTCATATTCTAAAGGCTTAATGGAGAAAATAATTGTTAGTTGCAGCCCTGAACTCAAGGTCCACTGGCTGAAGCATTTTTCCACTCTCTCTAATAGCAAATAACAACCTGCCTCAGTGGATCATATTAAAGTGCTGACTTTCAGCTTTAATTTGAGGGTGTTTACATCCACATCTGATGGACTGTTTATAAATTGTAGCCCTTCACTCTCAAGGGTGCAGCTCCATCCGCAGTGAGAGATGAGATGCGGTTGAGAGCTCTGGAAAAAGGATGACTATTAAGCAGAACTTGATTTGTGGTGTCCTGGTGGACTACAGGTTTAAGAAGTTGACCATGTAATGAATCACAATGTTCCCAGGTCAAGTCTCTCTCTCTCTTTTCATTCTTTGTCATGTCTCTACTGCACACCGTCTTGTAAATGCCTCAAAATGGAGCTGAGTTTTGTCATATAAAGGATATCAAGGCCATCAATTAACATGTACAGTTACACCCCACACTGGTTTCTTGGTCCAAACCACAGTTGAAAAGCACCTTTGGTAAGCTGCCGTGCTGGAAGGCGAAAGATGACAGTGTAAGAGGGCTGGAAAAGTTGGTGTAAATGTCCCTATGTAGACTCCATGTAGACTAAATTCCCTCCTCTTCGTACAAAACGAAACAAAACGTGGAGGAACAATTTAACATCATATATTTAAGTGTCTCACTTTGTCTATTGGTAAGATAGAAATTCCATGTTTGCCTCGGTTTCATTTTGCTATGCATTGTTTTTGTTTTTTATTAAGTTATTTGTAACTGCTACTAGTAAATGATGCCTGTATTGTGCAATTGTCTGTAGACACATGAGAAAGATTGTAGTCGGTAGTCTCACATTTTCCCCAAAGTTCAAATGGCTTCAGTCCAAATCAAAATGTAAAACGTGATCATAATAAATGCTCTTTGTCTTTTACACACAGCCACAAACAGGCTTTGTGTGAATGTGCTCCAACCCTCCTTCACAGTTAAACAGGGGATTACGCGGTTAGACAAGATTTATATATATCAGTTGCAAACAAAACAGCTATTTGTGTCACATTGTTGCATCTGCATCCCAGTTATGACAGTCAAGGTTACCATGCCACATAATCCCCCCCATCCCTCTGCGTGTCTGGAGTAATACAGCAGTAAAAAATCACTGCCAGCTGTTAACAATGGCATGCTGTGTGTGTGTAAAGACCTCTATGAAGGCTGCGTGTGAGCGTGTGCGCACATGCATGTGCCGCAGCTGTCGGCAGCATGTACCTCTTCCAGCCAGTGGCCACAACACAGGAGACGGCTGCTCCCAAAGCTCAGAGCAGCGCACCCGCCCCTTAATGCGTTTAAGGCCAACTGCTGCCATTCTTTCAGACCGTGTAAATATTATTATAACAATACACGTTCCAGACTTCACACTTCGGACAAAAATATCTCAGAATATAATAGAGGCTGGATTTTCTGCATTTCAACCAGAGTCTTTTATCTTTCATGAGTGGGTTCATAATGAAAAAGAAAAACAGAAGGGGTATATTAAAGTTGTGAGAAAGAAAATATCTAGACATGATCGGCTTTCTGTGCGGGGGTTAAATCTTTGTATCAAATAACACACCGACAACCCTGTGTCAAAATCCATGAGTACAAGACTAAGAGCCATGCTAGCGGCATGAGTTTGTATAGCAATGACAGTGCTTAACATTAGGCACGTACAATGTTTACCATGTGCATCTCCTTAGTTTTGTTCAGCAGAGGATAATGGGAACATCATTAGATATGCAGGCATTGTAAGCGGACATTGGTCTCCTAGACATTTTGATTGATAGATGAAATGTTAATGGATCACCAAATGTATTCACAATTCTTTCTAATGGCTACATGAAAGTCCGAACCACCTTTGTTTGCCAATCCATTCAATAGTTATCGAAGAATTTCACTAAAATGTGAACCTTGCAATTCACTGGATAATCAAAGTTTTCAGGATTCATCATCTTAATGTCTATACAAAATATCAGGTCAATCTTTACAATCAGATAATTATGTCGGGACCAAAGTAAGTAGTGGAACGAACCAACTGAACAACAATGATACATGGCACTGTTCTAGCTAAAAAAAACAGACAACCATGCTCCCAGAAATCATTTAAAAAATAGTAATTGCTGATATATATAGAAAAAAAAAGCTGCTTTGAAAATATTCCAAAGCCCAAATGAGTTGTCGGTTGAATGAGCTACATTCAACCCCCACTCCCCACCCCCTGCACTGTTAGCTTAGCAACAACAGCTGATATTTCATAAAAGTATAATGTTACCTCTTGGACCCACAACAAATTTACATCAAACAGAAACTGCATACTTATCGATGCTCAGGTTTCAGAAAGCAGTTCTGTGTCACATTCAAGGGGATAAACAAGCAGTGCTTCACATGCCAAAGTGTGGTTTGTCACAGTCACTCAACACGTGGCAGAGTGTGTTACTGACTTCCTATCAAACTTAAATCACATGCAAATAAAGCTTAGTTGTGCCTAGCTTCTTGGTTTATATCTGCAGACTGCCAAAGTAGGATACATTTTCTTGACTTTCCTGTTTTGTCTGAAAATATTGGAGCAAGTCAACTTGTCCGAGCCATTTGGCCGATAAGTTGGATAAGTTTAATTAGGGAGCCTGTCCCACAAAGAAAGTTTAGAAATTGTCTGGATAACTGCTACGTAAAACACCCCAAAATGTCAGTTTTACAGCATGGATTTTGTGTATTTTTGGAACTGAACAAGGCCCATTACCAAATGTAAATTCATCATCTCACTATTTTTAACAAGCACTCAAAAAACAATACTTCTGCACGTTATCCCTTTAAGTTTAGGAAAAATTAAGATAGGCTCTATCTTAGTTGAAAAAAAAAAAAAAATCACAGAAGAGAAGTTTTGCTCCTTTACTACAAATCCTGATCTTAATATCAAAAGTGAACTGATTTATCTAAAATGTTGAGGAGAGAACAGGACACTTGTGTCAGCCTCTCCTCAACAGTGGATGGACATGTGGCGTCTGGATCCCTTTAATGTCTGACATGGCAGCCATTCCTGGTATTCAGCCTGAGACAGACAGATGATGTGTTGAGAGAGATATTACGCCCAGTCTTAGCGCTCCTGACAGATCTGACACATCTGACCTGACATCACTTATCAAGGCTTGGTGTTTGGCAAACTATAGCACCATTGTACGTATAGTAGATCTAGGGCTGCAGCCATACCAAACACTCACATATTTCTGGCAAGTACTTTTGTGTGACAAATTAATCTTGAGAGTGTCTATTTGATCTCATTTGTTGATTTTAGTATTCTTGAAATAACTGCTGCATTTATCAAAATAAAAGCAGAAAACTTAACTGACAGCTGAAAAATGAAAGTGAATCCAAGTCGTTAGAACATATTAGAGAGATTCTTCAGGGTTTGCCACGACATTTACTCAGTATGTTTTCAAAACCAGGCCTATGGCTCTGTGTACATCTTCATATATTATGTAATCCATTTAATTCCCTTACTTATGGATAACAAATCTCAACCACTCTTCATAACTTCAATAAAAGCATGCACCTAATGCAGACAACTTCAACTGTACAGCAACTCTTCCTCCTCAGTGTTATTCCTTTGCCGTTCCTCGTCTTGCCATGAAATAAACTTTAACTTCCTCCTGACAGGCGGGAACTGAATGGCGGGAATACACTATAGGCTTTCCGGAGATTCTTACTCTTATACACAGTTAGTACAAGTTAGAATTACGCCTTATCACCACAGGAACAATGTCCTCATTCAGGCCCCCGACATATGAAGAACTGGTCCAGCAACATCAAGCAGGCACACACACCAAACGCGGTTTTATTGTACTGACTTATATTAATTCCTTGGAGCCTTAACTTAACCTTAATGACCTCAACCGCATTAACATAGTTCCCAGTAGCCCAGTGCTCCAAGTGTAATCCCAAAACCATAAGCCATCATGTCATCCAAAATGTTTTCATTAAACTGTGGACCTTGCAGTGACCTTACTTTTGGTCCCTGTAAGGCACATAGGTCCCCACTTGTCATGTTGTGAACAGTGTTTGGGCAAAGTTTTGTAATGAGTATGTATGATGCCTACACCAACACACACACACTGGTCAAGAGGTCTAAAACTCTAACAAATTTGGTCACTATCATGGTAGTACTGGGACCTTCAGTGAAATATCATGATGTTATGGTTCTTTACTTTTTAGCCATATCACTAATGACTTTCTTTCTAGCTCAAAAAGGTTGTCTAAGGATGTGCCCAACATGCATGACCATGTGTCCTAAGAATTAATATGATATGGTTGTGTATGAATAATAAGGACGCAACACAAACTTGATTGAAACTTGTTTACATGAGATAATTAGATTAGATCAGATTGACTGGATGCTTTGACAAATCCAACATAAATCATAGCAGAACGACTAATCCATCCATACATTATAGTATACCCGTTTATTACAGTTCTACCCGCAAATGCAAAACAAACCTTCAAGAAGTGAGTTTCCTTTCAGCTAACGGCTCGTCTTACTCGTTAAAAAGCCTCCTTACCCACTGTTTCTCCTCATCTGTCACCGGCCGTCCTCTGGGGGGGATCTGTGGCTTTTATTAACGCCCCATAAACAGTCGTTAACCTATCATTTGTCATAAAATGTGTCCGACACTTTCCTGAGTTTTCATAGGAGAAATGGCAGCTGAGCAACATTTCCCATGCGGTGCGATCAAACCTGCTATGAATCAATCACAATCACGGGGAGAGGAATATTGACTGAATGCCCCTTTAACTATGCAGCCCGGTTAATTGGCACAATGCCGTGGATTGGCTTCATGTTGCTATCGGTGATGACTGTTTCAGGCGATTGGTGTTGATCTCAGTCACGTGCAACCTCCTGATCTTTGCCCAGGAAGGGCGATGCTAATTGATAAAAAGGGATGAAAAAACACAACAGGGGGCATCAAAGGCTGGAAGAATCGAAATATTTACTCAAAGAATCAGATAAAAAAGAGATTGCGAGGAAAAATAGAAGCTGGTGCAAAGACCATAGACAACTATGGTGGTGAATAATAGAAAATACCCTCATATTACTAATTGTAGAAGACTGTGTGAAAAATAATTGATGCTCCTTGTCCTTGTGTAAGACTCTGAATAGATAGATAGATAGATAGATAGATAGATAGATAGATAGATAGATAGATAGATAGATAGATAGATAGATAGATAGATAGATAGATAGATAGATAGATAGACAGATAGACAGATAGACAGATAGACAGATAGACAGATAGACAGATAGACAGATAGATAGATAGATAGATAGATAGATAGATAGATAGATAGATAGATAGATAGATAGATAGATAGATAGATAGATAGATAGATAGATAGATAGGCTTGTGGAAAGAGTGAACCACAGTGCTGCACATTCTCTGTTTTCGGCCTCCTCAGTAATCCCTGTGTTGAGCAGAGGCAGCTGCAAGATTGGCAGCGGTTCAATCCCTAATGAGTGACCATCTCCCTGACCCTGCTCCGTCCCTCTCCTCCTACTCCTCAGTCCCAAACCCTCCTGCCTCTCCCCGCATCACTCCAGCCAGCTCCCCGCAATTAGGACCGGGGCCCAAACATAATTGCGATTGAAAGGACTGTGGACAGTGTGGCCCGCGTCGCCGTCGGCTAGACTGTGTCAGAGCCAGACGCCATGATGTTCTCAGCGTTTGTCCATCCGCCCACAGTGAGAGCCTTTGTTCCCCAAAGGAGAGACCACATAGAGAGGAGAAGGCCGCTCCACACAGATCAAGAGGCCGCCGACAGTACAGAAGTCTGCAAAGTTATTAAACATGGGGTCATCGGGGAGCGTGGCTGGCTGTGGTCCGCCGTACAACAAAATAATTGGTACATTCTTAGCGCTGAAATGTAAACGTTCAGGACCCAGAACTAAACTACTTTGTTAGATGCAATAATTAAGAATTCAGGTAGCTCCAGGTAGCTAATGCTAAATTCAACATGCCATATGAAGTTTTTTTTATGCACCTGTGTTGAAAAAGGTTGAAATGCTGAGAAAAAACACAGCGGGGAAAGACATGCAGAACAACAAAATCATGCAGGGTAATCTGGCAAAAGAAATTCAACTGGACCTATCTATTGCTGAACCTCAATGAGATCAATCCTACAGCAAGGAGTTGTGGTGGCAGTGCCCATTCCTAATCTGTCTCAAAATACCTTAGCGAACTTCATCAGTGCAGCCCCTTGCTTTATTTGAAATCCGAGCCTCTTTTGTTTTGTCCGGTTGGAACGCCTGCTATTGTGTATATACTGCTATATGTCCTGTCAAAGGGTCAGCCCTGATGTGAACTATTAGGCCAGGCAAAGTAAGGCATTTTGGGGCCAAAAATAGAATAAATTGTAAAAGAATTTTTTTCAGCTCAGATAATTTCTATGAGGTGTCCAGAACAACATACTAAAAGTCCTAAGAAATCCTAGTTGGGGAAATATGTTTAATTCTCATCAATCCGAGATGTGTGCCAATAAGGCGAGACACCAATAAATCCCAATGGGGCAATTTTTTTCCTTTACTCCTATCAAAATGAAACTTTACACAATGAAAGTATCCATGACAATTTAAATGTTTTGTATTACAAGTTTCTTTGGAAATTTATTTTAATATGCAAATGAGCTATACACTAATCGTACACGCCCAAAATAAACCCAAATAGGCTTAATTTTTTCCTTTACTCCTACCACAATAAAACTTTACATAGTAAAAGTATACTTGAAAAGTAAAACATTTTGTATTACAAGTTTCTTTTTAAATGAATTTGAATATGCACATGAGCTCCACACTTATTGAATATCCAATCATCGTACTGCCAATGGGTGATGGCAATGCTGCTTTTAGACTGGCCTCTAACCTGAAAAACTGCCTGGCTTACCTGCCAGGGGTATAACAGGTGCCTCTCATGAATTAGATTTGTCTCTTCAAATACCACTGCACGCAATTTGATGGCACTACATCCAATCAGAGCAATGAACAATGTGACGTATTAAGCCCCGTTCGTTTAGCGAACAGCGGGGTTAACTGTTAAATCGAACTTTTGCCGCGGTCGGTCAGCAAAACAGAACATTCCACTTACTTGCTAATGAAAGATTTGCGTGCCGTCTTCCAAATTGTAAAGGGTCGAGGCCCCAGAGCACCATACATAGGGCTCTGGCCCGCCCATATCAGATAGAACCAATTAAAACGCAGCTCAGGATTTCTTGACATATTTAATGAGCTTCAATGGAGAGTGCCCAGACCAACAGGCGCAGCACATTTAATTTGCCTGCGCCTAGTGGCAGGTCTGGAGTTCCAGGCTAGCGCCATTCCCTTTCCTATGCCAAATAGACGAGATGTAGAATCACAGCCTGAAATGGCGAAAAGAAGGAGAAAGAGGAGATTGTCACACACCTTGGGACCAAGTAACTCCTTTGTCTACTTTATGCACCATATCCGTCTTGTTTTTGTTGCTTTCTTTGGTTCTGGTGCCAGAAACAGCTTGTGTGCATTCAGATCAGCATGATGCAACAAGAGTACTAACAAGTCTGTGTCATCACCTACTGAGACTGTGTCTTTTGTTCTGGCAGAGGCAATGGCAGTTTGGACAATGAGCACATCTTCATCGTGCTTTGCATGGTTTGTTATACACCATTTTTATCTTACAAGTTTCTTTGAAAATGAATTTTAATATGCAAATGAGATATACTCTAATCAAATATAGGCTACCCAAAATATATCCGCATAGGCTTCATTTTTTCCTTTAAAGATCCAAGTGACTGCTGCAGATATTGCTACGGTTGGTTGCATACACATTCAGTACTTTATGATTCCTCCTATACGTGAACCTATTGTGTATCAGCCACTGGCTCTGTTGCCAGCAGATAACAAAACATCACAGCTGGATGTTTTGTGGAAGACATCCCTACTCCTTCACTCTCAAAGGCCATCATGGTCTGGTATGATGCAGATCCTGCATCTTCTAGATGAACACCCTGGGAGAGCTTCAGTAACATTACTTCCAATGATTGATCTTGATCCCAGTGATGAATCCTGCATATACTCAACATTGAGGTTTGTGGCAACTCAAGCTCTGCAGTATGATGTGACCCCTGTTCTGACGTTCGACCAACCCCTTCTGGAAAGCCTTGACCATTATAAGTTAACTTCTAATACAAATGTTTTACTTTTCATGTAGACTTTCATTGTGTAAAGTTTTAATGTGGTAGGAGTAAAGGTAAAAATGAAGCCTATGCAGATATATTTTGGGTAGCCTATATTTGATTAGTGCATAGCTCATTTGCATATTAAAATTAATTTTCAAAGAAACTTGTAAGACAAAAAATGGTGTATCACAAACCATGCAAAGCACGATGCAGATGTGCTCATTGTCCAAACTGCCATTGCCTGTGCCAGAACAAAAGACACAGTCTCAGTAGGTGATGACACAGACTTGTTAGTACTCTTGTTGCATCATACTGATCTGAATGCACACAAGCTGTTTATGGCACAAGAACCAAATAAATTAATGTATAGCTGTCCCCAGACAAATGTGCAACATCACATCTCTCTTCCTGAGATCCTCTGAGATTGTCTTTCCCTTTTGGCATGTCTAATCTGTATGGGTTCACTTTGGTGGGCCTACACTGACCTGGTTTAATCTCTGTTTTATCTGGTGCCGCCCAATTACTTCCCTAAAGATCTCTCATTACATTGGTCCATTTCATCACTCAATTTGGCCCACCTGATTGTGTTTACCTGCTCCATTTAAGCAATGCAGCTCAGGGTTCACAAACTTTTGCACATACAAAAGTTGTCAAATAATTAATTTTTTATCAGTTTTAACAATTGATTTCCGGTAAAGAAAAATGTGGAATTGATAAACAAAAATCTGTTATTTAATATAAAAAATACTGGTATTGATAAAAATTAATTAATGATAGTCAAAATAAATAAAATTCCAAAAGGCGAGTTAATTGGTCCCAAGGTGTGTGACAATCTCCTCTTTCTCCATGCCATTTCAGGCTGTGATTCTACGTCTCGTCTATTTGGCATTGGAAAGGGAATGGCACTGAAAAAAGTAAAAAATGACACTAGCTGGGGGGGGGGGGGGGATCTAATTCATGAGAGGCACCTGTTATAAGTAAGCCAGGCAGTTTTTCAGGTTAGAGGCCAGTCTAAAAGCAGCATCGCCATCACCCATTGGCAGTACGATGATTGGATATTCAATAAGTGTGGAGCTCATGTGCATATTCCAATTCATTTAAAAAGAAACTTGTAATACAAAATATTTTACTTTTCAAGTATACTTTTACTATGTAAAGTTTTATTGTGGTAGGAGTAAAGGAAAAAAATTAAGCCTATTTGGGTTTATTTTGGGCGTGTACGATTAGTGTATAGCTCATTTGCATATTAAAATACATTTTCAAAGAAACTTGTAATACAAAACATTTAAATTGTCATGGATACTTTCATTGTGTAAAGTTTCATTTTGATAGGACTAAAGGAAAAAAATAGCCCCATTGGGATTTATTGGTGTCTCGCCTTATTGGCACACATCTCGGATTGATGAGAATTAAACATATTTCCCCAACTAGGATTTCTTAGGACTTTTAGTATGTTGTTCTGGACACCTCATAGAAATTATCTGAGCTGAAAAAAATTCTTTTACAATTTATTCTATGAAAAACGCTATTTTGCCTGGACTATATGTGTAATTTGATCAACAGTAATATAAAGAACATGCCAAATCCCCATGTGCAATTTTCACAACATTTATGAGTTATCTTAACTTGCATCAAATAACATCGGAAAAGTAACAGGCACTATACTGAATGCATCTTTAAAGCAGCCTGTGTAAATTCTGAATGAAAGTCAAGAACACAGATAAGTTTTTTTGTGAGTGTTAAATTAATGTTGCATGAACATGAGGGTGTAAATACGGGATGATTTGAAAAGTCTGAAATCTTAACAATAATGTATAAAGTGACTTTCATATGAAAACCAATCGCTGAAGATGTAGAAATAATGCATACTAATGTCTTAAACACAGTGGTTAAGAGTATAAAAGGGCTGAGGTCAAGTGTATGCGATTAGCAGTACAACTGCATGTTTTAGCACATTGGTTAGTATGATCAGTGTTGTTTTTCGGCTATAATCTGGAAGTTAAAATGACATGATGCTCCAAATATTGGCTCTTGGCAGGTGAAATACATAAATATCAGTACTGGTGTCAGCCTTTAACAGCCCATTGAGCCCCTTGGGAGGATCTGTCCCTGTTGGACATTCCAGCCCCAGCTCAGTGACTCTGAATGGACAGACATAGTAGGACATTGCGCGGCTGCAGTGCACTAAGTAAAAATAGCTGTCTTTGTTTATGACTGTTTGCCTGACTGAATGTGACAGGTAGAGATATATGGAAAACATGTGGGACTGATATTTTTTCCCCTTTGTTGCTACACAAACACACAACACTGAAAACATTTACATACAGTAGCTGCACAATTGTATAAAAGTCCGTTATGCAAAGTGTCTCTATTAATCATGTAGATTAAAGGATTAACAGGTTTATGCGGTTTCTTGATCAGAACGTCAACAGTCGCTTTTTTCTTGCCGCTTTCAAATACAGACATTAATTTACCTTGATATGATCAGTGATACTGATACTGACTGTTTGTTGTCATACATAATATGAAAAGGCAAATGTTTTTCTGTAGGAGCTGTTTGATTCAAAGCCTGTAGCCTGCTCTTTTTTTATGGTAGCAGGGAACCTACTGTGTGAAGTCAAACATAAATAACATTTCCTCAACTTTCTCCCAGGCTCCAAAGGAATTTTGTTCCTGCCTGAAAAAAACAAACAAACAAAAAAAAATCTCACCAATGACTGTGTGCAGGGAGAAAGAAAAAAAAAGGTACGGGTTCGGAGGGTAAACAATAGCCAATAACCCCCAGGCTTTTTCCCATTGTGCTCTAGAGTAGAGAGGGGGGGTAACAAACGGTTGACAGAGATGAAATAGGATGACAGGTGTCAGATGAATGAAACAGGATTCTGATGGTCTCAGAGATACTGGAGTGGATAGGAATGAGAATTACTGCTCTCATGAAACACCACTATACAACGTCAGCATTTAAAACACAAACACAAACCGAGAGGGAGCGTCATGTGCAGCCGACGCAGTGTGGGAAACAGATGAAAAGACTGATAAGACTCTGTGAGGGTTGCCGTATGGGTGTGAATCTCACCATTGCCTTTACCTGGACAGTTTTTGAAGATGGCACAGGTTCAAAGAAGCGGTGGGGCACATGTGAGAAAAAAACGGCTAAAATGTAAAGGCCTGACTCATCTGAGTGATAAACATTACATTATTAATTGTTACAAGTAATTATAAATGAATGCCAAATAAACACTGTTATTTGACATGTGTCATTTCAAATAGCCTAGAAGTCCAGACATGAAGCCCCTATCCTTCCTACATAGGAAGGATAGGGGCCAGTGGCTACCCAACTCCCTCTCACCCTGCAGGGCCTGGGCCAACCCAACCCACCACTCTGGGCCCGCATCTGGCATTCCCACGATCAGCTCTGAATAAAGAGTAAAAAACAGTAATAATTAGCCTTTAACATCGGATGACCCCCTCTCAGTACTGCTGTATTGTGCGGGCCAAACCACAGTTCGGTGCTGGGAATAACAGGCTATTTCCTGACGGGCATCCCACTCCAGACTTCCACCTCCATCCTCCTGCAGATGTTGGACAACGATGGGAACTGAAACCATGCCAACATGATTTGATCCACTTAATGAAAACCAGCGAGTGGGTGATTGTTCAGAGATTATTCTCACCGGGAAAATATGTCAATAGTCGTTTGATTTTGTTTACGGTGAGCTTGATAGCGATGCAGGAATGGCTAAACTATAATACCATTCTGTTGATTTTTTTTTGCCAGCATCCAGTACAAACTGAAAGAGATTGAGGGTCCCATTAAAAAACACTGAAAACAATTGTGTTTTCATCAACAGCGAACCATTATGTTTGTAACAGTGTAAACGTACCTTTGTGAATCATTCTGTAGTAAGTAGTTGACTGAAACTATGCATGAGCTAATGTCAGTTTGTCAACGAATAAAATAACTTCCTTTATTGATAATTGTCTAACGTAGAAATAATGCAGTCATGCACTTGGTTCCATTGGGTACACTAATCTAAAATGTTGATTCCCGAGATAAAGAACCACTGGTCTTTTCCAAGGGTCCTGATGTATATGGCGGTGCAAAGTTATTTTTTACATGAACACTCAGTTGAGTACTATAGGTATTTTGGGTTCCATTAAAAAAATAGGGATCTGCCTACAGGGCACACTTGAAAAGGTGTGTTGGTAAAATATCTTAAGAACACAAGCTGTAGTTTTGAATTGTCGTTGGCTTTTTTTTGGCATGACTTTATTCTTTTTTAGGCCTTTTTATTCTCTTCGGAACATGCCTGATGCATTTTTTCCACCCTTCCTTGGCTTGAGGATGAGGTTTATTTGCATTTGTAACTGACATGTGCTGCCAGGTGTTCATTTTTCCCTCCAATACAAAACATTGACAGTAAGGTAAGTCCTCGCACATGTTAAAGTTATCACTGAGTCATATTTTCCAGAGCCCCGCCACAGCACTAAAAACTCAACTCTGATCTTTTTTCCAGGTTTGAATGCCTCTATACTGCAGGAAAACAAGTAAACAAACATCTCAGGGAATAATTACTGATGTAATTGAACTAAATTTGCTGCGTGACGAAGAAGAATCTTCCAAAAAGCCAAAGGTGAGGGATAGACCTTTGACGAGTTGTGAAATAACTTTTTCAATAACTCTTTGTTGTGTTTCTCAGTCCTTGTTTGGTTAAAAGTGAAAAGCAATTCACAGTTATTAGCCGCCAAAAAATAAACTAAAATAAAATATTTCTCCAGCACTTTCTCACAGCTGCTGTTTAGGGATTATGTCCCCGGTCTGCATTTACATTTCCCAACGTTGTGATATTGTCTTGTCATGAGAACCATGGGTACAAACAGGTCCATTTGTGCAGACTAGTGGATATGTCTCTGTTTAGACAACAGGGATATTCAAGTACCATGTGAACTGCATGCGGGCGCCTCAAATAGTTGTTTTCTTTTTAAGAGCAGGATTAAGAACATAAGCAAATAGCTACCAGGTCTATAAATCATGTCAGGTCCTCTGAATATTTTGGAAGTGAAAAGGGGAATTCTGAACAACAGTCGGAGACATCTTTGATCACACAGTCCTATTAGGTGAGAACTGGCACAGAGGGCCATGTCTTTATTTGTTTATTTAAACAAGAAGCTAAGGAGCTTAATTGAAGAAAACAAAACATTTACTTCCTGTAAGCTGTGTACGTGCCTCTGGGAAAAAGCGTACAGTAGGTGATTCTGTCGGCCGGGTAACGCTGAGGAGGAAGCATGTGCTCCGTATTTGCACACGCTGCTCCTTATCGTCTGAGAGCCATTGTTGGGATTTGAGGTTCTCATGCTGTGTCCAGGTTTCCATCAGTCTGTGTTTTATATTTTCCACCCTATGAAAAATTGGGGAAAATCACTAAGGTAGTGGTGCTCATTAATCTTAATAGTATATTTTTCAAATTAAGTTTCCCCTTTAAAATTTTTCAGGAGGGATGCTGCTGCCTCTGTTAATCCAATCTTTAAAAAAAAGAGTAGGTATAAACCATCAAATTAATAATGGCTGCATTCTATTTAGCTGCTTCAGTTACGGTCCGAGTAGGTTATCGCGCATACTGATGCACTGTTACAATGTCATGACTTACCTGGACACTTGAATAGAACAGAGCCATTGGTGATGTCATTGTAAGTCAAGATATCTCACTTCACTGTCGCACAGGTGGACAACATCTACATGAATTTAAAGATTAGGTCATGAGCTCCACTTGAGCCTGCACACAATAAAATGAAAAAAAGTCAAATCTAATCATACCCCAGGACACTGTAATGTGCTAAACCTACAGCAAAGGCCCCCCCACTCAGTTAAAAAGGGAAGTCATGTAAATAAATGAGAGCTGCGTGAAATGTTCTCTTTCCGTCACTTCCACCGCAAGTGTCGAGCGTCGGGCTAAACCCTTTTCAGGTGCTTCATTGTCCCATCAAACACCCAGTTTCCTCGCTCTTTGTGTGGCACCGTGTCATGAGCTCCCACGCCGTTCTCACTTAGACGTTACACAGAAGCACACAGAGGAGCACTAATCCTCCTCACCCTTCCTTCCTTCACACAAACTACAATTACCAGATCACTCTCACCAACAAGCAGCACACACATGTTACTGGAGCTCACAGTCGTATTGTCCAAACTTTGAGGACTTGAGACATTGAATCTTGGAGTAATAAACTCGGAGAGCACCGAAGGCTAAGGGTAAACAGTCATTTTCCTGCAGAGACTTTTCTTCTTGTGGGAAAAGGGGCGACAGGGAGATAGTGATAGTGTTTGTGTGTGTTTTTCAGAGACAAAAAAAGAAATGGGAGAAAAAGTCCCTTATGGGAGAAAGACAGAAAGTCCCCTTCGGTCTGAGCGCTGACCTGGGACGGGTTAAATCCATATCAGTAACCCCCCCCGGCTCATGGACTTGACATGGAGCTATTTCATTCCCATGACTGGGCTGCAGATATTTACCCACAATCCCACAGGGTCATGGAGCCAGTCTGTCCCAGCTGTGTGCTGATACTTTGGCCTTTCACATCACTGCGACATCAGAGCAGATATGACCAGAGACATCGTTCATTGTGTTTGACTGCAGGTGCCCACACTCACCGGCAGGAAAATATTCCAATGAGAAAAACATACATTTTAAATTCTCCTCACAAGTATTGTATTATAAAAACAGATGATGAAGGATAAACTAATTATGTACGTTCTCAACATATACAATATGCGGACACTTTCAGTGTCAACATTTTGCAACGTGCCAATTCAACCATTTTTTCAACAATTGTTGATAGAAATATAAACCACAGACATACTGCAGCTATCAAAATCGCAAGAATAAATGGCATGAATAAAACCTACATTTCCTTTGGTACAATTTGGATCAATTATGAATAAAACAATAACACATACAGTAGCCTATAGGAAAATGGAAAAATGTACAAAAAGATTTTAAAGGAAAGCTTTTACATTCAGAATAGATTTGTCCTAAAGTTACGGTAATGAACCACCACACCCTGCACTTATGAGCAGGTTTCAATGGCAGCTCATGTTTGACTTTTACCTTTCTTTGCTCCATTTCCTGTCTCTGTCCACAGTGTAATGTCTCAGAAAATGTGTGCAATAGAGACGCTGGGATCTGTAACTACATTTCTTTTACTCTTTTTTTTTATACGAGAATGCCAACACTGAAGCAAAATGGGCTGTGACTGGGAAAAGGTGACGCACCTAACTATAATGTAGGTGGTGGCTCTAATTCTACAGGAACTGACTCAATGTCGGAGAGAGCATGGTGCCCTGCAGTGACATCATGATGCACAACTTGGCATCATTGAAAGCCTTTTTTTCTGTGGAATAAATAGCCGATTTCTAGGCATTTTGTTTTGGCAAATCCTCAAAACTACAATGGCATTCATCAAAATGATCCTGTCAGACATTATGCTGTATAGTTATTAGTCTCTAACTGAACGCTCTGGTGTGGGACTCTTAATCTTAAACACAACAGGCCGTTCTGGGCATGAGAATCAAGTCTATTTTAATATGTACTGGAAGTTTCATGTTTCAATTTAAAACCGAGTGGAAAAAGTGGATTTAAGTTGCCAAAATAGCCCCAGGGAATCAAACAGGCCTGGACCTTTGACACGTGACACGGCCATTGAGTGTGTGGGAGTGATATAGCCTACTCCTGACTGGCAGCTGAAATATTAGAGAGAAAGCAGAGAGTGAAAGACTAGAAGAGAGGAGAAGGTTGTATGGCAGCGGATGAAAGTGAATGAAACAAAAGGGGAAAGAGATTATAAAAGTATAAGAGTAAAGATGGAACAAGCAGTGGGCGATGGATGAAGTTGAACTACAGAGCCCCATGGGAGATCCTAATAAGGGAAAGGCCACATATTTCCCAAACCCACTCAAACTCTGCCTGTTTTTTCCTGGCTGCGCCTCAGGCAAGTAGCCTCAGCGTAAAGTTTGAAAGCAAACATTTCAAGTAATAATCCCGAGAAGAAGCTTTTGCATCCTCACATCACAGCCTTCGATATTAACTTTATTTAAAAAAGTAATCCATTAAACTAGTTCTCACAAAAGTATATTTTTTTTAGACTTCACACAACGCAAGTAGCGTGGTATTTTTCACAGTAGACGGAGCACATATGCAGAGGGAGTAAGAGCTCTCTCTGCAGTAATTATCAAATCTTTAAGGAACAAAGGAATGGCGTTCTTTGCCTGCATGGGAACAGGAGCTTGGAGGTGTGTCACACTATACGTTTTTAAGCCACAACAACCTCAGTGCACTCCTTTGAAAGGGAAATCCCAACTGCATTGTGTTTCATTTGGCCCCTATAGTTTCGAGAGTGAGTGACAAATATTTTCTAAAAAACAAAACTAATTATCAAGAAATAATGGCATTCCAATCTAATTGCAAGTATGTCCGTTCTCTGCTTCCGTAATAAACAGCTCATTGGAACATATGGAACGTGGCTAAGCGATGCTTGGCTGAAGAGACACTATGAGAGAAGATTCACTGGGATTTAAATAAAGTAGATTGAGGAATATACAGAATCAATGGGAGAAAAAGGATGGTGGGGCAGAAAACATTGGTACAACTTTGTCTTTGGGAGCTAAATTCAACCCCCCTTCTCCGCTGCATCTCCCCCCCTGTAAACAAAAGGAGGAAGTGGCCCTGTGTGACTGGCTTGCAAGGACTTCCTGTTTGTGAAAATATGTCCAAAAACAGAACCAGGTCTGTGGACCTCCCACGACTCGGCTTCACTCTGCGCTGTAGAACCACTGACTCGCTGCGTCTGGCTGTCCGCACATTGTGCTAACGTAGCCGGGGCGCCACAATACTGGGAAGCAGCTGCAGCAGACATAAAAGTGACAAATGTACGTTGTAAATGGCATGCATCGCACCAGCTATCATTAGTGCAATTAGCTTAATGGATACTAGTAGCACAGGAAACAGTTATAATGGCCTTTTTTAGCTTGGGTCACTATTTTGACAGTGTGAACTTATTCCCATGAGATGGAAATATTTAAGAGACTTTATCAATGGCAAAAAATAAAAATTATTCTCCAATTCTATAGGTCATATGATGCATAATTGCAAGTGACTCAGTTTGAAATCACTCCCTCTTTTCAATTTAGTGTATCATATTTATCCTTTGCCAATGTATTTGGGGTGCATTTACTTTTGTATGCAAGTAATATCTCAATAAAACACTACAGGTTGGTACTGACAGATGTCTGACTCAATTTACTGCTTGTTGTAGAGTGAACTACTTTGTTTATCAAATGGGGAATGGTGAAAGAGGAAGTCATTTTAGATACAGCTATGGGGATTTTTTTATTGTTTTAAGATAAAAGATAAATACAACCGGTATAATCACAAGTTAAAGAAAATTCTGATTCTGGGATCATTGCCCAAAGTAAATGAAAGTGTTATTGAGACAAATTTTGCCAACTACCAAATACAGTGCATACAAACGATAAATGAAAAATGCACTGCGTGATGCCACTCCAAGTTGCAGACTTTATCCAAATGCTACCGAATTTCCAGCCGTACATATGACTTTTATATCTCTGCTAAAAGGGGATCTTAATATGTATTTGTTCTAATAATAATACTAATAATAATAATAACACTTTAGATTTATATAGCGCTTTTCTCATACTCAAAGCGCTTGAGTGTTCTAGTGTTTATATTCACACCTACTGGTTCCAAGTGAAATAGGTCCAAAATGTTTTCCCGAAATTCCAGACTGTATACTTTGGAGCTGAGTTTTCTCAACTATCCCACCAATACATTTGCTACCAGGACTCGCAGCAGCCACCTCCTTCCCTTAACCTTGCTACCGCAGGAAAGCAGGAGCCAAAGACCCTCATATGCATTTCCTCACATTGGGCAACATAATCTACAATTTAACAATAAAGTTAGACCCTCCTCCCTGATAAGAACAATACAGTACCACCAGGATACATTAATTTGTGTTTGAAACACTAAGGAAATAATAGGACTGCAATACAATGGCCTATTTTCCTTCCCTCAGGTATGCTTTGTGTACCGTGGTGGACATCAGACTTGTGAGAATTGTCTCAGAGGTGGATGTGATGTAGATGTTCACATAAATCAATCGCCTAGTGTTGAAGGTATATGGCCATGACCAACCAGTTCTGTTTACTGGGGGAAGGAAATCCAGACAAAGGTGCTGATCAAGCTTTTGTGTAGGATTCTTCTGCTATAATAGTTGAATTATTAGAAGAAAAATCAAGGAAAACAAGGAAATAATAAATAAAAATGAAAGGATGTGACTTGTCAAATATTTTGAGACAAAACTCAAATAATCCCAGTACAGTGCAGTTTATGTTCCTCCCCAGAAAGACATTTAGAAAAGACCGTTTAAAACTTAATGCTACAGTACATTTCAAAGGATGGATTTGTTACACTATAGGTAAGTCTGTTACACATGTCGATGCAGGTGGAAATAATGTATTTAGTGTTTTTACTTCCAGTATATCAGATGGCTCTTTGCAATTGGAAATGGATTGGAATTTAGATTCATAATTTCATTGGGTAATGCTTTACCAATCTGTAATGTCCTAATTATTTAAGCAGAGATTAAATTGCCGCACAACTGTTCTAAAGGGAATCATTTCAATTACATACTGTAAAACATGTGGTTCCTTGTCTTTAACAGACCTTTAGTTATACATTACTAGGCTCAAGCAATCTTGTCCAACTAATGAGAGTCCCTCAGGGGATGTGAGTGAGGGTATGAGGGTCAAGTCTTTCCCCTGTCTATGCAGCGTGTTACAGGCCTGTGAATTTAAGTAGTAAACAAGACGGTCTAATTAGAAATGGCTTGGTGGTGGTCATTCACTGGGAGGACTAAGAGGCTACAAACGACTGCTTATGGTACGGGGGGCCCCTTAAGGTACTTAGTTGTGAACATCTGTGGGAGAGTGGAGACGTCAATGCGACAGGTGTAGTGAAGGGATCCCAGCTGCAGGGCCAAACAGTGGAGGCTTCTCTGTTGATGGGTGAGGGGATTAGAGGCAGCTCAGTTTTCAGGGGGTCGTTCGCTGTAAGTGTCGGTGAGAAAAGCGTCACGCCCTTTCAAGATGAAGTATAAAGACAATAAACACATCTCACTGTGTGTGTGATGCCAAGCAGGACTGTGAAGAAGACAGTTGTCCACACAAGTGATAATGGGTATATGATCTGCCTGTAATCACAATGATGATCGTATCTGTTAATCCTTAAGAGAGTGGTTGACAGCCACTCACACCTCTTGAGGAAGGTGAAGATTTAAAAAAAAAAAAAATCTTCACGGTCACACCAAGCAAGACGAAATGTTTTCAGTGATCAAAAATAACGTTTTGCTGTCGGTGTACCAATTCATTCTCAAACAACATTGTTGGCTTGTGACATGCTGAAAATTAAGCAACGTCTTATCTTGTGGACGTGAGACCTTTAATTTGAAAAACTTTTAGAGGCCAGAAGAAGCCTTTCTGATTCCTCTAACCATCTCATGAACCCTCGGACAACTGAGTAAAAAGATAGGGATGACAATGTTCTACATTTGACTTTTTGTCAAAAATCTCAAAACTAATAATGGAAAAATTAAGACCATAAAAGAACACAACCAACAATGATTGCTCCGGATATAAGTTGTCCAAAAACTGTTACACATAAACATAACTCAATCCCATGTGCCATCCCGCTGCTGTAGATACTCACAAACACACCAAATGTGTATGACTGCACAGCTAAGAATAGTCCCCAACAAAAACACAATCTACTGTACTCCTGTGTGAGAAGCATTCTCAGAAAACTGCAGTGACCAGCTGGTTTATGAAAAAAAATCGCTTTTTTTGCAGTATAAATATGTGTTTTATTTATAGAAAGAGAATGAACTCCTATTACTACTTGATGTAGGTGTTGGAAGAGCAAGGCTACATAAAGAGTAAATAATGTATACTTTTATCCATTTAACCTCACAACAGTTAGCAACTTTCTAAGGAGTTATGATGTTCTTTTCAACATCACAATATTACATCATATATACAGTAGTTACTTTGGGCTTACAGTTGTCCACAACAGCCCATAAAGTTCTAGCCCAGTAAACGCACAGATACACTCCAAGTACTTTGCATGACAGTGAGTTACATAAACATGTCCTGACTTGTCCCTTACACACCACATCTGCCGCTGCAGGCTGCCCAGCGCCCACCCACACACTGTCTCTCTCCAAGGAGCAAACAGAAGATCTTTTATTCAAAGGGATATTAACTCTCTTCATTCTTGGCGGAAAGCTCATTCATGAAACTCAGTGAGCGGTTCAACAAGTTTATATTATGTCAACAGTATAACAAGCCGCCAAAAGCCGGGAGTTAAACGGTCATGAGAATAGATAAAAGCATGATTATACAGTATATTCCTGAAATGATTGAATGAATGATAGGACGGAAAAGTGGCTGGTTAACTGATGAAAGAAAGAAAAAAAAATAAGTTAGTAGAATTAGTCATACAAAAATATGTATACATGTGTTGAAGTAAAGCATCTCTTAAAACACAAAAAGGTAAAGGATATATGTCAAGGAAACAAAAATTCCATATGTCAAGGATACAAAAATCCCATATGATATGTACCTATATCATAACTTTTTTTTTTAACATCTGACAAGGGACAACAGATGAAACTACATTTGCTTTATATGGTAGCCATGCATCATATCCTATAAGGGCAGGGCAGATTGTACTGCAGTATTCTGATCCGATCCGACCATGAGCAGCTGTCTCTGTTTTTAGGGGATGAAACATATAGAAAAGGTCTCTCCATCTGTGTTACACCAGTCAAGGGACCAGACCCCCGACCCCCAGGTCAACACAATGAGAAGGAAATCAACACAAATCCTGTTTACTCCACACCTCACAATGCGCTACAATAAACACATTTCCCCCCCTTCTCCCAACAATGAACAACAGCACAATGGGGAAATATTTAAATGGCATACTGCATTTGTAGGCATATGTTTGAAATTGTCTTTAAACTTGCAGGAGGGAAGGAGGGAACAAGGCCTTTTATATTGCCCGGAAAAGGTGGACTGGATTCTGGAGAACGCTTGTTGTCAAAATCACTTTTTTGAGGACAATGTGCTACCTGTTCATACCGTATAGGTGTACTGCAAAAAAACAAACACTATTTTGACAAAAAGTGATTTGACAACAAGCATTCTCCATAATTGCTGATTCCACCTTTAACATATATGCTGGTTTTATAAGTGTAAGTGCTGTGATCTTGATCTCACCTGGGAATAGGTGAAATTGTTTAAGTTGATAGCACCAAAAGACCTAGGTCAAACTGTGTGAAAGTCCACTGTTTAATGTGTCAAGTAGGGCCACACACACCATCTGTTCAGTTTCTCTCAGTGTTCATCGGTGACAAACAAAAGGTGTTAGCGGCATTAACAAAAAGGTCCAATGTTGGGATCATGCTTTCATACTGTTTCTTTACATAACATGTGAACTTCCAGATTATGTGTTTTGCGCCTTTTGCTTCAACCATCCGATCCACCCCCAGAGATGACTCTTATTATCTCAATGTAATGATAATACAAGTAAGTCCCACACATCATTTCCAGGAGACAGGGTTGGATGAGATCCCACATCGCTCTTATCAGCCCTGCTGCCCTCAATTTAAACACAAACAAAAGCAAAACATTCCCTTTAGAATAATCTTAAAAATGACATGTAGGCATTGAGTATTTGTTGTTATGCCATAGTAAAGATGACTAAAGATGACAGTTAGATGTGGGTATTCCTGTTCCTATTTGGTTCAATGTAAGTTACGTGATTGTATTGTGTGACAGGGATCTTCTTGTTGCACTGGTTGGCTTTACACGTTGATGTCAGTGCTATGAATCTAAGCAACCTTCATCCCTCCTTGTGTTGATTTACTGAATTTTGCAGATCCATATTCCAAAGCTTCACATGCAAATTAACCCTTTTACTCACATGATGACACAGCCTTCATCGGCAGATGGAATTTGCTCTGTTGGTGTGAAAGATTTATGTTTAAATGATTTGCTCAGCGATTTCAAGCCATTCAGGTTCATGTTAAAAAAATGCATCCTTCATCTAATCCATTAAATTTCATTAAATGCAATATTATAGCTTCTGTATTAATATGGAAACACTCAAGTGATCATGTGTGGATTCAAAAACCCCTAAATAAAATGAGGTGATCTTTATGAATTAATTGACTGATTGAGTTAAAATCCAACTGGGTTAATAGCCAAAGAGCCAAAGCTGATTATGAGCTAACCAGGCCGAGACATTTACATGACAATAGCCATATAGTATGCTTTAATCTGTCTTTAATCAAGCTATAAGTGTTTGTGTAAACAGACTGATTAACATACATGATGCAGATGGATAGACGCCATTTTTTCATTGTGACCTCAACCTACTTGTCTCATTTTCTCTCTGTCGCTTGCCTCTTCCAGCACTCCTACGCTCAGTCCGCCCTCAGGGTTTAAACGTCCGCCTGATGTTGTTATTTCTCTTGCTTTCTGGCAGATGTTCTACCTGTAACGACCTTGGCGGAGTCTGCACGTGTCACTCTGTGGTTTTATTAAGGAAAAAACGAGCGCTTGAGTGCCTGTGTTGAAAGAAGAAGCAGTTAACCACCTATGGTTCAAAATCCTCAATGAAAGGTTCCATTTGTTTCGTCAGTTATCCTACACTAATCCTAAAGTCATGTATGAAGAGGTGGTTTTAAAGCAGCTCAGTCAGTGAGTGATGCCATGGGCCGATACGCCTCTGAGAAGTATTCATCCGCTTTGGAAGTTTTCATGTTTAAGTGCTTTATTACAACATTGAAACAAAGGAGATTCAATAGGATTTTTTTGACACTGATAAACATGGATAGATAGATAGATAGATAGATAGATAGATAGATAGATAGATAGATAGATAGATAGATAGATAGATAGATAGATAGATAGATAGATAGATAGATAGATAGATAGATAGATAGATAGATAGATAGATAGATAGATAGATAGATAGATAGATAGATAGATAGATAGATAGATAGATAGATAGATAGATAGATAGATAGATAGATAGATAGATAGATAGATAGATAGATAGATAGATAGATGGATGGATGGATGGATGGATGTATGGATGTATGGATGGATGGATGGATGGATGGAAATAATGTACCTCAACTACTGGCCCCAGTGAGAAAATGGCAAAATACATAAACACACGTATTACCGGACGGTCTTGTCTACCTGGCAGCAGTTACCTGTGTGAAGCTGTTCAGACTGTGTTCACAAATGGGAATGATGGGAATCTGCTTCTGCCTCTGCTGACTCTGCAGGCAGGTAAAGGGAATAGTAAAATGAGTGGCTGTCAGCATTTATTTATCAGGGTAGAAGATCCTAACCGCCATCAGTCTGGTTCTCAGGCTTTCGTCAGGTGGTGATACCCTCATACAGGATCTGTATGACTGATGTGGGCTTCAAAAAACAAAAATAAGGCCAAATTGTTCCTCTATCTTATCTGATGTATGGAACTGTCACTCTTTCTGTGCCAAATCTTTCTGGCAAATTCCTCCAGAATGATCTGGTTGAAAACCTTCTCAAACAGCTATGACACAACTGTTCTTGCATATCTTACAAGTGCACTACAGAGAAAAAAGTAAAGGAGTGGCCAATGAGATATTATTAATGTTCAAGTTATGTTAGTTTTAATAGTGTTTTAACTCAAGCACACTTACAATGTAAAGGACCCTTTACTGTTGGTACTGTTTTTTGAGGAACACATTTTTTTACAGATATTTGTACATATTTTAAAAATTTATATTTTTATTGTAAATATTTTCTATTTTGTATTTATGTTTCTTGGCTTTGCAGTATTGCTTTCATACAATCTCTCTGTTTATTGTTATGCACCTGCATGGCAAATTCCTTGTATGCAAAAACCTGGCAATAAACCTGATTCTGATTTGCATACAAATCCAACCAAAGTCAAAGCAAACTGTTTTATTTGCAGTGTAAATAATGATCGTTTGACCAAGAACAAACTTCTATGCTCATATAAGATTTTAAGACTTTTCGTAAATTTGCAATGGAACGGACTGATTGCTGGACTTCTCATTCAGACTTGTTAATTAACCAATCACGACCTGGGGAAAATGCCCGGGAAAAAACAACAACAACCCAAAACAAACTTTGGCACTATCTCTCCATAAAGTTGTACAGCTTGTGCCTGTCTGGACCAACTGTGTGATTGTTCAAGTGTGTGTGTGTGTGTGTGTGTGTGTGTGTGTGTGTGTGTGTGTGTCTGTGTGTGTCTGTGTATGTGTGCGTGTGCGCGTGTGTGTCACGCCCCTCGATGCGGAGCAGCGGCGGATGGAGACGTGCGTCCCCTCAAGTCATTTCCAACCCGGGATCTGAAGTGACAACATCCCACGCTCGGAGTTCACAGACGCGCGTTACTTTCTCTGTGTGGATTTTACTCCAGGATGATCTGAAATCTGCTGCGTGCGTCTTTTATATTTTTTAACTTTTTTTATGTGACGGAGAGGAAGACACTATCGGATCTATGAAAAAACCCACGTGGATTTGTACAACCATTTTAAACCAGAAGGAATGCATATTTTCTTTGTGAAACTTACTTTCTTGTTGTCGCTGATAGCACTAACACGAGGTGAGTGGCGGGGGATTCTCTCCGGGTAGCCTACTTTATTTTGTTTTGCCTCAGAAAGAGGAGAACATATTGTTTGTATACTTGTTTATTCCTTGAAGCTTAGAGTGGAGCTGGTTTTAACTTGTTGCATTCACCGGTTTGTAAACTGATGGACTGAAACGGAAGTGTAGCCATTCCCCCCCAAAACACTTTTTGGACTCATCACTGCAGTTAATTGACGAATAACATTAATCAATTTAGCATGTGTGAATTAATGCACCTGTTGCCATGTTCCGAATATGGTCTTTTCCACCAGCGAACTGCTACATTTTCTACTTTGCCCAGTTAGCTGTACGTAGCGTTGCCCACTTGTCCAGCAAACAACTCAACTTTTTCTCACCAGTGTGTAAACGCATGCTTTTGCGGTTTGAATTCAGAGAGCTGTGTGTCTTTTAGTTTTTTTTATATTATGGCAAAGCTGTGTTACTCCCCCAAATGGCACATTATTTTGGGTGACAGCTGCAGAGAGGAGCCTGCAACTGCCAAACCAGTGTCAAGTCCCTGTTGGCCACAAAAAAAGTGCACTTTTTGAGGTGGCAAGAGTCACACCTAGACTACACATTTTATGAGGCATTACCTGTGTTATTTGTAATTCCTCTGAGGAAAAACACCAATATGTGCTGCATGCATCATGTGTTGGAATGTTTGTTATATTGTAATAGCTGCCTCACAGTGTGCTAGTAGTAACCACTCATTCCAGGCTTCTAATAAATGAAAGAAAAAGTGAGTGCAGGTGTATTAAAACTTTCCATCCGCAGGTCTAAGATGCTCCATGCCCACGGAGTCGTGTTTGAACCAGGGGAGGTGTGAATCAAATCCAGATGGGAATGGAGAGTGCAAGTAAGTTCTGTGTTTCTCTCTTAAAACTGTGAATGCTGGAAAATAGAACAGTTGGAAAAGTCCGATAGTAGAGTTTGAGATGACTCAGATTTTTGGGGTTGACATCGGAAGGTGAAATAAACACACCGGTGTTGCTATTTGTGGGAGAAAAAATGCTGCTCAGAGAGAGAGAGCTGAGACAGAAAATGAGTGGACATTGATGAGGACAGGGGTCACAGTGAGAGAGAGAGAGTGAGTGTGTGTGTGTGTGTGTGTGTGTGTGTGTTAACGCCACCGCACTCACTCTCCCCTCTGCAGCCAAAACTCTCGCAGCCCTAAATCTTGCTTTTTCTTTTCTTTCACGGAGCGACAGCTGGGGTTGCCAGAAGCTCGGCGACCATTGTTCTCTGCTGCGATTAATTCTGTGTGACTAATCTGGGTGAGGCTTCCCAGAGAGACCCTCAGACCCTGTCCCTTCTACTGCCACCACCCCCTCAACACTAACCCCTCCTCTCTCCTGGGATTGTGTCCCCTCCTCAATGGCCCTCAGTGCTCTCTCTTTTTCTCTCTCTCTCTCTCTCTCTCTCTCTCTCTCTCTCTCTCTCTCTCTCTCTCTCTCTCTCTTTCTCTCTCTCTCTCTCTCTCTCTCATTCCTCTGGACAGATGGCACTGGGTGGATGTTTTTTTAACACACTAAAAAATGGACACAAAGTTTGCATTTTTGCCGTTCTGAGTTGTTTTCAGTCCACACATAAACTAATTCGCTCCAGCTCTGCCCCTCAACACTTATTTTTAACTATAACAATAGACTACCTTGCTCTATTTCTAACCCATTTCCATGCCGACATGAGCAGCAGCAGCAACTAGTGTCACCTTACTGTCGCTGAGCTTGGTGACCGATGGGGCCGACCGGGTCACAGCTTCAAGATTGCGAAAACCCCAGGCAGCCATATTGGCCCCCCGCCACATCTTAATTTGCTCTAGCTAGTTGTGTTATTCACCCCTCAATCACCCACTCCCCCCACCCCCCCCCCCCCCGCCAACACTACACTACACTACCCCAACCCACCTCCTCAGTGGGCCACAAAGCCAGCATTGTGCCCCTTCACTGTCCTCCTCCTCAGACTTCTCCAATTAAACATGGAGATGGACATTCACAAGGGTTTGAGCGGGCACCCAAGGCTCAGTTTGTGTGTGTGCATGTGTGTGTGTGTGTGTGTGTGTGTGTGTGTGTGTGTGTGTTTAAAACCTGGCCCTCTTATTGTGTCACTGTGCCACCAGAGGGCTGGGAACTTGTGTGGAAAAGTTTAGGTTCAACAGGTTTAGGCGGCAAAATATTGACAGTAGTAACTTCATTATTAATATATTACTGCAGGTTTTGGGGTGTTGGACTTTTGGTTGAACTAAAAACACCTTTGAAGATGTCCTTGTGAGTTCTGGGAAGTTATGATGTATTATGAACATACTATATTTCTAGATTTGATCATTTTAAAAGATTTTAAGTTTAGTTGACATGGAAGTGATTAGTTGTTTCTTATCTATATTGTCCTGCTAAGGTTCCTGTATAGTTATTTTAGTTCAACCGATTAATAAGCGCCATCTCTCTTTAAACACCTATCCATTTACACAGAGAGAATTCCGAGGTGTTCTGCTTTCACAAAATCACTTGGAGCTTGGTTCCTTAGGTGTAGAAACTATGTTTGATCTTCAATTGAGGTCAACTGTTGTTGACAAAACTTCTTTAGCAACATAGCAGCGTACTTCTGTAGCTCCGATGTCAGTATGTGAATTCTAGCTCTGTGAGAGGCAACTAAGTGCTTACTGTAACATAAATCAAGGGGATAATACAACTTCCCTAAAGCTGGGGAATCTGGTCAAATAATCTGGTCAAGAGAGGACGCCACAGACCCTGTCAAATGCTAGAAATATTGCTGATAGGATCGAGCAGAATAAAAACAATAGCCTCTCTGCTTGCCCCCCTCCCCCTCAAACTCAATGTCCACAGTTTGTCTTCAAATTTTGACATCTCAAGCAAGGCCCCAACGTCACTTGCTTCACATGAACTTCCTTTGAGCATTCTCCAACATTGTTGGCTGTAACACCCCGTGCATTGACCCAGCACAGCTGGCAGCATCAGGACATGAACAAGAACTAATTGCCACCAGGTGGATCCTGTTGGAGGCCTATGTCAGGAGGGTTTTCTTGTTGCAGTAACTCATCAAAGAAAGGTGTTAAAGGTCTGACGATGTCAAGTGTATTATGTGTCTAAAGCGGTAAAGGCTTGATTGATAGATTTTAGATTAGTGGACGGTTATCCTGCCTGGCATGGTGAAGTTTAAATAATAGTTGAATGTTTCCCAATGAAAGCATGCAGGCCCACTTCCTTCTTGACAGATTTAGGATTTGATATCGCCTCCATCAAAAAGCCGCCACCCTTGTAACTTAAGTGTTATGTCGAGGTCAAGTACGTGGCGTTGGAAGCTTTAGTTTAATATAGTCTGACAGAGATGCCTACTTGACATGCCATACCATAAATACCTTCTCGTCCTCATATCTGGCCTACTGAGATCCTGACTGAAGTTTATCTCCAAAGAACTTTGAGGAGGCCTCTCATTTACTGTAGGGGCTTGGCAGCGGGAGAGAGCGACGGCAGAACAGAGCCAATCCAGAGCAGACCAGGAAAAATAACTCCTAAATTCCATTGGCACAATGGGCAGAACCAAAGCAGATTGCAGCAGAGCTTCTCCTTCTGCCAGAGAGATGAGAGATGTCGAGTTGAGGAAGGACGCTGTGGATAGATCACATACCTTCATCAGCAGTTACTCAGTGTGATGAAATAAGTACAACAGATTTGTGACAGCCTGTTGACAGCAGGGAGGCACATGGTGAGGAGCTTCTAGGACTTAGGTTCAAGCTTGGATGGTCAGAGCATGAAAGCATACCACAGAAAACCTTCTAAATAATAATACTTATTTTGACTGGGTTATGGCTCTGTAGTATTTCATTTTTTAGTGTCGCCAGATACCACTGTAATGTAGAGGATTTTTCTTTTGAATACCCTAAAGAATACATTTTCTGCAATATTTCTACACGTGTTTGACTGGGGGGATTTCAGTACAGACGGCAATCTTTTGAGGTCTAAAAATGTCAGAACTTTAATCAGGATTAGATGGCAGCCTTTAAGTCCTCGCCTGGTATGTGCAGCGGCTGCTGCACTATACACCAACTTCAATGAAAGTGAGCCCTTGTCTTTCCGGTTCTGGAGATTTCTTAATGGCACCTCTGTTTGCTGCGGTCAGATGAGTCTATCTTGACCCCCCCACACACTCACACACTACACTTCCCCCATCTCCATTCAGAGTCAGGAAACAGCCTCAGAGTGGCCCGGGGGAAGAAAAGGTGCTGTATCTGATCATATCATCACACAGCCAGAAAAACACAGCGCAAGGCTTTTATATGGCCGCCGCCGCCGGTGTTGGGTTCCCTTTGGCAAAGGTCCGGCTGGTGAGAGGGCTGATCGTCAGAGTGTTCAGGCTGAATGAAGTGACTTGGTGGTGGGGAACCTCAGCGCAGAGGATTAGTGATATATGAGCCGCCCTGGTTGGCATATGCCAAGACAAATCACATAAACTTTGATCGTAAGCCGAGAGGACTGACAGTCAGCATGTGTGTGTTTGTGTGTGTGTGTGGGACAAACACATACTCCAAACCACACTTCCTCATTTATTTTTTTTCCCCTTTCAGTCCGACCACCTGTCTGTGGGTTATAGTATAACAACTAGGAGGGACGTGCACTCACCCACACAGCAGCATGCCCCATAATACCCATGATTACTTGTGGTTTTGCCCATTCAGCTCCACACAGGAACGGATCAACTTTGTCTGCCAGGTGTGCTTTAAGCTCTCAGTCGCTTGCACTGTCTGACATACACCCACACACAGTCACTCACAGGATATTTAGGAGAATGGAGTGTGATGGCTTTGTAGTGAAAAAGAGCAGTTTGTTCAGTTAAGCAGCAGAGCAGATTGTAAGACTGATACCAATCATGGTGTCTGTTACACATGTTGGAAGCTGTCATCCACATGGATGACAGCTTTCTTAAGGCTCACAAGAGAGAGTCTACACATGACACATTTCAGTGTTTAAGCCAGGATAGTCTGGGAGGGGTCACATGGACGGCTCCATTCAACAGAGACAATTAACTTGATATTAGACACATACCATTTTAGATATAAAATGTATTTGATTACACCAAAGCTAACTTTTACAGATAGTGGAACTTACACTTCCCGTGTGTATCGTTATCCCTGACCGGGGGTTAACAACCATTAAATCCAAACTTGACTGAAAAGCGTGTGTCCAAATCATGTTTTTAAGTTATTTTCAGTATCAGTATTAAAGTGATAGTTCTCTCTACAGTTGGAAAGCGAACTCGATACTTTAAGGCTACCGACCGAATGACGTTGGTACTAGCGCTGTATTAAGTTGATGGAACCTTGACGGTACCTGTGTGTTTATTTAAAAAGATTTAGCTATTGTTAAATTATCTAAAGTTATCTGCTAGCTTTAGCTCTCAGGTTGTAGAGACAACAGCTACATTAGTGTTTTTGAGCAACTGAAACACACTATCCTTTCATTTTTAGAATATCAAAACATTACAGAGTATACATTCACCCTCTAAAACATCTTTGGCTGAGCGAACAGACCCTAGCTTGTGAGGCTGGTCTACTAACAGCCAATTATCTGTTTTGTTATTCGGCTTACTCACAAAATAAATATAGGCAATATATGGCATATAATGATCTAAAATCTAAAAATGCAAAATGCCAACATATAGGATCCGTTTGGTCTTTATGATGGTAATTGATTGGACATTTTGTCATTATCTGGCTCAAACCAAAAAAAGTTGCCATGTACAGTAACAAGCTGAGTGTCCGGTTGCATTGTCAGCTACACCTTCAGACACCCGTAAAGCCCTTAAGTAGTTCCCAGGCTCGCAAAGTAGGAAGTGGCAGAAGTCATTAGACCAGCTATGACTCTCAAGACATGCACTCTCTCTCTCTCTCTCTCTCTCTCACACGCACACACACACACACACACACACACACACACACACACACACACACACACACACACACACACACACACACACACACACACACACACACACACACACACACACACACACACACACACACACACACACACACACACACACACTTGCTTGAGGGGTTGGTCCCTTGGGGGGGTTGCTGGCTCTTTCCCATGGGTTGTGTCCATAATGCTCCCAAATAAACAGGTCCTCTAATGAAGGCTGCCAGATGTGGGCAGGCCAGGTCAGCTCTCCTGTACGATTAGAGAGGAAGGAAAAAGATGGATGGATGTAAGGAGAGGGAAAGAGGGGCAGCGTTTCCCCTGTAATTTATGTGGCCAGTGGTGGTTTGATGGTAACTTTGGTTACGGTCCCACAACAAACAACAACACTTGCTTTTTTTTGTGCCAGCTTTGGGTTTGAATGGAAGAGCTATTTTTATTCAAACAGACTTGATTGCTGCTGAATTTAAGTGTGCATTTTTAGTGTTGATTTTCTCTACCTGTGGCTACAGAGTTGTCACTGTGGTTAGCCGCTAAATGCTCCTGGGAAAACACACGACGGAGGGAAGTGTGGAGGAATAGAGAGTTGAGAGAGCCCCCCCCCCCCCCCCCTTGGGCAATGCTTTTAAGACAGATCAGACCAGACTAAAGGGGACTTAGCCTCTGCCCAGGACCAAACAGCCAGGAAATGAGAAGGGGTGGTGGGTAGGCAGGAGGGATGAGGGGAGAGGGGGGCCAGGGGTAGAAACATGCTCCACTAACACAGTTTGACTCATGACTGAAAGCTATTTAATTTCTCTCTCCCCATCAGGTGTGTCCTTCTAAGACTACATTAAGTTCAAGAGTCTTAAAAAACAGCTCTGGTTTATTACAAATGTACCTCTTTTTAGCCATAGTCTTTGAGATCATGGGAGCTTGGCAAAAGTGCTGAAATGAAGTCTGACAACTACTACTATATATGTTGGAAAAACCTAATTGAATCCACTGGCGGAGTTCTTGCAACGGCTGCTGCTGCTATATTGATTGTATCCATTATCGATAAAGATTCAGATTATTTTCTCAATTTCTCAATAATAAAAAGAGTTTGGTCTAGGGAATGTCCAAAAATATTGGAAAAAAAGAACAAGGTGCCGTCTTCAAATTGCTTTTTTAAACTTTTATTATTATAAATTGATATTCAACTTCTGATCCGCACAAGAAAATCTAAGGATGCTGAAACCAACAATTGTTTCCTTTTGTTGATCAACTAATTGATTATTTGTTATCAGCTCCACTCCCTTGTTGACCTTTGGCTTGACTTCTACTCATGCACAGTGCAATGAAGGATGACTGACATTTTGGGTGCGATCACGTTCAGTCTGTTGTTTAGATAATCCGGTTAAACCTATTAGTGGCCCTGCATTTGTCTGGTTGTCTGATGGCCTTTTGTTGCCATACCAGACTCTGTTATTGAGAGCAATTACTTTGGCGATTACAGGGTTCTAATCTAAAATATGAATATTATCCTAAAATAATCCCAATTATTATACCACCTACAGAACTGGAGCCAGACACTGATTCTGTCTCTCACAGAGCTTTGCGTGGCACAATTATTGAACAAACGCACAACCTAATTTACTAAGCTCCTTAAAAAAAATATAGACGCAGATTTGGGCCATTACAGCTGCCGAAATCTGTGTACTCATTCTAGGTTTTTTTTGTGTACAGTGCGGCAGGCACATGTGTAGCCTACATATTACCTTCAAAGCCTCTGTGCCCTTCTGCGTGTGACCTCAGAAAGATGGCAGATGGCAGATTGGCCCGTCACTTAAGGAAAGCCCCCTTTTTTTCCTATTTTTTTTTCTTCGTGTGACGCCTGGCCAAGGGTCAGATGTCACCGCAACATCTGCTGCAGGCCTGGAGCTCTGTTATGCATCCCATCAGCGTAGTCGCAAACCTGTTGCCACGGGCTACTGCGGCAGCAATGGAAGAAGAGCCGGGCCCGGGAGTGAGCGCAGAGGAGAACAATCAGGGCTTCTGGGCAGGGATGACAGAGAAGATAATAACAGTATCGGCCTTACTGCCACAGATAATTCCATTAGTTATACGATACCTCCCAAACACCTGATATTTGCACAGCTTCTGATTTGTGCCCCTCTTTTCATGTCTTCTTTATTTACCTTTCTCCCAGCCCGGTTTACCTGCTGCTGTTGAGATTATCCCGCCCGCCAGGCCACAGGTCTCTCTTGTTGAAGCAGCTGCCTTGCTCTGTTTGTTTTGAACACAGCCAAGACCTCCATAAAAGAATCGTTGAATATCTTTTGTCTTAGCCCCCCGTTTTATACGTCTGCGCTCTCATTGAGGCAGTTAAACCCGGTGCCCGTAAAAAGGCTGTTTTGTGCTGAGCGTGTATTTGACGGGCTCCTGCCAAGTTAAAGAGCAAACTGTTACCGTTCTGTGCCTAGCGTGTGCTACAGTTGACTTACTGTAAACACACCTCAGCCGGAGCGTGTTTGCATAGTGTGTCCACGTGCACCGAGGTAAGGGTGCGGGCCTGGGGGCTCTATCTGTTTGTCTTTAAGACCTCTGTGTGAGACGCTGGGCTGCTTAGCGAGGGCAGACGGCAGGTTTCAAAGTTGAAACTATAAAGCAAGGCTGCCAGCGTGCCTCGGGTTAAGAATCAGCACAGGAGACTCTTCAGAGTAAACAACCAAATTCCCTCTGAAATGGCAACCACTTTCAGTCTTTCTCCCCTTGAAAAAACCCAACCAAACCAGTTCCAATATCCTTTCTTATGGACCCTTTTGTTCGTCCCACAGCCTGTTTGTGTGTGTGTGTGTGTGTTTGTGTGTGTGTGTGTGTGTGTGTGTGTGTGTGTGTGTGTGTGTGTGTGTCTGGCTATGATTTTAAGCTTTTCTTTCTGCCTCACACTTGGCCTCAAACGTGGCAGACCGCTAAAAGGTTGCAGATCCGTCTGGAGGAACTTGGAAGAAAGTTTTTGGAGGGAGTGAGCAGTAGTAGTCAGTTGGGACTTGTAAATCCTAATGTGGTGTCTTACAAATGAAAGAGATGGGAGTGTAGGATGGTGGGTGGGTGGGGTTACTGGAGGGATGGAAGGTGCACGGTGGGAAGCAAGCAAACGCCAGCAAGCAAACCGCTTTGAACAGAGGAAGTGAGAGCAATAATGAGAAAAAAAGAGGGGAGATTCAGGGATGAGCCGTGTATAATGAAAGAAGATTCCGATAAAGATTTTTTTATTTTTTTGGAGACGGGAGAGGGAGAAAGAGGAGGGAGAGGAGAGGAAAGAGGAGGTGTAACAGCTGAATACGCCCGGCCTGTGGTCAACTCTGAATGGGGAGGAAAAACAATGGGCCCACTCATCCTTCGCTCTCTCTCTCCCCCCTCTCTTTTCTCGCTCCTCGCTCGCTCCTCATTTCTCAGCTAAGTAGTGAGGGGCGGGGGGGGGGGGGGGGGGGGCTTCAGATTCCAACACTGTAAAGAATGTCCCATTCAAGATGTTGTTTAAAATAGTTTAGATTTATCTTGGTATCTTGAAAAACACTTTATGTCATTTTTCCTTCCCTTGTTTTTCAAACAAATTGAAAACAGACTAACTGAATTGCACTACAAAAAAAAAAATCTTTCTCAAAGTTATTTGGACTAGTTAACGAGGTTAATAAGCTTCATTCTTTGCAGTGCATTGGCCCCTGTCTCTGCCCAGGCTTGAGGACAGTGGTAGGATGGGGTGCCATAGAGAGGAAGGAGGCAGAGAGAGTGGTGGGGTAGTGGAGACGGGGAGGTTGGGTGAATGGCTGGAGCAGCAGCTGCCGTCTCCTCATTAACATGCGCACCTGCTCCCTGCGGTCCTTTCTCCAGAGAGCTCGTGTGGCGGCTCACGACCCCAGCACCCGCCACCGCTGGGACTTAAACTGGACTGTTGGCCCTCTAGCAGCCAGCTCTAATGCTATGCTCTGCACTGACCGCCCCCCCCCCCCTTTAATGCACAATACATACATACACCCACTCGTCTACTGCCGATGGGTGCAAAGAAATTGTGTCCAAGATTTCCCTGATACTCCACAAGTTTTAATGTCAAGTTACTTCTGTTTTTATCAGATGAAATCATTAAATGGAACTCAAACGGCTATGTTTTCAGATGTATACTGTGTGACCAAAAACAAATGTTTGTGGTTGAATCCTATTTTACCAAATGAAATTCTGGTCCTATTTGCCCCCACTGGACTAAAATAAGAAGACAAAAACCCATTGTATTTCGAAGCAGTCTTTGTATTAAATGTAGGACTTTTTGCAAAGACAATATGGGACAGTTTGACTGACATGAAAACTTCATTCTTAACTTTATGCCACTTTCATGCCTCTCATTTGTTACAATGTTTCATCAGATTAAAAGCACCTATTGTACCAATATCACTGTTGTTGTGGTTAAATGGAGGGACCAATGATAGAAGTGGGCAAATGTGGCCGATTTTCAAGTTCTTTGAGGCAAACAACAAGCTTCATAATTACTTAACAAACGACTTGATTGTGACTTTGTAAAGAAAAAACACTTTTTTATTTGTATGTGACTTATTTGACTTTTATCTCCATTCTAATGCTACAATGTTACACCCAGCCAAGGTACCACACTCCGCTCTCAGAGTGTTGACATGCCACCACCACTCACTACTACTGTTTATGCAGCGGGCAGCCTAGTATGTGATGTTTTCTTTTCCTTACCGCAGTCCTAAGGCCACCTAATCCCCTGAGTGGGAGACCCTGTCTAAACACACGCCTGTCCCCACAGAGGGGCCACAGCTCGGCCCCCACACACACACACACACACACACACACACACACACACACACACACACACACACACACACACACACACACACACACACATACACATACAGGACCCCCTGGGAATGTTTGGGGACATGGTCATGCCAACCCCTCAGGGCTAACAGACTTGCTGGCTCTGGTCAGGTATTTGCGAGTGACGGCAGGGTTTTAATGTCGTTGTGAGGCCGCTTTGATGTCGGCAGGATGTTTAATGCACAGTACTGTATCTGTGTGAGAGTAAAACAAAACAAGATCCAAAGAGAGCGGATATTTGTCAAGTTATGCCTATGAAAAAACAACAAAGGCTTATACGTTTTGATCCACACATTCCCAGTGTAATTTCCCTCCGTGCAGGAATTCATTTTTCAGACATCTTTCATGTTTCTTGACAAGAGGTTGCGCCACAGTGTCTTCCGTTTCATCCCTCTTCCCATCCCTTGTCTGATGCTGGAGCAAATCCTCTCTGGGGAGGGAAGAATAACAAGCATTGAGGTGGTGGCACGGTGCTTTGAAGTTCCCATAATGTTGGCTTGCAGCTCAAACACTGTGGCATAGATGCGGCCTTGTCCTCAGGATGAATGAGTGCTGACAAAAGGGTCGGGGCGAGCACATTTCAGCCCGGAGAGCTGCTGAAGGGTGCCACGATGGCGGCTTTTCGTGTGCCTCGACTTTTGGAAAAGGACGGATTAGGAAGAAGAATTTCGAATACTGCAGATTCTTTCCCGGTGCTATTGAGTCGATGCTTTGTTTTTGTAATGACCACCAAGCCTTACTGGCCACCCAGAGCTGTTGACAACAGAATCTGTGAAGGTGATGGATATGGGAATGTGGCAGTAGGGGAGGGTGTGTGGGGGGGAGGGGGTGCTGTCAAATAGAGCTGTAATAAGGGCTGGGTATTCGACCTCAATACCTTTTTGGTCGGTTATGTGTACCTACAGTTGGCAGTTGTTGTTTTGACAACACCTTTTTTGGTTTATCAGTTGATCATAAAGTTGTTAAAATATCCTACAGTTTCGTTAACCTGTGTAATCTTCCCCTGTGTTTGTACAGGACTGCACACTGTGTAGGTATTTGTGTATGTGTGTGTGTGTGTGTGTGTGTGTGTGTGTGTGTGGCCCCTTTCTTTAGCCGTCTGTATCCTCAGGGGAAACCCTTCAACTCCTCTCATTGTCATTGTAAATCTGTGAATTTGAAGCAGTGCTCTCTCTCTCTCTCTCTCTCTCTCTCTCTCTCTCTCTCTCTCTCTCTCTCTCTCTCTCTCTCTCTCTCTCTCTCTATCCCTCTATCCCTCTCTCTCTCTCTCCCTGGTCTGTTTATGACACAGACCCAACACAGACAGGTTGGGTCTGTGTCATAAACGAGCGGCGTTTATGACACAGACCCAACCTGTGAGAAACATCACAGGAGTTTGTCCCCCTCCGCCCTCTGTTCAGACCACTCTGTTTTACGGCCTTAAACACATTGTTGGCGTGGGAGGGTGGGGGGTGGAGGGGGGGTTAGAAAGATGAATGTCCCGTTCAAAGCATAGTTTCTCATGGCTGTGTTGCCGCGCTGTAAAAACAGCAGGACGACAGCTAAGTATCTTTTAAGAGAAAATGAATAGTAAGTTCTATTGGTGAAGGCTACAGCTGATTTATAAGAACTGTAGTGCACAAAGGGATGACCCTTGCTGGTCCGAAGTGTTGTTGTCTTACCCCTGTGAACTCTTCCATCGGTGCCGAGCTGGAGAAGATGGGACGGATGAAAATTTGTTGTGTTTGAGAATTCCTTTCGACCAATTCCTCTTTTTGTAATGCTAATTTTAAATGAGGAAAATAAATAAGGAATGGACATTTATTAGGTGACTCAATATATCTTGCGGACAGAAGGTTTTTTATTAGATCATTAGTAAATTGTTCGTATTCATGATATAATGGTGGTTCTTCTTTATAAGCATTAGCTTGACAATGATTTACTTAAAGGGGAATTTTAATATATTTCTGCATTGGCTGGACAATAAATTGAGTTTATCAAATTGCAAACAATGTGATTCTTCTTTCTGATTTCATTTTAGTTTTTGCATTCAGCTCAAAATAATTTTATAGGATAAGCAAAGACCTGCAAGTGTGTAAGAAGCCATAAATACTACTGTACATGCCATCAAAGTTTGCTTACCTCTCTACCTGTGTTTTTCTCAGGTGTATGGACGGATACTCTGGAAGCAGGTGCCAGTTTCATGACCCATGCTCTTCCTCGCCATGTATGAACGGCGGCAAGTGTCGCGCCGTGCTCAAGGGCAACACGGTGGACTTCAGCTGCACCTGCAAACTGGGCTACACCGACCGCCACTGCCTGACGCCAATCAATCACGTCTGCATCAGCTCACCCTGTCGCAACGGAGGCACCTGCGAGCTCGAGACTCTCAACCGGTACAAGTGCCGCTGCCCACCTGGATGGTCAGGTAAGACCATAGATAGTATATTCAAATGGATGTAGAATCCGGGCTGACCGCAGTTATTCCAACTGCATACAATCGTCCTTAGCCATCTTGTCAAATTTGTACTCCGCCTCATTTACCGAAAAAGGACATTGATGTGACATCGGGGGGAGGGAGATACGCCCATCTAGCTGACTTTTACCTCCAAGGCGAAGTGAGGGCTAACAGGTGGCTAGCTGTCACTCAAGAGACTGCGCCCCTAATTATTCATATATATATATATATATATTCTCTGACAGAAAAGGCAAGAACAGCCTGAGCATGAACAAATTTACTGTGCCCTCAGGTAAACTGTGCCAACAAGCCGACCCCTGTGCCTCAAACCCGTGCGGTAACGGTGGCCAGTGCTCCGCCATCGAGTCCAACTACATCTGCACCTGCACGCCTTTCTTCAGCGGCCAGAACTGCAAACAGGACGTCAACGAGTGCGACGCCAACCCGTCGCTATGCAGGAACGGCGGGGTGTGCATCAACGAAGTGGGCGGCTATCGATGCCAGTGCCCTCAGCAGTACACGGGCAAGCGCTGCGAGAGCCGCTACATGCCCTGCAACCCCTCACCCTGCCACAACGGAGGCACCTGCGTCCAGAAGGGAGACACCAGCTACGAATGCACCTGTGTGCCAGGTAAAAATATCAACACTAAATTTGGGGTCAAGGAGCAACATTAGAGGAGGTTTAGACGTCTTAATGGATGTGATGATCTGCTGTTGCTTAGATTTAAGGCCACACAAGCGTTTCAATCTGGGTTTATTTATTGTGTCAAGTTTAACTTGGGTTAACTTTGACTGGGTGAGCAGGAGAATCCAAAATGGTGGAAGTTATTTTCGCATCTTTAGCTGTGTTACACCAACAACAACAGTCGCTGTTGGTTGGTTGATTACCGCTAGTTAGCCAGTACTTAGCAAGATTTAGCCCAGAGAGCGTCAATAAAACCCTCCTATGACATTCTTTATCATAGGGAATAATTTGCTAGGTCATTTTCAGCTGTTTTCTAGAGAAAAAGTACTAAGATTAAGTATAATTTGTTCAATGATGTAATCCTCTTTTACTACAGTAAATTGAGGTTATCCTTTTATAAATACAATGTTTTCCTGAAGTTACTCTAGTTGCTGGTTTTTTGCAATGATGTCATTTAAGGCGGGGCTGTTCCTGCTCATGTTGTGTCGTGTGTGTGTGTGTGTGTGTGTGTGTGTGTTTCTGCTTTGCAATGTACAGTGTGTGAACAAGGCAGAGCAGGAAGACATCAGGGCTTATCATAAGGAAATGGTCAAAGGACAACATCCTTTTCACATAGCGTTGTGAAGCAAACCTTTCTGGGACTGCACTCCTGCCCTCCACCTCATCACCTACGTACAGACTAACTTTACCTTGTTTTTCTCTGTTACCGCTGAATCCAAAAATGGTTGTAATTAAAGTGGGTGGCAACTCTCTAGTGCTTGCCATTACAAGCTGTTCATCGAAGGAAAACCTGATCACCCAACTTATTTCTTCTCTTATAGACAAAGCATTTACGTCATAATTCTACTAAACATTTTAATAATTTGACTCCACCAGAAAACTCCAACAATAAACACAAAAAAATTAAATTATTTTTGAATGCATATAACACACAATGAACCAATTCTAGTCCAGGAAGGGGTCCTTGTTTGCATGTCATACCTCCCATGACCAAAAAGACTCCCGGCATAAGCAATGATGACTTATTCTGTTTCTGATTTTCGTTTCTTGCTACCCATCATGCCACATGTACAGTCCAGTGGTTGGCGTCTTGTGTAACAGTATAGCACAGTGGATGTCATTACATGGCGAGGAGGTTGCCACAGAAGAGGGTACAGCTGCCGTCTTTCCTGGGAAGCAAAAGACGGTTGACCACATTTAACTGCAGAGACGTTTCGCTTCCTTTGTTATGAACAAGGAGAAATGAGCAACTGAAAACCTGAAACGTCCGCCAGAAGAAATAACACAGTGAAAGCAACACAAACCCAGTCTGTTACTTATATTCCTCTTTTTGTTTCAGGTTTTGCAGGAAAAAACTGCAACACTAACATTGACGACTGCCCAGGTCATGAGTGCCACAATGGAGGGACATGTGTGGATGGAGTTAACACCTACAACTGCCAGTGTAGACCAGAATTTACAGGTTTGTACAGTGATGTTCAAGTACATTTGTCAATTCTCATGAACAAATGGTATTAGATATAAACCAACTTACCTTTATTCCTCTGTCCCCCACAGGTCAGCTCTGCACGGAGGATGTCGATGAGTGTCAGCTGATGCCCAATGCCTGCCAGAATGGCGGCACGTGCCATAACACCTACGGCAGCTACCAGTGTGTGTGTGTGAACGGCTGGACCGGGGACGACTGCAGCGAGAACATCGATGACTGTGCCAGTGCCGCGTGCAACCACGGCTCCACCTGCCATGACCGCGTAGCTTCCTTCTACTGTGAATGCCCCCACGGACGCACAGGTATTTACGATTAGTTGACGGAGATTAAATGCGTGACAGGAAATATTTTTTTATGAAATCCAACCAATCGAAAAAATATTAATGCAGCAGAACTGGAGATATTGTCTTTTTCATTCTATCCATTCTTCTGTGTTTTGCAATTCTGGCGCCTACATTTCCCACAATGCAACTCGACCGCCAACAGTTTGGCCAGATATTCAGATGTGTCATGCTCGAAGCAGCAAATGTAGTTTTTAGAGACTAGCCTCAAGCAGGGGTAAGGAGGGGGCTACAGAGGTCTGGTGGGTTCACTTTCTAAATTCACAACCCAGATATTTTAAATGTTTCAACGTGTAGTCTTCAGCTCCATAATCATAATAAATGCGGTATGTAGGACTTCATGCAGCTCGACCTCTTCACAACGTTTTTACAAATACATTAGTATATCTGTGTAGTCCCCCTTTTAACTGATAGAAGCCATGGGATGTATTCAGTCCAAATCGTAAAGTCCATCTTCTGTGTTGTGCATCAGGACTGCTGTGCCAACTGGATGACGCTTGCATCAGCAACCCTTGTCAGAAAGGCTCCAACTGTGACACCAACCCCGTCAGCGGAAACCACTTCTGTACCTGTCCGTCTGGATTCATAGGAGCTTCCTGCGATCAGGATGTGGACGAGTGCTCGCTGGGTAAGAACTTGCATTGTCCGTCTGTCTGTCGTCTAGTTTTAGCCTATAAAACTCTGAACGATTGATGACATATTTCAACTTTTGCTAGCTGTTAAAGTAAATCAATGTCAAAACAGCTTTTTAACCATCACACACACATTGGTAACTCTTTTACACAAGCCAAAATACGAGCTCATTCTTTCCTGTCATTATGGGCTCTTTAGTGCCCATAATTGTGGCCATAATTACAGTAAATAACACCCTCGGGGGGTATTACTGCTGTAATCACACACAATCAAGGCTTTGGTTTGGCTTCGTCAAACGGCACTAAGCCACCCGAATCAACTCATTGTCGTGTCTTTAAAGTCAAATTGCTCCTTGTTAGGTCTTGTACATACACGACGGCCTGTTAAACAAAAGTTAAAGTAATTATCCTTTTGAACAGGCTCCAACCCTTGTGAGCACGCGGGGAAGTGTATCAACACCAAGGGTTCCTTCCAGTGCAAGTGCAAGGAGGGTTACGTGGGGCCACGCTGCGAACTGGACATCAACGAGTGCATGTCCAACCCGTGCATGAATGAAGCCACCTGCCTGGACCAAATAGGAGACTTCCAGTGTATCTGCATGCCAGGTAAGGGACTTATTACATCACTGTTTGACAAAGAGATATGAAACAAGCGACGTCACATTCAAACCTGGAAGTTTGTCATAAATTATGATATATAATTATTCATTTCCCTACATGTAAACAGTCCATTAAGAAACTAATGACTTATCCCAGTCCAACGCCTGTTTATGTAGCCACTGTATAATGTAAATCAGCCGTGTATGCTCCTGACTGCATCTCTGTCTAACCGATCCATCTCCCACTTGGTCCTTCCCTCGCTAATTGGCCAGGTTACGAGGGGGAGTTCTGTCAGATCGATACGGACGAGTGCGCCAGTAGCCCCTGCCTCAACAACGGCAAGTGTATCGACAAGATCAACGCCTACCACTGCCAGTGCCCCACAGGTGAGGCTGCTGTACTGCTGCAGAGGAGGGAGGGAGGGAGGGAGGGGGGAGGCCAGGGGGCACAGAGGTCGATTCCTCTCTCTCTCTCTCGCTCTCTCTCTGTCGCTCTCTCTCTCTCTCCCTCTCTCTCTCTCTCTATCTCTTTCTCTCAAACACACACACACATACACACACACATGCACACATGCATACAAACACCCTCTCCTGGACGGGCACTAATCCCAGCCCTGAGGCAGGCTTACACAGGCCCGGGTAGCCCAGAACGAACGCAGCAGTCGGTGAGGAGAGGGAGACGAAAATCTATAGGGAAAGGCTTGAGGAAGTTTGAACTTTTTGAAAACTAGTTTCTTTTTCCCTTTTTGCAAAGTCTGTTGAGTGAGCACAAACTTGTGGATCCAAACGAGACTTTTTTTTGCATGTGACCGAGAGCTAATAATAGCAGGCAGAGCTGCTACTACGCTCCATAAAGTGACAATGTCTACCAGTGAGTGGCCAGTGAGGTAGTCAAGTGGTTTATTTTGAGGGCAGCTATTTGTTTTGCTACTGCCTGTTTTCTTTTGCTTAAATGCCATTTGGGTCACTAAGTTTTGATGTTTTTGTTCAGTGAAAAGGAATGCAACTATTGAAGCTCGGATAGAGAGAAAAAGAGAGGAAAGGAAAGGGAACGATCTTCAAAACCAAATGTGATTCTTTTTATTTGCATTCTTTCAGTGGGATCATTGAGGTGGAAGTGATTTTTTCTTTTCTTTTTTTCAATATTCCTTTTTCGAGGAAGAAAATAGCAAAGCTCTGAGGCGGGTGGATCAAAGGCGGCCTGGGTGGAGATTCCTCCTGTTGAAAGAAAAAAGAAAGGAAGGAGGAAAGACGGAAAGAAAGAAAAGAGAAAAAGAGAGAGGGAAAGAAAGAGAGACACCCCAACAAGGAAGCTTTAGAATTAATAGAGACGGGGTACAAGAGCGAACACAAGAGCTTATCGCCTAAGAAAAACTCTGTGTGACAGTGAGAGAGGGTTATGTGAGGAAGCAGCACAAAGTGGTGGTGGTGAAAGGGGGGGCGGGGGGGGGGGTTCAGACGCACCAACCGTTATGTTGAAGCAGGAAGGGAGGGGTAAAGAAGGGGCTGGGGCCCTAACCGCCCTGCTTGAGATGTAAATTTGTCCCCGTTGCGAGCCAGGCCCGAGGCGAGGGACCCCTCTTATTATTTCTGTACATGTAATAGCCATGGAAACCCCACTGAGAGCCATTGAAATGTCTGATTCCAGCAGTCTGGGGCTAAATCCCTCTTTTGGCTGAAGAGGTTCACGATATTTGTGTGTGTGTGTGTGTGTGTGTGTGTGTGTGTGTGTGTGTATGTATCTGCATGCTTTCATTTCTGCTTCATCTTGTGTGTGCCTATGCATATGTGTGCATCTGGGTAAGAAATTCTTTCATAGAGTTTTTTTTTATTGTATATATCCTTTTTGATTTCAGTCTGTGTGGGTTTCACATTTTGGTTCACTGTCACTGAGCTGTGAAGAAACTAAACTTTTGCTTCACATCTTGGCAAAACAAACACTCAATTTGTACCGCTTAGATTTGTTCCAACAGCTTTCCCATTGCTCATAGGGGAGTCGCAGTTGTTTATTTTCTACATCTCGCTATGCAAACAACTGATCCTCCACTTTTTCATTATTTAAGTTTCTTCTTTATGAAATAGGTTTTTGTAGGGCTGTGCCGGCCATGTAGCGCCAAAATGTTGTGCTGCCTCAGGTTTCATACTTCCTATTGAGTCCAAAGCTCACATAAAATATGAAAAATAAGACACTCACCCCCTTTAATAAATGTGTATAGGATGTAATTAATGCAAAAAAACTAATATCTAATAAAATATGGACATACTCATACAAACCCTTAATTAAAAAAATATTAGAAGTAAGGTGGGTTGATACATGGCCTTAATAATGGTTAATACACACTTTTGAATGTTTGTTATTCAGTATTTAACTTCTGGGTTGCCGGGTTGCGAAAAATAGTAAATAAAGCCAGCTATGACTTATGAACACTCTAGGTTACACATTTTAGAGAAAGTTAAGTAAGTTGTATACATTTTTTTTTCTTTTTCTGTGTTTGTAACTGAAAAAACACATGTATGCCTGTCTCCACTTAGGCCAAGCCAGACAAGAGTGAATGATTCCACTGGGAAATCAGCTCACCGCCAGTCACACAAATACTTCCATGTCCGATTAGCTGCTACGGAGTCTGTCTCTTAAGTTTACAGCACCTGTGTGTTCCTGTGGTGGTGGTGCGTGTGCGCGCGCGCGCGTGTGTGTGTGTGTGTGTGTGTGTGTGTGTGTGTGTGTGTGTCAGGGGGTGTATGAGACGCGAAGAAAATATCAGACTAGAATTACTCCAGGAAAAATGGAGAAGGCCTGCTGGTTGATTTTGAATGACAAGGATTATGAATAGTGGAGGGGTCGAAGGTCAAGCCTTTAGAGGCGGGTAGGGAGTGGTGGGGGTGTAGTGGAGAAGGGGGTGAAAGCAAGACAGGAGAATGCACATTGTGATGGAAAAGTTTTTGGGGGACAAAGGAGGCAACGGGCTCAGTTTGGCGTTGCGTTGTGCAGACAGGCCCTCCTTTGTCTCTCAGCCCTTGGTCAGGAGGCCTCGCAACTTTCATTCTTCCCTCATTTCTTCCCCTCTGTCTCCCCTCCCCCGCCACGTCTGCTTTTGGAGTCGCGCTGAAAAGAAATGAAAGGAGAAAATTGAGAGTTTGTAGTGTTGCTAATTAACATGCAGATTTTTGATTCGTTAAGAGCTCTTTATAGTATGGGCTCGGGATTATGAGTAGGACTGGTTTGTAATGGTGAGAACACAGTAGGCATGTCTATACAAACAAGCACGCACATGCACACACGCACACACACACACACACACACACACACACACACACACACACACACACACACACACACACACACACACACACACACACACACACACACACACACACACACACACACACATACATAACACACAAACATATGCTCCCTCTCTCTCTCTCTCTTCATGCACAAGTGCACACAGTAACACCCTCTTGTTGTTTTTTCCAGGCTTCACTGGGAACTATTGCCAGATAGACATCGACGAGTGTGCCAGCACGCCGTGCAAAAATGGCGCCAAGTGCACAGACGGCCCCAACAAGTACACCTGCGAGTGCACTGAAGGTATACAAGTTTAACAAAAGATGAAAAAGGTTTGACAAAAGATGAAATTAGACGCCCCTCAAAAAAAGGGAGTGGAAAGTTTGGAATTGTTAGAAGTAAACCAATCCGTGAAATATACCCTATTTACAGTAAAAAAATAAATAAAAAAACATGACAAGGCAATAAGAATAAGCACAAGAGTTTAAAAGAAAAATAACTTTTTTTGGCAGGTTACTCCGGAAGACACTGTGAGAGTGACATCAACGAGTGTTACTCTGACCCGTGCCACTACGGTACCTGCATCGACGGCCTGGCCTCCTTCAGCTGCCAATGCAAACCAGGATACACCGGCCGACTGTGTGAGACAAACATCAACGAGTGTCTGAGCCAGCCGTGCAGGAACGGAGGCACCTGCCAGGACAGAGAGAATGCCTACATCTGCAGCTGCCTCAAGGGCACCACAGGTAAATGCTTCACAAATACATAACAAACATAGATGCAAACACACTTTTTTATTATTTCTTTATTTGAGGTTACTGAAAATATTTTTTTTTGACAGGAATCAACTGTGAAATCAACATTGACGACTGCAAGAGCAATCCATGCGACTACGGGGCCTGCATTGACAAGATCAATGGCTACGAGTGTGCATGCGAACCAGGCTACACAGGTAAGCAACTACACGAAAAAGTTTGAAAAATTGTGGGTGAGAATTCAGCATTACCTCTGTGCCATCTCATCCCTTCAAAAGCCAAACGTAAATAATAGAAACCTTCACATGACAAAGGTTTATACATATGATCCTTGAACAACAAATATTATACAAGAGAAGACTTGTGTGTACGCATATGGAAGCTCAATCCCTCTCCCGATTGAATCATTTCAGATCTTTCATTTGCAGAAAGGCTCTTTGGGCTGCAAGGTTGATTACAGACAGGTTAAAACATGGCTGCTGTCTCAGGTGACCAGTAGACAAACTAAGTGTTTGATGTGGAGCATTGGAGGATGGGACATATGGACTGGAGTAGTGTGTGTGTCCCGATGGGGAGTGGGGAGGGCGGCAGATGGCGAGTGGAGTGAGCACGCTCCTCAGAGGCCGGTGTCACTTTTCCAGCTCCACCCTGTCCCCAACCTGCCGCTGGTCGGACACGCTAGCTGCCCTCCCCCACACAAAGAGAGGCAACACACAACCCAACTCTGGCACACACGGTCACCTGGGATTTGGAGCAGGAGAGAAAAGATTACCTGAAAGATTTTCTGAAAGTTGAGCTTTTAAAAGCTTGGAAGCCGGCCCCTTGCTTTAAAGCTAAATGGGCAGCCTTTATGCTATGCGTGGCACCAGGCTGAATGGCGTCAACGCTTCAAGTGGCCGACAAAGGCCGACTTAAAACCCCTCATGTTTCTGGAAAGTGATACATCCACTGAACTGAGATATAGACTTCATTGTGTGGCGGCTTTTTTGTCTTTTTTTTGTGTGAGTCTGCGTTGTATATTTAAAATAATGGCCTACTTCAAATAGAAAGCAATGCAAAGTCGTCCTGTTGACAGGTGTTGTAGGAAGTAATGTAGGATAGTTATTTCAAAGCCACTGTGTATATTATGCAATGTGATAACATCATTTAAAGGAATAGTTTGACACTTTCATTCATTCCAAATTGCTGAGAGTATCATGAAAAGATCAATAGTATTGTCATATCATCGTATTTCAGTCTTTATGCTAAGCTGAACAAATCGGCCACTACACAAATAGCACCAACTTTCAGCAAGACAGCAAATAAGTGTATTTCTTTGCCAATATGGAGGACTATAGCTGTGAGACTCCTTACAGAAAATAAGCAAAATGTCCTCTCCTTTCTTTTCAGGTACCATGTGTAACATCAACATAGACGAGTGTGCCATCAACCCTTGCCACAACGGCGGCACCTGCATCGATGGCATCAACGGCTTCACCTGCGTGTGTCCCGAGGGTTACAACGATGTCACTTGCTTCTCCCAGGTCAACGAGTGCCTCAGCAACCCCTGTATCCACGGCCACTGTGAAGACCAGATCAATGGGTAAGGCATCTGCAGAACGGTCCAAGGTGTTAGATGTTGTGGTACCATGTGTTTCATGTAGAGCTTTTGAATGTTGTACAACTATCAGATAATGATTATGAGTTATGAGACATTACATGCTAGCTTTCAATACTTATTTGAACAAATGTCAGTGGGTATCAAAAAAGTGTTGACATTCAGTACCAGGCCCTACAAATAAAACCCTGCTGAATGTATCTACGTGGATTTATCACTGACTTTTTTTCCAACATTGTCCTCCCAACAGCTACAGGTGCCTGTGCGATTCCGGCTGGAGCGGTAAAAACTGTGACATCAACACAAACGAGTGTGAATCCAACCCATGTATGAATGGAGGCACCTGCAAGGACATGACCAGCGGATACGTTTGCACCTGTCGCGTGGGCTTCACCGGTCAGTATATTCATGTCATGTTGATGAGGGTGTGTGTGTGTGTGTGTGTGTGTGTGTGTGTGTGTGTGTGTGTGTGTCAATGTTGTGGCCTGTACTGTATAGCTTGTGTTTGTCACCCATGTCACACTTCCCTCATACCACCACTTGACTGTTGACCTTTAACTTAAACTTAAGCGTTTGTCCGCTCTTACCGCAGGCCCCAACTGCCAAACCAACATCAACGAATGTGCCTCCAACCCCTGCCTCAACCAGGGGACGTGCATTGACGACGTCGCAGGCTACAAGTGCAACTGCATCCTGCCTTACACCGGTATGAAAAATATTATTGGAAATATTTGATATGCTCATGTGTTGGCATGATGTTCTGTTCTGGTATTTCCTTGCTTGGGCGGGAAATACCTTCCCACAACCTGTGTACTTTAAAGTTACGGGGCAAAGAGGAAAAACGTGCGACATATGAACTAACTGTCCACTAAAGTTCAGCAGCAAGACTTCCTCTGGGCTCAAAGACACAATCTGCCATAGACGAATATCCTTGATAAGAGAGCTGGAAAATATTTTGGTGTCATCTCACTTACTACTTGACAAAACAGATAATGATGGGAGGGCTGAGGGCAAATATTCTTGTATTTGTCTAGTCGTCTTTTTCGGAAAAATCCACAGGACTTAGTTTAATGAAAGGCCACTGCTTGTAGCTGTGGGGTGGGAACGGGTTGCTTGACACATTTCCTGTTTGCCTGCTTCCTGTCTCACAGAACAGCAAATGGCTTCACAATGGCCGGAAAGTGGAGCCGGCTTCCTGTGCGAGCCGTGTGTTGTGGAAAGAGATAGGGAAATGTCTCCGCAGGCCTTTAATATTGACAGAACCTGGCTAAAATCTTCTGATAGCAACTGATTGAAAGATGACTCTGTGTCTATTTGGGTTGGGCTATCTCCAAGTTCATGACTCCTCTACATGATATCATACGGGGAGGCTTAAAGTGAAAGACAGTTTGTTATTAAATGTGTTCTTTAATACAGCTGTGCTCCTGTGTTTGTGTGTAACAGGAGAGAACTGTGAAACCTTGATGGCTCCGTGCAGCTCCAGACCCTGCAAGCATGGAGGCCAGTGTCAGGAGTCTGAAGACTATCAGAGCTTCTCCTGTGTCTGCCCTGAAGGATGGCAAGGTGAACATTGATATGTGCATAAACACCTTTGTCCTACATGAACTATTTATTTATAGTTTTCAGTTCAAAGGCTGCACAATTCAAGTACATAACTTCCTTGTTCAAATATGTTCTAATTTATTTCAGTATGTTCTTCAAGCACAATTAATGGAAACATAATAGTAGTGCATATTTGTAATGATCGATGTGTATTTATATATGGATAAGAATATTGACATGATTGCATGATTTTTTTAAATCTGGACTCAACACACTCAGAACCACATACTAACCCTCCAGGGAAGCAATTAAGCGTTGTCTTATCGCATCCTGTTACCCATCTGTACTTGATTTGTGCCACTACTCAAAGAAAGAGGGAAATTTAAAGTCTGTTTCTCTTTCCACCCCTTCCCAGGCCAAACCTGTGATCAGGACATCAAAGAGTGTGTGAAGAATCCCTGTCGCAACGGAGCGACCTGCCAGAACACTTTGGGCAGTTACCGCTGCGCCTGCAAACCGGGCTTCGCTGGACGCAACTGCGAAACCAACGTCGATGACTGCAAGCCCAGTACGTTCCCCAGTCTCTCTCTGCCTTTACTTCTTATTCACAAGCTAATACCACACAGACACCAATACTGCAAAGACCTTTACACACAAGCTAAGTTGAATGCCTTATTTCTCCTCCCACAGACCCCTGCAGTAACGGAGGCCTCTGTAAGGACGAGGTGGATGGCTTCCTGTGTACCTGCCTGCTGGGCTTCAGGGGCACAAAGTGTGAGGAGGACATCAACGAGTGCGAGAGCAACCCGTGCAAGAACGGAGCCAACTGCACCGACTGCGTCAACAGCTACACCTGCACCTGCCCGCCAGGCTTCAGTGGAATCCACTGTGAAAACAACACTCCAGACTGCACTGAGAGGTAGCTCACACACCACAGAGGGTCAAAATAGCATCACAAGCTATTAAGAGCTCAGACTTTCATATTCAAACCACCAGACAGATGGGTGGACACTGGTCATCGGGTGTATTTATTTACACAGTGAGGGCATCTGTTCAGGACAACAGGTTCACTTTCATCCACTTGTTCACTGTAAACCTCATTTTATTGCCCACCACTGCCCCCTCTGGTGGAGTGTTGATGTACACCAGCTGACTTCCACATCTCTTGTATTACCAGCTGTCCCATAAACAGCAGGTTAAGTAGCCTGTGCTCCAAATGAGCTTGTAACTATAAAGTTTAAATGCCAGGCTGGTTAACCCCAAATGTAATAAGTGCACCTACCATGTGGGAAAAGCTGTGAGTTTGAGAACAAAAAGAAAAAAACAGATGTTATTAGTTTACTTTATGTGTACAAATCAGAATTTGCCTTCATCTCAGATGATTAAAGTTTGACTGATTGGCCTTCCCCCTCTCTGCAGAATACTTTTACCCATTTTGGTGAATATCATACAAACGTTCTTTACATTTTTTTCTGTGCAGCTCCTGCTTCAACGGCGGCTCCTGTGTGGATGGTATCAACACTTTCATATGTCTATGCCCGCCGGGCTTCACCGGGAGCTACTGCCAGCATGACATCAACGAGTGTGACTCCAAACCCTGTCTGAACGGAGGCACCTGCCAGGACAGCTACGGCACCTACAAGTGCACCTGTCCAAATGGATACACAGGACTCAACTGTCAGGTAGGTGGAAAGAGTGGGACTCAAGGTTGAGTTTGTATTTGTATTTTTTTTTTTTTTGTGTTATGTTAAAAGATGCAAAGCTGTTAAGGCAAAACACTAGGTAAATGTGGTGTTTCTAGATAGGGTGTTTCTATAGCCTCTGATTTCTGTTTACTTGCACCGTTCAGAACTTGGTTCGTTGGTGCGACTCTTCGCCCTGTAAGAACGGGGGAAGATGCTGGCAGAGGGGAATCACCTACAGCTGCGAGTGTGTGACCGGATGGACAGGACTTTATTGTGACGTCCCAAGTGTCTCCTGTGAGGTGGCAGCCAAACAGAGAGGTATGATAGGAGTGACTCCCTCTGAATGAAATAGTGTGTTGATTAAAATGTTTGTTCAAGATACATTAAAAAAAGAACAACCCCTAAAGCCCACTGTCTCTTCCTGTCTGGATAGGAGTCGACGTGGCCCATCTGTGTCGGAACTCTGGTCAGTGTCTGGACGCAGGGAATGTTCACTACTGCCACTGCCAGGTTGGATATACCGGGAGTTACTGTGAGGAGCAGGTGGACGAATGCACCCCAAACCCCTGCCAGAACGGAGCTACATGCACTGACTTTTTAGGTGGATACTCATGCAAGGTAAGGAAACTATGCCCCAGTTATAAAAATAAAGAAAATGCTGCTTAAATAAGAATTTAGAAATTAAGTCATTGCAATCTCGTTATGTCATATTTATCAGAATGCACCAAGTCAAAACTCAAACTATTGTAATGTTTAATAAACAGTTGGATATGTAATTTTATCTCTTTTACTAACTTCTCCAGATATAATTTAACATGATTTTGTCTTATGACTTTTTCCCGGTGAAAATCTAACCAATCATGCGGGTTTGTTTTAATTAGTTTAGTAAAATATGTCTTAAATGCCACTCTATTTGACATCTCAAATGTCTTATTCATTTTCTAACGTCAGCAAACCAGCTCACCACATTTAACAATTTTTTAAAAAAATCTCAAATCTCCGTTTTGTATGATTGGTTTAAAGCTCTGGGTGTACAGCAGGCATCTTTTATGCTGTAGCAACAACCCTAGCCTCTCCTAATGAAGAGGCCTGCTTTATAGATAGAACACAAACAGCTTGGTTATGTTAATCTGCCCTGGAAAAAAAAGAGGGATCAGCTGGCCTTGGCAGGACGGAGGCCAGAAAACAGCCAGGTAAACAAAAAAACATCTTTGTTCCATGTCAGAAATTGATCCGACTTTCCCCTCTCTTCTTCCTCTGCCTTCCTTTTCTTCTATCTCTTCTCTCTCTCTCCCTCTCTCTCTCTTTCTCTCTATCTCCCTCTCTATCTCTCTCTCTATCTCTCTCTCCCTCTCTCAGTGTATACCGGGCTATGTGGGGACCAACTGCTCGGACGAGATCAATGAATGCTTCTCGGCGCCGTGCCAGAACGGGGGCACCTGCATTGACCTGATCAATACCTACAAATGCTCCTGTCCCCGGGGAACCCAAGGTCAGCAGACCCCACGCACACTCCTCCGCACCACTCTGCCTCTCTCCATCCTCTCCTGCTTGTCTCCACACTTCATTAATTAGGCCTGGACAGCAGCCGGGACATGTCTGAAAAAAAACTCCTCCTCCCGTCCTATCCTCCATCCCCTTCCCCTCACTTGTGAAACACGCCATTGATTTTTCTCTCAGACGTAAAGTGTGTGTGGGTGCTTTTAAGTCAGCCCCAAAATGCCAGTGGAGTTCGGTTCATCCCATGTTGTTCCAATTTTTACTGAAAAAAGAAGCAGATCAGTTTTATCCAAATAACACCAAAGTGTATCAATGGGGTGTACAGCTAAATAGTCTCTTTTACAGTGAATGTGATTTAGAAAATGTGAATGGAATGCTGATAATGGGTCCAAAAGCTGATTTTTGTATGTTAAATGTATTGTTATATTTACTAATATTTTGATAAGCACAATTTTTGGAGCACAAATGATGAGGCCCTACCATTTAATAACATCAGTCTGCACTCATTAATGACTGAATTACTGAGTGAGAAGCGGTTGAGGCAGGTAGTGTGAAAACATACCAGTACAGTAGACGTAATGTCTTATCACAAATAACCTACTCTAAAGGATTGAACATCACAGAATCAGTTTTGCACAAAAAAAACATCAAGTCAACATTTTCCCTTTGTGTTATATCAAGTAATAACATTTCTTGTCCCTGTTCCTTGCCTTCCCCTCCCTCAGGTGTGCACTGTGAGATCAACCTGGACGACTGCAACCCGTTCACAGACCCGGTCACCAAAGAGCCAAAGTGTTTCAACAAAGGGAAGTGTGTGGACAGAGTGGGAGGCTACCACTGCACCTGTCCTGCTGGATACGTAGGGGAGCGCTGCGAGGGAGACGTCAACGAGTGTCTGTCCAACCCCTGTGACCCGCGCGGCACACACAGCTGCATCCAGCTCACCAACAACTACCGCTGCGAGTGTCGCACCGGATACACAGGTAAACGGGAGGGAAAAGTTGGCAGACATTTTCACATCAGCTTAGAGAATGAGGAAAATTTAAGTGTGGTGCTGTTGAGTTTTCTACATTTGATTCCTTACATAGTTATCCCATTTATTTTGATCTTATTGTAAGATTACAATACGTTTTAAAAAAAAATTACGAACGTCCACCTCTGTTGAGGTTCCATACATTTTTATTCTGTGACTGTGTGTGTGAATATGTACATCCTCTGTTTTTGCTTTGGTCAAGAAAGGTTGCTTTATTGACCCATAAAGATATGACATTGAGCTGCTAACCTAAACTTGAACTTAAACAAAGATCAATTAAGATTGACTGAAAATTTTACTACTATTTGATCGTAAAAAGCCATTATCAAGCAAACGTATCTTACCACATTTTATTGGCCCAAAGGTATTAACTAATCGAAATATTGAAATCAATAAAAAAAAATCAGCATAAATTGAAATCACAGTTGAAAATGTAGAGATGTTTTTTTTTTTATCATCAACGTAATATGATCAACATTTTGTGTCTGACTCTTCTGTAGGTCAACGCTGTGACACGGTGTTTGATGGATGTAAGGGAAAACCCTGTCGCAACGGAGGGACCTGCGCCGTGGCCAGTAACACCCCACATGGCTTCATCTGCAAATGTCCTCCTGTGAGTATACATACATACACGCACACACACACACACACACACACACACACACACACACACACACACACACACACACACACACACAAAGGTCGAGGACATGGTATTAAACCACATTCAGCCCAGATCCTGACTATGCTAAACAAGGAGCCCCAAGCCATCCTGCCAATAAACCTTTTCTAACTTGCTGTAAAATTAAGGATTTCCAACCCAATAGTCAAAACAAACACAGATACATTCTAAGATTCTCAAAAATGAAATTATTGCGCTCTGAACAATTGCCTTAAATGAAAAACAATCCTATTGAAAATTCCTAATACAACAGTTTTTTTGCCCCCCTCTTCTCATAGGGCTTTACTGGCTCCACGTGTGAATACGACGCCCAGGCCTGCGGCAGCCTCCACTGCCGTAACGGAGGCACCTGCATCTCCGACCACAAGAGCCCCAGGTGTCTGTGCCCGCCGTCTTTCACGGGGCCCGAGTGCCAGTATCCCACCGACAGCCCGTGTAACTCCAACCCCTGCTACAACGGCGGCACGTGCGAATACACCTCCGAGGCGCCGTTCTACCACTGCGTCTGCCCCACCAACTTCAACGGCCTCCGCTGCCAAATCCTGGACTGGGACTTCCAGGGAGGGTTCGGCCACGACATCCCCACGCCGCCCGAGGTGGAGGTGCAGTGCAACGTGCCGCAGTGCGCCGAGGCCAAGCACAACAAGATCTGCGACGTGCTCTGCAACAACCACGAGTGCGGCTGGGACAACGGCGACTGCTCGCTCAACTTCAACGACCCATGGAAGAACTGCTCGGCCGCGCTGCAGTGCTGGAGATACTTCAACGACGGCAAGTGTGATTCACAGTGTGACAACGCCGGCTGTCTCTACGACGGCTTCGACTGCCAGAATCTGGAGGGACAGTGCAAGTGAGTGGTGTTTTGTATATCTATAAATTTGAACTAAAAGATTTGGCAAAATTGCAGATGTTTACCTCCTTTTTCTACAGGCCTTTACTGTAAGTTTGTTTTTGAAGAATCCAGAATAATGATCGTTCAATATTCGTACCAAAAAAGGAACTTAAAAAGGCACTTTCGAAATTATTGAACTGCGTTGTTTCTGTGCCTCAATGTAGAACACCTTAACCTCTATTGTTTTCTAAAGCTTCAAGCCACGAACTTGTTTGGTACAGCAGGGTCTAAATGTATATGAACAGCACATCCAAAGCACTATACCCCTAACTTATTTTTTTTTCTTCTGCAGTCCTCTGTATGACCAGTACTGCAAGGACCACTACGCTGACGGCCACTGTGACCAGGGCTGTAACAACGCTGAGTGCGAGTGGGACGGTCTGGACTGTGCCAACAGCATGCCAGAGAAGCTGGCCCTGGGCAAGCTGGTGCTGGTGGTGCACATCACCCCGGAGCAGCTCCTCAACAACTCCTTCGGCTTCCTGCGCGAGCTCAGCCGCGTCCTCCGCACCAACATCATATTCACCAAGGACGTCAAGGGCGAGATGATGGTCTACCCGTACTATGGCAACGAGCACGAGCTGAAGAAGTACAACGTGAAGCGCTCGGTGGACACCTGGTCCGAGGCTTCTGGCAAAGTGCTGAGCGTGGTGAAGAGGAGCCTGTTTAATGCTCCAGAAGACAGCCAGAGGAGGTGGAGGAAAAAGAGGGAGATGGATAACTTACAGATCAAAGGGTGAGCATGAAGATTTCAAAATGTTTCATTTATTAAAGGTGCTCGAAGGAACGTTCAGTTTTTGTTCATTCTTGCACCCCCTTTGGAAAAAAGCGGTTGTGTTTTTACTACGCCAGGTGTTCCTGATTGAGCGTACCCATGACAAAGGCATTAAGAAAAAACTTATAAAAATAGCATTCTTTGCACTGATGGTCTTGTTTGCTGCTACATGTAATTTATGAGCATCAAAGGAAAAATTGTACTTATTTCAGAAATATCTAAAAGTTCCTTTAAGTATACAGCAATATGTTCAGTTTCAAGTATTCACTGTACAATATAGGTTGTTTGGCATGGACTGTACTAAGGCGTTTGATTTAACATAACCTCTGTATGTGCCTTTCTCTCCTCTCGATAGTTCAATTGTCCACTTGGAGGTGGATAACCGTCAGTGCTTCCAGCAGTCCACAGAGTGTTTCCAGAGCACCAATGACGCCGCAGCTTTCCTCGGGGCTTTGGCCTCCAGTGGCAAACTGGATGTTCCCTACACCATTGAAGCAGTATATAGTGAGTACATCTTATAACATTCTGCAGGACTTAAAAAAAATTGTATGCAGCTACAGTATTATACTAGCACTGCTCAGTTGTACAAGAAATCTACATGAGTTAAAGGACCGTAACCACGGGTATGATGTTGTGGTCAGTAAAAAGAAAATATCACAGACTACATTATATCAAAGTTTAACAAGGACATTTGTTTTTAAACCATTTGACATTTTTAAACAGGCCTAGTTGCTCAAAATATCATTGGTTATTTTCTTGGTCAAAAGCCACTGGTATGATTCCAATAAGAAGGAGAGGACTTCCCAAAAGGCTGAAAACTACACATTAAAACGTACAACAAACCATATTAAACCATTTTAAAATGTGTTGTCATGATCAAAGATATGATCAAGAGCCTCAGGATTGATCAGATAGATAGATTAGAGCAGAGCACAACAGGAGGGTTAAGGCCTTGCTGCAGAGTCCACACACATACATACTCATATACAAGCGGTGAAGACACGTGCTCTTCCACTCAAACTGAGTATCCGCTGCGCCCTCCGGTCGGGTCCTAACCCTAGCACCCTTTGATTGTGTATTTGTTATGCAGCGGTGAACAAATGCAATTGTGAATCTCATGGCCTAAACAATCAATCCTTCCCTCAGTGTGTAAATCCACTGGCTTCAGGCGCCAAAGTGGTTAATTGCTGCAAATCAACTCATCCAACCCCCCTACTCACACAATATAGCACTCTGTCTCTAGCTCTGTCTTTGTCTCTCTTTCCTTACACAGTCATGTAGATGTATACATCCACAGATAACACACACTCTCTCTCTCACACACACACACACACACACACACACATGCACGCACACACACACACACACTTCATCCCACAGTGTGAGGGGCTGCTGCAACCTTCACCTCGCCGAATGTAATACCAGGACTTAATGCATCTCTAAGGGTTTAGGTTGGGGGAGTTTATCATTTCAAAATCGTTAGTGGAGAAAAAAAAGAGAAGGGGAAAGATTGATCGGGAGTGTGCTAGAAGTTGGGAGTCTTTGTTATCTTGAAAATCCTAATAAATCCTTCGTCTTTACAGCTTAAAGCGCGTGCAGTAATTTGAAGTTCATTAATCCCCCTCCTTTTTTCTCTTAAAGAAGAAATGGTAAAGTTGTCTCTTGGCACCCTGGGTTGAAAAGGGAGAAAGGAGGTGGTGGTGTTCTTTTTTTTGTTTCTTTTTTTTTCTTTTTTTATCACGCCCCATCCTTTTTTTTCTTTTTTTTATGAAAAGTGGTTAGCAATTCTGATTATTTCTGAATAGATAGTGGAAGCTAGCTTTACAAACGGTGAGGATCGTCAGTCGACTTTTCGGACGCCTGGCTGCCGGTTGCGGGTGGGTGTTTTGGAGCGGGGGGGAACCGTGGGGCTAAGCAGAGCTGCACTAGCTCTGCTCCAACACTCTGGGCTGATCCTAGGTGTCCTGGTATATTGGTAACCACGTCTTTTTGCCTCGGCCCGTCTTTGACCATGCTGTTCCTTGTTCTACCAGGTGGAGTGGACCCCAAGCCTTCAGCGGAACTCTACCCGATATATTTGGTGGTGGTCGCCGTAGCGATACTGGCCTTCGTCGGAGTCGGGATGGTGGCTGCCCGAAAGCGCCGCCACGAGCACGGGCGCCTCTGGCTCCCCGAAGGCTTCAAGACCACAGAGACGAGCAAGAAGAAGAGACGTGAGCCTGTCGGAGAGGATTCGGTGGGATTAAAGTAAGTTTGTGTTTATTCACCAGTGGCACTCGGTGTCACCTGTTTCATTGTAAGGTCAGGTGAAAGGCTATAGTTCTGAAGGACAAAATGGGTGTAACTGGTGATCAGACAAATTTGGAAAAAGGGGGGGGGGGTTTTGACTGGATCATTAATGATAATGATATAGCAGGTTAAGGTGCGCATTAATTGACTTGTTGGGGCAGAGGGGTGGGGTATGGGCTTAATCAATTGCTTTTGTTTTTCGGCATTGCTGCACCATTAATTGTGAGTCTTTCGGATGGGGTGGAAGCAGCATCAGAGTACGAGGATTTTGACTGTGTTTTTTCTGCGTCATAACAGGCCACTGAAAAACACCTCGGACATTTCCCTCATGGATGACGCCCAGAACGAATGGGAAGAAGACGAACCTTCGGATGCCAAACGCTTCAGGGTATGAAATCAGAAATATTACACACCAACGTAGCTTTTAAGGATTTGGAAATTTTTTCCCATTACAAAAACTATTTTCGGAAATCAAAAATGTCCTAAATTGGAAATTAATTTAAAAATATTTTAATCAAATAAAATGTTTTTCTAATTTATCATTGATTTAAAATTAAATTAACATACTTTTTTGTTACATCTTGCTGCCCCTCTCTTAGCAGTTTGACGAGCAGGCTATCCTGGAGGTGGACAACCAGACGGACCACCGGCAGTGGACGCAGCAGCACCTGGACGCCGCCGACCTGCGGATCCCCTCCATCGCTCCCACACCGCCCCAGGGCGAGATAGAGAATGACTGCATGGATGTCAATGTCCGGGGACCAGGTGGGTGACTCAACACTTACTAAAGGCAGAATCAGTGATTTATACCTAATATTGGTTGATTTTCACTCTGAATGATTTACAAAATACATAATCCAGGATTTACAAAAAAATAAAAAATGAATCAATGTAATTGTTTCATCTTTCAACAAACCTCTAATTGTAAGGGAAGCGGAATAATTTTTCTGAAAAGATTATAACGATTTTAGATAATTCAAGTAACGACACAGAGAAAATCTGTTCTTTTTTTTTTAAACTGCTTCATCTAATTATTATTTAGGGGTGAAGTAGTCTTGAGACCTCTAAGAACACTCAAAATTAATACATTTTGAAAAAAAAAAAATATATTATGCTTTGATAGACCGACCTGCTCACAATTTATGTACACAGAGACACCGTTACTTGTGAGAAGGGGTCACAAGAAGAAAGAGCAATATTTTAAGGGGTGACAAGCTGAAAAAAAGGTCGGGAACAACAGCTTTAGCGAATTGACTTAATAAATACATTTTCTGAACGTTTTACCCTTTTAAAGCGTGTGTCTGGATTTATACCTTGTCTGAACAATTCACATTTCTAGTGTGTGCATATATGCGTTTTATGTGTGTGTGTGCGTGTGCCTGCATATATGTGTGTGTGTGTGCACATGCATGTGTGCGTTTGTGTGTGTGCAATCGCGCATGTAGGAGTTGCTAAATCTCCCATGTCCTCAGGGTAAAGGATCTTCTTCAAAGCAGCCGGCTGAAAGCTAGGCGCCTGGGGGGAAACACTGATTCCTGATCAGATTAATCATTTGACCAGTAATGGGCCACTGTTTTTTCTATTCCACTTTATGAAAACCAATGAAGGCACCGAAATGCAAAATCCAAATTTTGTAGTAAGTGCCAAATTCCCTGAAGAAACGCTATGAAAAATCAAAGTAACAGGGTTAACAACTTGAGAGCACAGTTTTTCCCCCCGCTGAGAATCGATGCACTCGAATCGACCAAATCTGCGAGATCTGGGGCTTGCCATCCTTTTGAAGAGGAGAAAAACCTATTTCAGTCGACTGACTGAGCTGCCTCTCACAGTTAGATATTAATGCTCCGTTTTTTGCAGCAGCCTAGCTTTAGCGATCCCCGGCCTCTATCCCCCAGCTTCGCTTTCCTTCTGAAGCTTCTCCCGCGCCGGGGCCTTGATCAGAATCCGTTATCGAAAAGGAGAGAGCGCGCTGTGATGATTCAACCCAGGCAAACCAGTCAAGTCCACATTCGATTTGTTTTGTGTTGCTTTGTTTTGATCTGCCATGCTGCTTTGAAGTTCAGGCTTCTGTCGTATTATGGCAGTTCCTGGGCCTGTTGCTGTGCTGACCATGCAGTCTCTTGCCTTCTTTTCATAAACCCTTCTCCCTCCCCTCTCTCCCTCCAGATGGGTTCACTCCGCTGATGATTGCGTCTTGTAGTGGTGGAGGTTTAGAAACAGGCAACAGTGAGGAGGAGGAGGACGCCTCGGCCGGCGTGATCAATGACTTCATCTACCAGGGCGCTAACCTCCACAATCAGACGGACCGTACGGGTGAGACCGCCCTCCACCTGGCAGCACGCTACGCCCGCTCTGACGCCGCCAAGCGCCTGCTGGAGGCCAGCGCCGACGCTAACATCCAGGACAACATGGGCAGGACGCCTCTGCACGCCGCCGTGGCTGCTGACGCCCAGGGAGTGTTCCAGGTGGGTTCCCATCTCGCAAAAAAAAAAATCCTAGGTGGTATAGTTAAGGTATTTAGTGGTGAAAGTAACCAAAATTGTTAAAGGCATTGCAAACATTTTAGCTGTTTAGAGCTGCTCAAAAGTATGATTTGCTTATTTTTGTTATTGCTTTTTTTTTATATTTCTGTTAATTGATTATATTTGGGCTTAAGATCTTTACGCGCCCCACACACATCCTACCTCTACTGCGCCTCTACCTCGCGTCTGCGTCTGACTTTTGGTCACAGACTGTGAAATCAACGTAGAGCGAGCACACATCCAACCTCAGACGCACTGCTGAGGCGCGTCGGAGGCACGTCTGCAGCGCCGCTCCCCTTCACCTCAGGAGGCTCGCCTATTTTTTTCTGAGAGCAGCGCGTCTCTCTCGCGTCTCTGTGCTTTAACTGATAGAGAAATACTCTGTTGACAGTCATACCAGCAGCATTCACTCTAGTTACACGTTTACCCGGTGTGTTTATTTCAAAATAAAACATCCCTCAGTCGTATACGCGAATAATCCCTTTATTTCACGATTTAATTGTGCAATCAAAATCCGAGGGATTTAAAACCTAATTTTCAATTAGTTCTGGCATTTCATTTTTGGATAAATGACACATATAGAGATCCAATATAGTGAAGAAATAAAAAAGATCATGATGAGCGCAACAGTTTTCCGTTGCTCTATCTGTGTCTACGGCCTTCTTCTTCCCCGACCACACCCCCCTCTCTCTCTCCCGTATAAATCAGTAAAGTGATTTTTGAAATACTCAGCTGAGAGTCATATTGACTTCATACTGGCAGCTTTCGCTGTAGTTTCACCATTTCCTGGTGTGTCCCCTTCAAAATAAAACTTATAAACCAACAAGCGAAAATATGGCAAAAAAAAAGAAAAAAAATGGCAATGGGGCGCACGGATTACTGTCCAGACTCAATATAAATCATATGCATCATAGATGACATGAAAGAACTTCATTTTTAATGGGAATTATCTATGAAAACTCTATGTAGAAAGATAGGGCTTTTAGAAGCAGCGCTGCAGCAGCAGCTGCTGAGACGTTGCATGTGTGTCCGAGAAAAGTCCGAGAGAGGCAGCAGTAAGGTAAAGCGACGCGCTCCAGAGGTAGACGCAGGATGTGTGTGGGGCGCGTTAGTCAGACAAAACAATCACTTTAAACAAATCAACCTTTACAAATTGTGATCATATTTGACTATTTTCTAACATTTTAGAGACTAGAAAGATAAATTTGTCAATCCGCAGTTTGAACGCATTTACTAGAACTGCTCATAGGATGAATAGTACATTTATTATACATATTTGAGTCAACCTTTAATGTATGAAATTCTGATTATGTCAATTAATTCATGTTTAGTTCATAAGGACTAACCTATTGTTTGTCTCTGTAGATCCTGATAAGGAATCGTGCCACAGACTTGGATTCCCGCATGCACGATGGCACTACACCCCTGATCTTGGCTGCCAGGCTGGCTGTGGAGGGAATGGTGGAGGAGCTCATTAACTGCCATGCTGACGTCAATGCAATCGATGATTTTGGTAAAGTTTTGATACATTGCAGTTTAGTGCTGAATGTAGTCAAATGTTGGAGAGCCTCAAGCAGATCAAAAGACAACTTTGAATCTAATAAACCATCTATTATCTCTTCAGGTAAATCTCCTCTGCATTGGGCTGCAGCGGTCAATAACGTGGAGGCTGCTATTGTGCTTCTCAAGAACGGTGCCAACAAAGACATGCAAAACAACAAGGTATGAAGCAGAACTGTGTCCTCCTCCTCTTAATTCTTCAAAACAATATTGAAACATCCTTTTAAAATAATATTCCTCACTAGTCTGTGGATCTCCTTAACGTGTAATCTCCTTTCTATCTTTCCTCAGGAGGAAACCCCTCTATTCTTGGCTGCCAGGGAAGGAAGCTACGAGACGGCCAAGGTTTTACTGGATCACTACGCCAACAGAGAAATAACTGACCACATGGACCGGCTGCCCCGAGACATCGCACAGGAGAGAATGCACCACGACATTGTGCGTCTGATGGACGAGTACAACCTGGTACGGAGTCCGCACATGCACGGAGGGTCGCTGGGCAACACGCTGTCGCCCACTATGTGCTCGCCCAACGGTTACCTGGGCAACATGAAGCAGGCCCAGCCCATGGGACAGGGACAGGGCAAGAAGGCACGCAAGCCCAGCGCCAAGGGCATCGGCTGCAAGGACGGCAAAGACATGAAGGTGAAGAAGAAGAACTCGCAGGACGGCAAGTCTGGGAGCCTCCTGGACAGCTCGGCCGTCCTCTCACCGGTCGACTCGCTGGAGTCTCCACACGGCTACGTCTCCGATGTGGCCTCGCCGCCCATGATGACGTCACCGTTCCAGCAGTCGCCGTCCGTATCCCTGAACCATCTGCAGGGCATGTCCGACCCACACCTCGCTGTCAATCACATGGTGATGCCAAACAAGCAGGAGCTGGCCCGAATGCAGTTTGACCCTCTGCCGCCGCGTCTCTCCCATATGTCCGTGTCCGGTGCGGGCGGCCCTGGCCCCATAAACGGCCAGTGTGATTGGCTGTCCAGGATGCACGGCAGCATGTCACAGCCGGGCCAGTTCAACCCAATGAGAGGAGGCCCCGGCGGTCAGGGAGGCCTGCCTCACGGGATGATGACCTCGCTCCACAACGGCCATCCCAACAGCGGCCTCTCTCAAATGATGACATACCAGGGGATCCAGAGCACCAGACAGCTGACTCCACAGTCTCACCTCTTGCAGCAGCAGCAAATGCAGCAGCTCCAGAACCTGCAACAGTTACAACAACAACAACAACAACAACAACAACAACAGCAGCAGCAGCAGCAGAGCATCCAGCTGCAGCACCAGAACTCTAACACCACCAGCAGTCAGAACTTCATCAGTGGAGAGCTCGGATCCCCAGAGCTCCAGCAGGGCAGCGGCAACTCCAGCATGCCCATCCACACCATCCTGCCCCAGGAGACCCAGATCATCAGCCAATCAATGGCCAGCACCCAGTTCCTCACCCCGCCCTCCCAGCACAGCTATTCAGGCCCCATGGACAACACCCCCAACCACCAGGTCCAGGTGCCTGACCACCCCTTTCTGACGCCTTCCCCCGGCTCCCCCGACCAGTGGTCCAGCTCCTCTCCTCATTCCAACATGTCTGACTGGTCCGAGGGCATTTCGAGTCCACCGACGAGCATGCAGTCTCAGATCGGACATATACCTGAACAGTTCAAATAAATAGCTTGTGTCTTCTACGCCCCCCTCCCCCAGATGAGCTGCTGTATATATTTTTTTATATAAGAAAAAGGCACTCTTTGTGGAAAAAATAGAAAGTTGTAAACACAGTTTAAATAGGACTTTGTTTTATATGCTTTTATACTAACAGCAACACCTGTGTTTCATCCATTCTTTTTTATTTATTAATGCCTTATTTATACGCATTGCCTGCTTAAAGAAATTGTTCCGGGGATCCATGGTGCTGGGTCAAACGCAGGACAGAGAAAGTCCTTTTAGAGAGACTCTCTTTTAGTTTATTTGTTTCTTTTCTGCAGTGAAGCCTCAGCGTACACACTGGGTATTTATTTCCTTAAGGACTTTTAGAATTTGTCTTTTTTTCATATTATTTCTCAATCTTTGTTTATATTTTGTTATTTCTTTTGTATAATCTTGTTTATAAATAAACATGTGATTAAGGGGGCATTTTATAGAGCACATTTTAAGTTTCAGTGTTATTTTCAATTTGTTGTAAGTGTGGGAAATATTCCAGTCAGTTGATGATAGAAAAAATAATTGTGAATGTTAACAGAGCTCAAGGGTGAAGGAGCTGTTTTTCACAATTCCCCCCCTGTAAAAATATCATGTGATTCTTAGTTACACTCTCTAGAGTTGTGTACATTTCTTGAATCAATGGAACAACATTACGTTGTGCCTCTAGATTTGATCGCCTTCATACGTGGAGATGTGGTGGAGAAGTGATATGTTGTACAGTATACAGCCATCTTGGAGATTGGCAGTTAAGGCAGGCTTGAGTATCTGTTAGTCATGTGGTGTTGGAAAACTGGTCCGTTGGCCACAGTGTATGTGTTGTCCAGAGGGAAAAGGAAACTTTATTTCCCCTCTCCCTCCTATTAGTTTGAGCCTATGGCTGTGTTCTTCCTTTTTGTAAATATGTTATGCATTTCCCTCGTAAGCAAGATTTTGTTTAAGAAATCTGATGTCTTAAGCATGCAATTTTGATAGGTATTGCGCCATTCAACAGCCTCTAAAATGTCAAACAGAACAGAATATATATTTTGTATTTTAATGTCCCTGATGCATAAATAAATTTGAACTATATACAAATAGATAAAATATATTGTGAGGAGACATTTTTCTCATAAAAAGGGAAAATAAATAAATATTGAGGTTTTATAAATTCATATTTATTTACTGTTCTGTAACACATGACAAATCCACTGAGGCAACCATTTGTGCAACACTGAAATGTTTTTGTTAGGTAAAATGGGAAAACTGTTGGTTGAGTTTTAAGTTGTGTGCACTTCAATGATTCGTGAGACGGTCCCTGTCATATAGTTTGCAAAATTGTTATAATTTAAAAAAACAATATTAGGTTGTAGTGAAATTGTTATATTCACAATATGTTTTCTTCCTCTTATAAAATTATAATTTGCAATAAATGTATTTCCCCTTTTCATTTTCTGTCTGTAAAAACGTTTCTTGTTATAATAAAAGGGCACTTGTGTGTCTTGAACTTATGAGAACTGTCTTTTTTTTTCTTCTTTGAATTATCAATATCTTCTAAATATACAATGTGTGAAACAAGGGCTTCACTGGATCTAGTTCACTAACCATAGTACAGGCACATGCTCCTGAAATAAATGGTTATATGTTATTTCATTAATGTATTTATTGTTAAAAATAACAATGACCTTTCTATTCAGATACTGTAGCGGTTTATTTGATATTTTTACATTTGCTAAAGAGCAAGGTAAACAAATATTTTGCATAGTATGTCTCCCTCTAGTGGTGATTTAAATATAGAAATAAATATCACCGTTCACTTACCTTCATGAAAGATCCAGCTACCCAGGCTGTCTCTGCAGCTTTTTCTATATTGTGGAAACAGGTTGCATCAAAACTAGAACAATCTCTACCTGTCCTATCAAAATATCCATATTAAAATCCCATTGGGATCCAGAGCAAACTAATGAGGTACTGCGTCTCCAGTTATCCCCAGGTATTTTTGTTCAATGTGTCCGGTGTTTCTAAATGGAATACTTCCAGACCACATACTGTTTTTTGTGTGCTAATTTGATTAAACACAACGGTTATGCAACATGTGAGCACATAACTGATATTGAATTATTAAATATATTAATATTGTTTTTATAATTATTATTTTTGGACAAAAGGGGCATTTTTAAACATATGGCCTCAAGATCAGGTATCCTAACCGTTAAGCTCTTATTTTGCCATTTGTTTTGTTCAAAAGTGCAAAAACGTTCTAGTCCCATAGAGATAATCTTGGGTTTTACAACATTTTGACAGGCATTTCAGTTTTCTGGCATATTTTGTATTAATCCATTCATTGAGAAACGTATTATCCGATTAATCATAAATCATCCTTAGATAACTGTGTCAGTTGATACATTTCTCTATTAGTGCATATTCACAACCTACTTTTTAATAATATTAGTAGGCCTACATAGTAAGTAGACAGTACGCTTGAAGCTTATGGGGACTATCATTGCTTATTGCAGCTCAACAGCATACCAGAATAGCGTTATTATTACCAGTGTGTTTTTAAAGCTTGTGGTGAGACCAAAGACCAAGTTTTGTCTCTTTTTTATCCCCACCCATAGATACTCACTCAACAATATAGGCCTACTCAATGTGTTACATTAAAACACACCCTTACCTGTCTGCAAACCCTAAACATGTGCACATTTTTGATCATTCTGCTCACTGAGTCCTGCATTATTCTTCATCTAAATATGCTGCTGCACATATTTGTCTTTTTATAGCCAATTCGTTTTTTATGTGAGAGCCCACTACACTGATAGTGGAACCTACCTGTAAATAACTACGTGTCCCATGATGCACTGGCGGTATCACCGTCTCAGTTCAAAGTTCAAACATTACAGTAAAAATAGGGCACTCTCTGGCTGGCTGCCTGTGTGTTCGCTGGTAATAACAAAACAACTCGCTGGTGTCAGAGCCGAACGTTTGCCAACGCACCGAGAACCGGCGGAGGAAACAGAAAATGGACCTCAGCTAATCGGCGCCTGTTCTTGCCCTATTGTCGGAGGATTTTTACAGAACGGCGGCTAGCTAGGTGCTAACGTTAGCACGCTAGCTTCTGCCAGGACCACATAGCAACTGCTGCTAACTAACGTCACTGGACTGGTACTCTTTGCTCCCAAAGGTTGCAGATATGTTCGTCCAGGAGGAAAAAATATTCGCCGGGAAAGTGTTGAAAATACACATCTGTACCACGGATGGCACAGAGTGGTTGGAGGAGGTCACGGAAGACACCACTGTGGAGAAACTGAAGGAGAAGTGCTTGAAACATGTAGGTTTTTGGGGGGCTGTTTGTGTTTTTCTTCTGTCTTGTCACTCCTCTGCCAGGTGTTTTCAATCTACCATGTCCTCTGTACAAACAGTCAGTGTCGGTGTCACTGGCTTTGTATTTATAGAAACTGGGTAGACTCTGCTATTTATAATTTAGCATGTTGGCTGCCCCTTCTCCAGCTAGCTAAACAGACCCGACTTTGCCCCACCAAGTGGCCGAGGCATGTTGATGCTTTGCTGGCTGTCTATTATTACACAGCCCGTCTCACTTCACTTCTCCTTCTATGGCCTACAGAAGAAACGTAAGTCGTAGTGTAATGTCTGTTTGTCGTGACAACATGGATGACGAGATGTACACATTCAATTACATCAATGACATCAACACTGCACTGAAATTGAAACGTATCATCAGATTACAGACTTGAATTATCAGTCTATCCATCTATGTTGTGTCCCACTACAACACATAGCCTACATTGTGCAAGATATGTTTACACCCCTGGAGATAGTATCTTGGGGTCAATTAATTAAATTAAATGCCTAAATGGTACACTACATTCTTAGGTTGGCTACAATGACAACACTTTAGTTTACTTATTGCTATCCATGCATTTCTTGTAATTAAAAAAAGTTGATTTAATATAAAATTGTTAAAGCTCATGAGGGGTAGATTTTTTTTAAAATTCTGTAGTCTTGACTTTCAAGGGTCCTGTTTAATCCGCAATACTGCTGTCAGTGACACTCTACCTCCTTGTTTATCTAACCCAGACCCCCGATGATGGAAAACATGCTTGCTATGTTATCTTAAGTCAACTGGTTACTTTAGCTTAATAGATAAATCATAAAACGTCCTTAAATAACCAAAACTGCTTGTCATAATCCCCAGTCCCTGGTTTTGTATGATCAAAATACATTTCCTTTACAATTACAAGAGATAATCAGAAACAATTCTCACAGAATCATTCGCTTGATATTTGACATCAACTAATTTGGCAAAATATTTTAAAAATGATTATATGCATGCATATTGCTTGATGATAAAAAGAGTCAATAGTTGCTTCTGATCTCTATTATTTGTAATTAATTTCTGAGTTTCTTTATCTTGTGCTTGGTTTAAAGTATGTACATGGAAGTTTAGAAGACCCCAAAACTCTTACCCACCACAAACTCATACATGCTGCTTCGGAGAGAGTCCTCACCGACACCAAATCAGTCGCTGATGAAAATCTTAAAGATAAAGGTATGTGATCAAACCATCTGTGACGTGTTTTTGGTCGTGTGATAATCCTACACTGATTTGCATGAACCGTGGTTTTTTTCGTGTATCTTTCTAGACGTTTTGCTGCTCATAAAGAAAAGGCCGCCGCCAACACCTCCAAAGATGGCAGAAGTTAGTTCAGAGGAGAAGGTGAGCTCAATACATTTCTGTCTTCACCAGAAAAGAACTGAGAAAATATCTTCATCATCAGAAATGAATTTACGTCTTTATTTTGTCTGCCTTAAATCAGGTCTCTCTCTTGTTTTTTTTTTTTAAATCCTTGTTGTAACAGAAGAAACAAGATAACAAGGCTCCGGACAAAGATGCAATTCTGAAAGCCACAACCAGCCTGTCCACACGCCACACCGACCGCACGGTTACTCAGCACAACATCAGAGATGTAAGCTTCTTGTCTGGATGGATTTGGCTTAAAGAGTGTTTCATTGTACATGTTTGTTTCAATCATTTACAAGTTGTTTGTGTATTAAAGTGTTTGCTTTTGTGTGTTCAAGTTTCAGACGGAGCTTAGAAAAATCCTTGTGTCTCTCATTGAAGTGGCCCAGAAGCTTCTTGCCTTGAACCCTGATGCTGTTGAACTCTTCAAAAAGGCCAATGGTAAAGCTTGATATTAATATCCCATACACTCCTACAGTCCCGAAAGTTACGATGATGAAGTATTCAAAAAAGTAGGAAAAAAGGGGGGAAAAAAGTAGATCCTGGTGATTTTCGTTAACATTTCCCAACTATTGCTCAACCTGTAGTTGGCATTCTCTGATCTCTTTCTGTTCGTGCGACTTGCAGCGATGTTGGATGAAGATGAAGAGGATCGGGTGGATGAAACGGCCCTGCAGCAGCTCACTGAGATGGGTTTCCCAGAGAGCAGAGCCATCAAAGCTCTTAGATTGAACCAGTAAGTTTTAAGTCTTTATTTGTTCCCAATTCAGCTCTGGAAGTTGAGAACTTGTTTAAAGGAATGACCTTTATTAGGGCTGCTCAGGAAAACATGCAATATGCAATAACATTGTTGAATATTCCAAACACGATGTCAGCGATAATAAAAAAAATACTTAAATATACCAGTGTTAATGTCTTTGAGTTCACTGCCAATGCAGACACCAGACAGCAAGGAGCCTATGTATGTTATTACCCCTAGGCCAGGGGTAACTGATCAGTTGAGCCTGACCCAGTTGTTGAGTGTGGTGGCCTTCACGACGTTGGCATCGTTGTCTGTGGTGATAGGCTGAGGCTACACACTTGTTGGTCTTCATGTAAATCCCAGCTGGCTAACACATAATCCGAGGGCTATATTTTCACATCCATGCACTTTACCACTTCAGCCACTGGAGTCTACATGGGCGGGCATTAGAGTAGTAGGGCTTTATCTGGTTGGTCAAATATATTGTGTTGCTGATTGTGAATGCACGGCAACCAGAATAGGCTACCATATATCGCAGTTTAAGTAGTCTTTGCGAGACGTATACTGCAATATCAACATTTGCGATAAAGATAGCCCTAACCTTGATGTATATTCCCGTATCAGCTGTTCCTGTGTGGCTCTGCTGAGTGGTATTCATCCCAGAAACCCTTTCAGAAAGTAAATTTTTTCTCATTTAATTTTCTTTCTTTCCACAGCATGTCAGTGACCCAGGCAATGGAGTGGCTCATCGAGCATGTAGACGACCCCTCCGTAGACGCACCGCTACCTGGCCAGGACTCTACTGGGGCAGCAGGAGCCACGGCCGCTGCTGCTGCACCTCCACCAGCCCCCTCTGCATTAGCATCAGCCACAGCATTAGCCTCCGTTCCCAGCCTCCTCCGCAGCCTGTCCAGACAGTCCAGCACAGACGACAGCAGCAGCAGCAGGCAGGACGAACTCACAGAGATCTTCAAGAGGATCCGCAGGAAACGGGAGTTCAGACCCGACTCAAGAGTGGGTGGCTTTATCCAGTCGCAGCTTTCATATAGTAGTTTGACTATAGCTTACTTTTTATACTTATCCCTGATGGTTACATTTACATCCCTTTGCTCCCTGTCTATATTTGATCGTTTTAGACTTTCAACAGTTTGATGTGCCTATACAGTGTATTGCTTCCATTGCTCTGTATTGCATAAACTGTTACTCATCTCTCCAGATCCTATACATAGGGCAGATGCAGAACAGAATAATCTCAGCTCCGGAGATTTTATTTTATTTTTTTATCTTTGTGATAACTGTGAGCTTATTTTTGCCACTGCTCACTCAGTCTGTGACTATCATCTAATACACTTTGTGAAAGACAGGAATTTATGGCTAGTGTCTGCCCAATAGATACAGAGAATACTGTTAGTAGCTTTTGTTATAAAGTTCGTATATCATGTGCCTCAGTTCAAGCTCAATTGAAACTCCTCATGATTAAAACATAATATTCCAGCAAAACACTTCCACTGCGGTTACATTCTGTAACATACTGTCAGTGGTTGCGACATTTGTTTCCAGCTACTACTTCCACTGTCTGGATATTATATACTGTATTTTCCCCAAGACACCTGCCTAGCTCTGCAGAGCTGTGACTGTGTGTTTGTGTTTTATTGTAATTTAGACTGAGAGTTCTTGAAATAATCAAGTTGTGTTTTTCTCTGTTCCTGCAGGCTGTTATTGCATTGATGGAAATGGGGTTTGATGAAAAGGAGGTGATTGATGCTCTGCGGGTGAATAACAACCAACAGGATGCTGCGGTAGGTTTACACATACGCAACACTACTTTTTGAAGCAGAGTTTTCTGAAAAACCAACAGCTCTAGATTAAAAGAAATGTCCCTTTCATTTTGGCCAAGTTTCTGTGATGCTACTCAGACTGTGAGATAGATGATTGATAAAAGACAGAGTTGACTTAATGATCTCACTTTCTTTGTTTTGACTTTACTGCTGGCATCAATTTACACTGGCCCTGTTATTCTCAAATAATGCTGGATTTGAAGAAATATTCATGACTTAAAAAGTAAACTGCTGTGCCATTGTATGAAAGAAAGATTTGGACACTATATTGTAACTTATTCCGCATGCTGACCTCCATAAAATATATGAACATGTTTTAATAAAACTGAATGGGAATTTTAGTTTAATATAGTGTTTTTCCGTCCTGCAGTGTGAGTGGTTGCTGGGAGACAGGAAACCTTCTCCAGAAGATATGGACAAAGGCATCGACACCAACAGCCCGCTGTTTCAAGCCATTCTGGAGAATCCAGTGGTCCAGTTGGGTCTGACGAATCCCAAGACTCTGCTAGGTACAGTTTAGTCCAATTTAGTAAAAAAACTGTGTTCAGTTGACATGGGGACTGAACATACTAGAAGTGTTGTCGATAGTAAGTGTCACATAATAGGATGTGACAATGTTTTCATGTATAATCCTAAAGTCTTTTGAAATGCTAGTATTGTTTAATATATTTCTTACCGGTGTGTGGTGTGTTTTCATGCAGCGTTTGAAGACATGCTGGAGAATCCTCTGAACAGCACTCAGTGGATGAACGACCCTGAGACCGGCCCCGTCATGCTCCAAATATCTAGAATCTTCCAGACCCTCAATCGCACATAGAGCCTCCTGGTGACCCCCCCTCCCCTCCTGTGTGACTGTGGCAGCTTGTGCGTGTGTGTGTGTGTGTGTGTTTAGACCATATTGGGATATGTGTGTGTGAGTGTATGAATGTGGCACAGACACGAGTATTGTTTTTGCCTTGTAAAGACAAAGCCGGAGGAGTCAAAGTATGAATTAAGATGTTCTACATATATCTATTTATAACAGTACAGTGAAAACACTTCTAGAAAAAAAAAAAGTTAACATAAACATTATTATTACAATAATAATAACAAATCCAGATTTAGTATGTTGTTTTTACATTTTAATGAGAACAATTTATAGTGATGACAGACGTGATTTATTTTATATAATTTTCTCCATGTACAAAAATGACATCAGACATCAATTTAATGTTTACACTTCAAAGAAAAACTGTTTTTGTATGTTTTGCAATATTTAAATATCAATTACAGTTTCGTCTGTCTCTTTAAATTGTTACATTTATTCTGTGGTGACCGTGTAGAAGACTTGTGTCCGTATCATGTTTTGTTTTTTTCTCCCCGAACCCCTTTGTCTTGTTTTTATGAGAAGAAAAAAAAACTGTGTGAAATTGAGAGGCTGCCGGTCAAAGTTAAGCATTTGTTTAGCTAATTGAAAAATATGCTTTCAGACATATTACTTCTCTGTCTCTCCATTCATGCCTGTGAGGTCACTGTAAGTCAACCGCCTCTCAGTTCAAAGAGGAGAACATTTGTCCATGAGCTTCTTCAAGAATATTTATTTGACTTTCTTGCCTTTTTAGACGAAAGCTGTACACTAAACTGTTTGTGTCTTAGTCATGTTTTTACAAGAAAAAATTCTATATTAGGCCTGTGTGTTTATTGTCAATGTGCTCTTGAATGTCATATTATCATGTTGCGCTCATTTAGCACTTGTTCACGTCTATGAATATCACTCACCGCAGCACTAAGGAAGTTAAAAGAAGGGTTCATGTTCTGTCTCCAAAAGGCTGTAGTGGGAAGAAGCTGAGCCTAATCGAAAGGTGTTTGCCTTTTTTTGAGCCTTTTAATTTGAATGATGAAGATGCATGCTCACTTCATGCTGCAAAGGGGCACACATCTTCATACGCAACAATGGAAATTATAGAATTCGAGATGTCTTTTGGTTTCCTTTTTTTCTTTTCTTTTGAGAGCAGTGGACATTTATGCTGTCAAACCAAACCAAAATGTCACTATATAACCTGCCTTGTCATTAGATTTACCCATTGAAAAGAAAAAAAAAATCCCCTGTATTTCTGTGCAATACCAAGGACTTCTGTTGACCTGTAAAGAAATATATTTGACTTGAGTGTTAAAGATGTGTGAACTGCAATGGGATAGTGTGTTACGCGATATTAGCCTTTGCATTGAGTACTTAAAATCTCCCGCTATGAGAAGGTGAGTTTAGCCTCTCCTGGTTGTACTGAGAGATTGAAACAGTATGGAGGGTGGTGTGTTTTGCCAAGCTTTTGAGTGTTTTTAATCAATATTTAAAATGTGGTATTGACGTGAATTTCTGCTCAGGGAGGCTGAGATTGTTTTTCTAAACCTGTCGTTATGGCAAACCTCTGCTCCCCTCCGAGTTTGGCATTTGAAAATGGCTTCAACTAATCTGTCTACAACTTTTGCTTATGAATAAGAGCCCCACATGACATGGTTTCGTAAATGCAATATTTGAAAATATTTAAAGGTTTTTAGAGGGAAATGTCTGTTTGAACTATGTATTATTACATTATTTATATCAAAGCCAAACTAGTAACTCGCTCTTATTTATAACATTTTTAGCAAACCTCAAAGCTAATCTACAAATGTGAAAAAAAAATTAATTATTCAAATGTTGTTTTTACAAACCATTATAGAATGTGCTTATGGACTGGTAGCTGGCAGTGTTATTTAAAGTAGTGCAACGAGTTTGAAGGAAAGAGTATTTCTACACGCGTCTCTGGGAGCCTCTCTGCACGCTTTGTGCACTGCAGTGAACCTACATCATGGCCACAGTGACCAGCTGTCTCACCACCTCCATGCTTTGCATCGGCATGCAAACAAAACTGTCTCATTATACTGTATCTTGGAAACAAACATTGGGAGAGACTGTACGTTTAAAGAAGAAAAAATGTCCACAGAAAATGGTCTTCAGGAACAGAAAAGAACAACACAGGATTGCTTAGGGACGCTGAAGAGTTGTTGGTGTCACGGGTTATTGTTTTCACTCAGCTTTCATGCAGGACTGTCCCAGATTAACAACCTATGCAATATACTCTCACAGTCTGTTCATTCAAATGGCCTCATAGTTCCTGGCATCCAAATCACTATCTCATTAAAGTTATTTTTTGTGGCTGGATTCTCTGTTTGTCTTTAAGGTTAGCTAACTAAAGTCCCCCGGGAACAAAAACAATAATTTAAGGCTTAATCTTTGAGACAAGCATATGCTTCCTGGAAGGATCAACCAGGCAGCCCCTGAACAAGTCAAACATAAACACAGTTCATTGCATATCTGTGGAGGCACATGGAACCCATATTGCATTCCCTCTTTTAGTAAAGTATATTGTGAATTTATGAATCGGTGAGTTAATGTGACATTTTCCAAGTTTAGATGGAGGTCACTTTGGAGCCCACAAAGGTTTACGGAAGACATTTTGATATTACACAAATGTTAATTAACGCATTCATTACTGCTAATTCAGCTGGTTCAATGTCAGGGACCTGTTATCGCTAATTATTTTGGGTGTAGCCTACCATCCAACTACGACACGTCATAATGTGTGTTGTGAAAAGGCGTGTGCATTATGGGTTCGTCCGTAAGTATACCTTAATCAGGGTGCATAGGCCTACATACATTTCTTCGGTATTGTATTAGTTATTTGAGTCGAAGCGTAAAATGTGTGCAGATTATTTGATCTGCTGGGATTCAGGAGGGTCAACCAATGTAAAATTCAACAGTCAGGAGATGGCTTGTCTTGAGCATTTCTCTCTTTCAATGTGTACATTTCAGGATATTTATGTCCTTCAGTCGACGGTCGTTATTTTTTTTCTCAAGTAAGAGATTGTGAGTTGACAGCTACATTCTCAGCAATATATATTTTTTGGTACATTCATTCTAACCCACGTCCAAAGTATTGTTCCTCTACTATCCCAACTTCCAAAAAAAAATCATTATCATAGATCATAAGAAAGTTTATTTAACAGGACTTTTGAGAGAGAAAAAATCACATCTCAAAATATATTTTTTTATTATTTTTATTATCTAGTCCATGTTTTAAAGCAGTTGATAAGAGGTACATTTCACTACACTTTGATTTAAAACAGTATCCAATCAGAATCATCGGTAACACTTTACGACAAGGTTACATTGATCAAATGTTATTCAGATACTTTTGACACTCAATTCAACAGTTTATCAGCTGGACAGAGAGTATGGAGTCAATGGGAAACTCAAAGAGTGATGGACTCCATCAGATGATTTGGTCACACTTCATAATAAGGGTACATTATTTAACTGTTAGTTAAAGCGATTAACGGAAAGTAGGTGAATACTTTTTTTTTTGCTTTATTAGACGGGTTTGTAGAGTTGCATAGTTAGTGGTTATTAATTATTGTTGACTAACCGTTAATAATGGCTTAGTTAATGCTTATAACTTAACATTAGTTAACTAAGGTCTGTATAGGTAATTGCATTAACTATGCTTGATTAACTAATACGTGGCTATAAGCATTGACTAACTGTTAATAACTACTCAGCATACTATAAATTAATATTACCTAAAACCTAAATATCCATTCAACTGCACGCTAAACTAAGAACTGTTTCCACAGATCTAGGTTTCTGCCTGACAGCATTTTATTTTGGTATCATTCCACCAGTCAGCTGCTAGACAACTGAGCTACTGTGGACTATTAAAGAGACACTAGAAAACCAAATTGTAATGGCTGGCTGGCAGCAAACTAAAGCTGTAGGAAGAAATCTCAGTTAAGCGTAGAAAATAAATAATATTTTGGTTTTAGGTTCTCATTTAGGGGAGAACGGGGTAATTTGTCACACGGGTTGGTTGTCACAATCGTTATATCTCGGAACCAGAAGGCGCTGTCTGTGAAATTTTGGTATGTAAATATCCAGAATTGGGATCAGAGGTCACCTACATAGTCTTCCTTGGAGTTAGACTGCTGAATTTGAGGTGAGACGACTGTTTGTGTTTTTCATGTCAAATTGAAAATATTTAGCTCCTCAGTATTTTTCTTCTAGGCTTGTACACAATGGGTTTATAACAAAACACTTGTTACCCATACAAAGTGTGAAGGGTAAACTATAGTTTAGATTGTGGTTAGCAAGCTAATTAGTTGTCAGATGGTTGTTGGCCTTGATGCTAGCAAGAAATTCAAGTTGGGGTTGGTCGTCACATTTTTTGGGGGGTTGGTTGTCACATGTTATCTCAAGGCTGCAGCCAGAAAAGGAACCCAATAACGAAATAAATTGTCAAGCTTTATCCTCACTGACACCCCAGAGAAGGAAAGAATAGAGCAGGAAAAGGCTGCTAGCATGCAAAAGAAAAAAGGGCAACAAAATCAAAACAACCCAGTGCATCCCAAACTAGACCAGCTGCCAAGGCTACAGTAAGTTATGTAGGCCTATTTGTCAACTTGACAATGCAATTAAACTTTAAAATTTACTTCTACTTTCTTGCCTTCTTTTTAAGATTATTCCCATTAAGATAACATTGTGACAAACAACCCCATAGTGTTTGACAACCGACCCCTTGATGGGGTTGGTTGTCACAATGTGTAAGGGTGTCTTTGATGATTAATTTCTTCTTTATTACAATAAGATAGAAAAAGTGAGGGGTACACATTTCAAGCCAACACCTTAAAGGCCTACTTCACCGGTTTGAATATGAAGGTGTATTGAATTCTGAGATCCTATGTAGTATAAATGTGCGAAAAAAATTTAAATCAGTTCATCCTCGCCTGAGAAAAGACAGAAAGAGTGTTTTTTTTAACCCTATATTTCTCTTTCTCGTGACATCACAGAAAGAGAAATATAGGGTTAAAACAAAACTTACTTTGTAAATATTACTGTGATGTCTTTTACTGTGACATCACAGTAATATTTACAAAGTACGTATGAACCGATTTAATTTTTTTTTGCACATTTATACTACATAGGATATCAGAATTCAATACACCTTCATATTCAAACCGGTGAAGTAGGCCTTTAAGCTTCAATTGAATGTAGGAATGACTATTGAAAGATGTTTAGGTGATAAGCAATTCTCACTAGAGTAAAAAGTGTGCCTACTTACCCCGTTCTCCCCTATATATGTAGAGACATTATTTTTTTCTTTTGGCGTGTCTGCAACAGTACAAGGCTGGCTTCTGCTACAGCAACATCTCCCCTAAACTCCTTCGTCATCTCCATAACGTAACACACTAACTATGCCTAAGTAACCCATACTACCCTACTTCAGAAATACTGAACTATCCCTTTAACTTTCAACTAACCTTTAATAGCGTTAACTAAGCATTAACCAACAGTTCATTAATGTAGCCTATATGTTATAGTGTAACCAAATCATCTGAAGGAGTCCATCACTCTTTTTGTGTCCCATTGAGCCCACACTCTGTCCCTGAAGCTGATAAACTGGTGAATGAGTGTTTTAAATATCTGATTTCAGTCATCCCATCACCTTGAACGTTAAGAACTTTCAGGTTCACGTTACTGTTAACCGGGGTGGACTGACTACTGGTCGGGTGTCCCCTTTAGCGTAGCAGAGCCTCTTGTATTTGATCTGGAGGGCGCTGTGAGATTTGAACAGCTCACCATAGTCACTGTTATTGTCACTGTGCTTCTACCTTAGATCAGTGTATTCCCGCTGTAGGTGGTGGAGAGCCCGTTGTTGTTTCTGAAGCACGTAGAACCGGTCCTCGGCTTTCTGCAGAGCCACGGACAGTTTTCGCCTTTCCTCCGATTCCTCTATCTGCCTGGTCACAGATTGCTGTAGCTCAAGTTTGTGCTTAAAACACGTGGTCCTTTCTTTTTCAAGCGCAGAGGCGATTTGTTCAGCTCTCTCCTGCAACTTGGAGCTTCTGGTTTTCTCTCTTTTTAGGGCATATTCCAGCTCGGTCTCTCTTTCCTGGTCTTCTGACTGTAATGCTTTCAGCTTATATACCATTCGTTGGAGTTTATTAATTTCAGACTCATTCTCAAAGATGATGTTATCTTTCCACAAAATCATTTCTTCGTGGTGGCGCTCGGAGGAAGAACTTTGTCGAGACAGTATTCTACCATGTTCTCTCTCTGCAGACTGGAGTTGGGCCTTGAGATCAGCATTCTCCCTCCTTATTGCCGTCAAGTCGTACCTCAGACGCTCTGAGGAAGCATTTGAATGTGAAGCATGTAAAGACCTGAAGCGTTTCTCAGCAGCCAGGCTCTTTTCCAAAGCCAGAGTCTTCTTAGAGAGCTCTTTTTCTTGGATCTGTATCTTCAGATGTGCTTTTGAGAGACTATCCTCCTTCTCAATGGCCTCATCGCTTTGAAGAGACATATTGATCTGCATGTTTCCAATTGTCTCGTCTCTTTTCAGAATGTCCTCCCGCTGCTGAGTGAGGCACTCCCTCAACTCTTTTATTTCAGCATCTCCGTCCATCTGGAGCCGCAGCGATGACACAATGTCATCCTTGGCTTCAGAATCTCTTTGAAGAGTCTGAATATTTAAGTGCAGGGCTTGCATTGTATTGTCTTTTTCCAGACATTCTTGATGCTCTTTTATGAGAAGCTCCTTTAGCGCCTTGTTTTCAGCTTCTACCTCCTTCTGGAGCCGCATCTGATTGAGCCGCTGCACGTTTAAAGCAGCCTCAAATTCATCAAGTTGACTGTTGGTAAAAGTGTGAGTCTGGTTATTGGATTCTTCTGGTTGCTTCTCCTGCTGGGAGACAGCGGCCTCGAAGTCCCTCTGGAGTTGACCGTGTTTTGTTTGTTCCTCTTGGAGATCTGAGGCACACTGGTTCAATTCCTCCTGCAGCGATGACACAATGTTATTCTTGGCTTCAGAATCTCTTTGAAGAGTCTGAATATTTAGGTGCAGGGCTTGCATTGTATTGTCTTTTTCCAGACATTCTTGATGCTCTTTTATGAGAAGCTCCTTTAGCGCCTTGTTTTCAGCTTCTACCTCCTTCTGGAGCCGCATCTGATTGAGCCGCTGCACGTCTAAAGCAGCCTCAAATTCCTCAAGTTGACTGTTGGTAAAAGTGTGAGTCTGGTTATTGGATTCTTCTGGTTGCTTCTCCTGCTTGGAGACAGCGGCCTCGAAGTCCCTCTGGAGTTGACCGTTTTTTGTTTGTTCCTCTTGGAGATCTGAGGCACACTGGTTCAATTCCTCCTGCAGCGATGACACAACGTTGTCCTTGGCTTCAGAATCTCTTTGAAGAGTCTGAATATTAAAATGCAGGGCTTGCATTGCATTGTCTACTTCCAGACATTTTTCCTGCTGCTCAGTGAGGCGCTCCTTTAGTGCCTTGTTTTCAGCACAATTCAGTCTTTCCCGCTGACTAGACGTCTCCAGGTCATTGTTGAGCTTTTCAATGACCTTCTCGTCCTCTTCAAGAGCAGCTGTCATTTCAGCGATTGTGCATTTCAGCGTGGCTTTTTTCCGCTGGTGCTCAATCTGTGACTTCTTCAGACCTGTCACTTGCAACTCCATGTTCTCCATTTGAACACGAAGGCTGACTTTTTCAGCTCGCTCGTTCTTCAGAGCCTTTGCAAGAGCGTATTTTTCTTTTTGCACCTGCTGCAGAGCTCCTTTGTATTGAACTTCAAAGGCCTTTTCAAGATCAGCTCTGGTTCTACTCTCCTCCTCCAGGGCTTCTTGAAGAACCGCTCTGGCTCTTCTCTCCTCCTCGAGCTCTTCTTGAAGAGCAGCAGATCTGTCTGACTCCAAAGTACTTTTAATTTGCTCATGCTCCTCAGCTTTCTCAGATCGCTCTGATCGTTCAGACGCCTCTGTCTGTGAAACATATAACAATTATTAATTTGTTTTCCATCGGCAGTGTTTTAAATGTACAGTTGAACATTGTATGAAACATGTAAATTATGAGATTCATCCATAAACATTTATTTTTCTCTGATTTTTCTGCATCAGTTCAAAACTCAAATTGTGGTATAAAACTCATAAACAGCTCAGGATCCTTTAAATGCACTTAATAATATATGGTTACCACCACCAATGATCAAATGCATTAGGGTAGAAACCTTGATAACTTAACAAGTGTAGACTGGGTCACACTCTTTAACAATATTTTTTAGTGAAAATACATTCAGTATAAAGTAATAGTGGGTAAGTATAAAGGAAAGTAATATATCACTAGTGTGCTCTTGTTTGGACGATGTGGTTGGAGATGACTATGACTAAATGTCATTTAAATCAGATTATCACCTGCATTCATATTTCTTACTGTTCTTATTTGTGAGCACACATGTGCCTCTAATCTTACCTCATCGCAGGGAGTGTGGCGGTTTTCTCTGCCGCGCTGCTCCTGAACGTCCTCAAGAGACTCCATCACATCCTCTTCAAAGGGAGTGTAGCAGTCTTCTCTGATGGAGGGAGAGTTCTGCTCCTGAAAGTCCTCAACAAACCCTTCCTCATCCTCTTCAAAGGGAGTGTAGCAGTCTTCTCTGATGGAGGGAGAGTTCTGCTCCTGAAAGTCCTCAACAACGTCTTCCTCGTCCTCTTCAAAGGGAGTGTAGCAGTCTTCTCTTGTAGATTCAGGGCTCTGCTCCAGAGCATCATCAACAAAATGTTCCGCCTCTGAAATCTTCTCAACAACTTGAATCATGTCAACATCTATTGAGAAGGCAAGATCCTGCTGTCCCAGTGTGACATTTTGCTCATTCTCCTCTCTAATCTCCTCTTCAATCTCCTCTTCAATCTCCCCTTCTTCAGAAATGTCCTCAGCAAGTTGCTGCTTTGAGGACCATGGAGATTGGTACTGGAGTTCACTTTCCACTTTCATGGCGAAGGAGAAATCCTGCTGCCCCTGTAAAGGTTTCTCCTCAATCTTCTCTTCAACAGAGAAGTTCTCAGGGGTTTTGCACTTTGGGGACAATGGAGCTAGTAGTCTGTCCATTTCCAAGTCGAAGTCAAAATCCTGCCGCCCCTGTACGGTTTCATCCTGAATCTTTGTTTTCTTTTCTTTCTTCTTTTTCTTTTTCAAGATGATTGCCTCCTCAATTTTCTCTTCAACAACAATGCACCCAGGGGGTACCCACTTTGAGTTCCACCTATCCATGTTCCTATCCTATCCTGAAGAGACAACTGTAGTTTACTGATAATTTGGCTTGGATGTAGCTGGGATAAACCTGGCTATTGATTTTCCAACACTAACTGTAACACGTTCACTCTGTTAATGCCAACACATAACTATGATGCCCCAAGTGTGTCCTTTCAAGGTTCCAACAAGTGCCCTGTGACATCATCAAAGCACCATGATGCAGTGTTCTGATTCTATTCACCTCATGTAGCCCCGCCCCCTAAGATCCTCTGATGATTCTACATTCCACCTCAAAAGGGCCAGTTGACCAATTTGTGTTTTATTTAGCTAGGCACATTACATCATTACAGACAATCGGAATGTCTGAATAATAAATTAATAATATTAGAAGGTGTATTTTTGCGTGAATGTTTCCTTTAAGTTACTGCTTTACTCTGTGTCCTTGAATGCTTTCCCACAGTGCCACTCTTTCACAGATTCCAGGTTTTATATGAGATCATTATATTAATATAAGACATAACAAATGAAAAGATCAATTGAACCAATAAGTAGGCACATTTTCAAAAATAAACAAACAGTTGATTCAGTACATTAAGTCAACAAAACAGATATTTAAATGAAATTAGGGCTGTCACTTTTTCAATGTGTTTTATTTTATTCAAAAGGGATTTTTGATATACCAAGTACAAACTTTATTGTCATTTAGTAGGCAATTTGTCTTAAAATAATGATTTCTTATGGAGTACTTGCAGTTGCTTTATAACTAAAATGTTATTAGAATCTCAATAATATACGTTTTTATTTGTGTAACCGTTGAATGGCTTAATATTTTAATGTAGGAAAGACTCAGACCTGGGATGTGTAGTGATAACTGCATGAAAAACTAAATGGTTATTCATCAAAATTCTTCATACATGAATATATTCTATTGAAATTAGATAACTTTTTAAAAAGTGTTCATAATACATCGGAGGCCTGGTGTTCTTACAATTATTACAGTCTGGTTCCCTACGAAAGTTTCGCCAGGCCAAACTTAAATTTAAATTCTCAGTTTTGTAATGTTGTTTCAGTGACACACTGTTTCATGTGCTCATTAGAATACCAAAATATATTTTGACTGCATATAGAGTTGACAGACAGTCATTTACAAAATCACCTAAATGCTTTAAATTATTATTCCATATTCCACCACTAGATGGTCGGTCAAGTCTAGTGGTTACAACAAGTGAAAATGAATCGAACCCAAGCTAATTCTTTCAAAATAAACAAACAAGCAAATTCAGAAATTGAGCCAGGTCAAGGGCAGTATTTAGGATGAAAAAACTTTATTTGTCACATACACATGCAGTGATTTCAATTAAATGAGAAGTGTCAATGTTTACAGAGGTGTGCAGTGAAACTATACAAAAAAATATTTAGGTACAAAGGAACATTTAACAATATTATATAAAGTTCCAAAATAAATGTCTCCTATCTTATTTACTGTTATTCCTTTGTACCTCTACAGTATGTATAACTGCTGAACCATGAAAGCATTCCCATGTAGAAAATAGAATAAAATAAGTGTGATCAGCATTCAAAAAATGTTATAACAATCTCAAGTGTTGCAATTAGATGTAGGCTAGCACTTGGTGGTTTGGCACTATTGTAATCACATTATTGTTGTTCTGGGTTTGTACCCTCATGTAGTGATGGGAATTTTCGTCTCTTTTTAGTGAGCCGGATCATTTGGATCGGCTCACCAACAAGAGCCAGCTCTTTCGGCTCCCGAACGGCTCTCCATATAACAACATGTATTTTTTATAATTCAGCCAAATGTAGCCCCGTTTTGACTTATCATTCGTATGTGTAGGCCTACACCACTAAAATTATTCAATACATCCTTTGTACTGAAGTATTCCAAGTAAAAAAAAAAAATTCTAATAACAATAAATTGCGTAGCTGATTGTTTTCATTGCATTTAAAGAGATCCTATTATACTACTTTTCTGGTCTTCATTTCTTGTTAAAAACTGCTATAGAGCAACCTGACACGAATCACATCACAAAAAACTATGTAGATTTTCGGGACACTCTTCCTCTTACCCTAGCGAGCACAGCAGTCTCTCTCTACACACTGCTTTGAGCTTCTCCGCCCCCCCCCCCCCCCCCCCCCCTGCTGCAAACCCCACTCCGTTGTGATTGGTTACCTTCCTTCCAGCAGCGGGAAATTTTCAGGAAGCTGGGGGATGCAGGCCCCCAGGACTGTGCCTTCACCGAGCAGCCAGCATGGACATGTGGCCAAGCCATTGGTATTCCTTGTTGCTTCTCTGCGCCAATGAGCAGCTTTCATAGGAATGAATGGGTGCCGTGTTTCAATCCGGTGTCCATTTCTTTATATGTCCATGGGGGCATGCAGCCAGAGGCCTAATAGGCCTAAGCGGCAGCATTACCATACATGGAAACATGACAGAAACGACCCGAGTGTGACAGAAACAATCCGGAAATTTGAACGAGTTCGGCTCGACCGGCTGCCATAGTGTTTAGTGCTCTGCATAGCCACCCCAGACGGTCAGCAGGGAATACGTCGAAATGCATGTACGTAATTATTTGATACTCTAGTATGGTTAAACATGACTATAAATCATTATAACAACGTTTATAGGTCATAAAAGTCGAAAAGTGGCATAATCCCACAACAAAAACTATTAAAGACAAAAGGAATAAACATAGTGTGTTACTTTCTCATCAGCATGTCAGGACACCATACACTTTAGCCCCCTAGGAGCTCACGGTATAATTTAACGGGAATGAACTGGTCACGCAGTGTTATCTCTGGTAACATTATCAACGGCGGCCCGTTGTCCTGTAAATCACCAAAGAAAAGGAACGGCAGATCTTAATCTAGCTGGTTAAGTCCGCTGCTCAATCCAAACCCTCACGCTTCATTTTCCAGAGTTTATGAGGGTATTTCTGCCCGGGGGAAGTTGTACAATGAAGTGGCTAGGCTAAGCTAATAGGTTGTGCCGCCGCTATTAGTATCCTCAGCGTATCTCCACACTTTATTTCTGTCTACAGTTACGTGACTTCTCACACCCTCTGTGTGTGTGTGTGGGTGTGTGTGTGTGTGTGTGTGTGTGTGTGTGTGTGGGAGAGGGAGGGGGAGAGCGGCGCTGCCCTGACAGTCAGTAGGCCTGTCACGATAACACATTTTGCTGGGCGATTGATTGCCCCAAAAATTATTGTGATAAGCGATAATATTGCTGTTTTGAGACCATTTTCAACTAATATAATGATACTGGCAAGTACACCTTTCAAAGATCAATAAACATAATAAACATTTAGGGGCACATATTAAATGGACCTTGAACGCATCTATTCACATTTTCCCAATTTTAAATAGGCCTATTAGGCCTACTGATATTGTATTTCCAGCATGCTTTGGACCACACTGACAACAGATTTTTACAGATCATACAGTTCCTTGTGTTGTGATTTTGCATCACCATGTGAAATCCTTCAGACATCACACAACCCCTTCTCATCGGAGCCCTCAGATTTTTCATCCTCTATCTCTGCTGACTCCTCTGTAAGGAAAATAGTTGTTGGCCCAAAAGTAACTAGTAGTAGCTAGATGACATAATCAACTAATTTGCATAATATACTATTCTGAAAGAGGCAAAATAATTAGAAAATGCTGACCAGATAGTTAAATTAACAAAAATTGACTAGGCCTATTCACATATTTACAAGCTCACGTTACACATGTTCTTTGTTGCCATACAACTATAAGGTTATCTTTATATGCAGTGGCCTATTGAATGTGGACCTATAACACTATTTGCGTGTACAAACGTCAACTGGCAGCTCTTGTCGGCAAGGTGCTGTCTGTCCGCTGGCTGCTGCAGGTTGCTTGGGGCTGCCCGATTCAGTGAGGGCTGCCTGTCAGCAGTGAGGAGGATACGCCAGCCGTTGCTACTCTGCGCACGTGAGCGCGGTTAAGAAAAAGTCCCTAGATGTGTCGCTGGTCTTTAACAGCCTTATCGCTATGGCGAAACGTCGGCAAATATAGTGGAAAAGTCGCCAACATGTTAAAGACATGACTACAGCGAGACACTGCGATTAAAGTAGCCTAGCTAACGTTATCCGCGCAGTTGATCATTTGACTAATCACTCGCGGACTCTCCCTTCTCTCTCTCTCCTGTCTCGCTCTCTTTCTCACACACAAAGCGAGAGGGCCAATACACCGGTGTGAAAACTCTGAGGAAAACAAACAAGCTGCAAATGTAATTCATTGCGTCCAGCAAAAAATGATCGCTAATTTTAATTTATCGTGCAATTAATTGATTTATTGCTTATCGCAACAGGCCTAACAGTCAGACACACACAAGCCCCTGCCGACACAATCTGTTCCGCCTCTCTGTATAAATGCGGCCAGCTTGTTGTTGCGGAACATGGGGGCGTTTTACGTTCCATAGCCTAAGTTCTAAACATGCGACCATGTTAGCAGTTGAAGGACGTGTGTTTAACCAGCGAGAGACGTGTCTCCTAAACTTCTCAGCTTCCTCGGAAGCTGCCTGCATGTCGTCCACCATCGACGACAGGTGGGGCCCGAACAGCCCGTCCGGGCTGATGGGGGACTCCAGCAGCTGTCGCCGCACCGGTTCAGGTATGCCCGGGGTCTGCTGCAGCCAGAGGTGGCGCTGGATCAGGTGTTGCCACGCCGCCGTCCCGGCTGCTGCCACTGCGCCGGTGGAGCAGAGGCAGAGGATCACGTCGGCTGCTTTCTCTACATCGACTGCCCGTTCGGCCAGTCGATCTGGATCAGCAGCCATGGTCGAGATGTCATGAGCCAGCAAGGCTATGTTGTTCATCACGGCCTTCTCTTGCATCATGCACTGGTGTGCCCTGTCGGTCAGTTTTTGTGTCAGCTGGTCCTTTGGAGTGGGGCGGCGGCCGCCGAGCGCCGGCTTCGCTCCAAATATGCCGCACAGAGCAGGATCCAGTGGCGGTACCGTCCTGTACCCCTTGTCCGTCAGACCCTCTGTCTTGGTGACCTGAATGAAGGTCTTCACCGGGGCCCCAAGCCTCCCGGGCTCTGCTTCCGCACCGCTGAAGTACGGCCTGATGGCGGGAAACATCGGCCAGACTGGGTCGAGATGGGCGGGGCGTGTCGCGGCTTTATTCCCCCAGATCCCGTGGAGATAGTCCGGGCGTTGGGGGGCCTGAGGCATTGGGACGGCAAGGTTGAGGTCGGCGGCTACTCTGGCTATGATGCCCGGTAGCTCGGCCACCAAAGCTCCTACCACTGGCAGTGAGGTGGTGGCGGAGACGGGCAGTGCTTGTGTACCGGGCTCCGGACCCTCCGTCCGGAGGGGGGAAGCCGGGAGGGGGGAAGCCTCCTCCTCGTGGTCAGAGTCGTCCGACCCCGAGAACACTAGGAGAGAGACGGCGTCGTCAAGCGGAACAGTAAAGTCCTCGGCACCGTTTTCTATGACGGCGGCCAGGTCGGCAAGGCGCTGCCGTTGGTCCACAGGCAGCGCCTTACAATGCCGGCACAGGCAGAGCGGAGAGAGTGCTAAGGCGGCATGTGCATGCCCCAAGCACCCCTCGCACTCCTCGTGGCCGTCATGTGGCATTATGTAACCTGTGTCACATGTGCCACAGATGCGAATGGTCTTGGATTCCATATTCAGTTTAATACTACAGGTTAGTCCTGAAGAAAATGGGAGCAGAACGTCCGCCGGCGTCCGCTTATATGCGCGGACTGCGGACGTAATAGAGGCCCACGCTGTTGGTGGGCGGGAATTATTAATTTTTCAGTTGCTACGGCTAGCGCCGAGGATAAACCCAATAGCGATAGCCTTAAAAGGCTGCGCCTATACTCATAGAATCTAGAGTTACAATACGTAACTAACGTTCTAAACACGCGACCATGTTAGCAGTTGAAGGACGTGTGTTTAACATTAACCACGGCGGCCTGATGTCCCGTAAAATAACCAAATCACCAAATAAAAGGAACGGCGTATAATCTAGCTGGTCATAAGGTCCGCTGCTCAATCCAAACCCCCACGCTTCATTTTGCAGAGTGTTTGAGTCTATTTCTGCCCGGGGGAAGTTGTACAATGAAGTGGGAAAGCTAGGCTAGGCTGCGACCGGATCGATCGCCGCCATTCCGCCACTATTATTATCCTAAGTCTGAGCGTATATCCACACTTTATTTCTGTCTACAGTAACATGACAGTCCAAAAGATGTTGGACTTAGCGCATAGCGAGATCAACCGGCACATCACGGGGACAGTAAAATACGGCCCTCTTACTGCAAGCCCCAGCACTTCTGCTCTCAATTCACCGGCCTGGCTTGTTGTTGTAAAACAGCTGACCGGCGAGGCGCTAAATGTTCACACCCGACGCTGCTCACAAACACCTCTTTCATTCCGAAACGCTGTGTAAAATAGCACATTGATGCCGGCGTTGCTTGGTTCTGTGTAAATAACACAGAACCAAGCAATGTTTGAGTAGGAGCCGTCTTGCTCAGACCCGCGCAATTGTGATGCGCGCCTTGCTGAGTGCACAGCAACATTTTTGCAAAAATACTGTGCGCTCAGCAAGACGCGCGTCATAATTGCACAGGTCTGAGCCAGATGGCTCCTACTCAAACGAGGCTCTTGCCTCCTTGCTAGCATTATTACCTGGCTACGATGCGTCACTGCTGCTGGTGTATTTACCACACTGCAGGCCACTGTAAAGCGAGGCAGGTCCTTGGTTAGTTAGTTTGTTGTTTACCCCAAGGAGCTGAAGGCTGACTTGGGGAAAAACACCACACCTTTCAAGGTAGTAGCCTCGTTTGAGTAGGAGCCGTCTTGCTCAGACCCGTGCAATTATTACGTGCGTCTTGGCACAGCAAGACGCTGTAACGGTGAATGGTGCAGGTTATGGATGGTCCGATAGTAATAGCTCCGGTTAGCACGAAGACTCGGTAGGCAACTTGTGGGATTCTCCTCACGGTACTTTTATTACACATTGACCATATCAAGCCAGGTCTCTACGGCACTAGATATATTAAGCATACATGCGTTCAGGAACATAGTCCGATATTCCTGCCTACACCAACTCCTTACAAAATAAAGAATATAAAACGGAGACTTCACTCGTAGACTGCGTAGTTACTTTTAGCTTAGCGGAGAAGCACATGTGTTCTTCTTCATGTTCAACATTAGATTCCACAACAAACAAAGGGAGGCTCCACTAGTGGCGCCACATGTTATAAAACTGACTGTTACAACGTGCGTCATAATTGCGCAGGTCTGAGCCAGACGGCTCCTACTCAAATGAGGCTAATGTCTTGCCAGCGAGCTAACGTCATTCACGGGACCGATTAATGCAGAGCTAACGGTTAGCCTGGTATTTAGCTGCTTTACGTATGCATGGCCCCTTAGCTGACCCAATGTTAGGCAAATGTGAAGCATGTCACTTATACTATCCCTCTTTGCTGAGATTTGTGGTAAGCATAACACCAGTATACAAACACCATAAGAGTAGCTAAATGTATTTAATTAGCAATTACCTAGCTCGTGCAACAAGCCAGCATTGGGGCGTATATAGTAAAGTAACGTTGAGTTAATGCTAGATGGAACATAACATAAATGATAAATTAATTTGAAATGTTGTGATGTGATGTGACACATTAATGGTTCGGTGAATGTATATTATAATAAGAAATTCTGGCCAGCATGGTGAAAACTAGCGAAAAAAGGATGGAATAGTACGAAATGAAATGTCTAACCAGGACTTCAGGCAGAAGAGGCAATTGAAATTAAAAGTGCTTTGGGTTTAATGTAAGATTAGGCACCGATTGGAAATAAACGTCTGCGTGACATGGCAAACATATACATTATATTTTTTAATTTGTGGACCAGTTTCAATAAATAAACTTATACAATACTTGTTTTTCTTTGTCGGGTTTTTATGAGAAGAAAAAAAAACTGAATTTGAGAGGCTGGTGGTCAAAGTTAAGCGTTTGTTTAGCTAATTGAAAAATATGCTTTCAGACATATTACCTCTCTGTCTCTCCATTCATGCCCGTGAGGTCACTGTTAAGTCAACCGCCTCTCAGTTCAAAGAGGAGAACATTTGTCCTTGAGCTTCTTCAAGAATATTTATTTGACTTTCTTGCCTTTTTAGACGAAAGCTGTACACTAAACTTTGTGTCTTAGTCATGTTTTTACAAGAAAAAATATTAGGCCTGTGTGTTTATTGTCAATGTGCTCTTGAATGTCATATTATCATGTTGCGCTCATTTAGCACTTGTTCACGTCTATGAATATCACTCACCGCAGCACTAAGGAAGTTAAAAGAAGGGTTTGTGTTCTGTCTCCAAGAAGCTGTAGTGGGAAGAAGCTGAGCCTAATCGAAAGGTGTTTGCCTTTTTTTTGAGCCTTTTAATTTGAATGATGAAGTAAATGCTCACTTCATGCTGCGAAGGGGCACGCATCTTTATACACAATTATAGAAATGATAGATTTTGAGATTCGAGATGTCTTTTTGTTTCCTTTTTTCTTTTCTTTTGAGAGCAGTGGACATTTATGCTGTCAAACCAAACCAAAATGTCACTATAAAACCTGCCTTGTCATTAGATGTACCCATGGAAAAGAAAAAAAAATCCCCTGTATTTCTGTGCAATACCAAGGACTTTTGTTGACCCGTAAAGAAATATATTTGACTTGAGTGTTAAAGATGTGTGAACTGCAATGGGATAGTGTGTTACACGATATTAGCCTTTGCATTGAGTACTTCAAATTTCCCGCTATGAGAAGGTGAGCTTAGCCTCTCCTGGTTGTACTGAGAGATTGAAACAGTATGGAGGGTGGTGTTTTGCCAAGCTTTTGAGTGTTTTTAATCAATATTTAAAATGTGGTATTGACGTGAATTTCTACGGTGGCGCTGAGCATACACCAAATAAAAAAAAGTTTCACAGCTAATGTAGCCGTTAGCACACTCAGTATCTCGTAATTACGAGAAAATATCTCGTAATTACGATTGGATGAGGCAACACAGTACGGTGGCTCCGGTGGCTCATAATGAACAAACTGCATATAATTTAACCAAATGCTAAGTAGTCGTTAGCACACTCAGGATCTCGTAATTACGAGATCCTTATCTCGTAATTACGAGATACTTATCTCGTAATTACATTATTTATATCAAAGCCAAACTAGTAACTCGCTCTTATTTATAAAAAATGTAGCAAACCTCAAAGCTAATCTACAAAAAAAAATATTCAAATGTTGTTTTTGCAAACCATTATAGAATGTGCTTATGGACTGGTAGCTCGCAGTGTTTTTTAAAGTAGTGCACCGAGTTTGATATGCATTATGGGTTTGTCCATAAGTATACCTTTATCAGGGTGCATACATACATTTCTTCGGTTTTGTTAGTTATTTGAGTCAAAGCGTAAAATGTGTGCAGATTATTTGATCTGCTGGCCTTCAGGAGGGTCAACCAATATAAAATTCAACAGTCAGGAGATGGCTTGTCTTGAGCATTTCTCTCTTTCAATGTGTACTTTTCAGGATATTTATGTCCTTTAGTCAACTGTTGTAATTAAGTAGTTTTACCTTAAGCTTCCTTTTTGTTCTTAAGTAAGAGAACAAGGCTTAAGATTGTGAGTTGACAGCTACATTCTCAGCAATATATTTTTTGTGGTACATTCATTCTAACCCACGTCCAAAGTATTGTTCCTCTACTATCCCAACTTCCAATAAAAATCATTATTATATATCATAAGAACGTTTATTTAACAGGACTTTTGAGAGAGAAAAATCACACCACAAAATCATTTATTTTTATTATTTTTATTATCTAGTCCATGTTTTAAACAGCAGTTAATAGAGGTACATTTCACTACACTTTGATTTAAAACAGTATCCAATCAGAATCATCGGTAACACTCTACGAAAAGGTTATTCAGATACTATTGACACTCAATTCAGCAGTTTATCAGCTGAACAGACAGTGTGGAGTCAATGGGAAACTCAAAGAGTGATGGACTCAATCAGATGATTTGGTCACACTTCATAATAAGGGTACATTATTAACTGTTAGTTAATGCTATTAACGGTAAGTAGGTGCATAGTTTTATTTTTTTTATTATTTTGCTTTATTAGACGGGTTTGTAGAGTTGCATAGTTAGTGGTTATTAATTATTGTTGACTAACCGTTAATAATGGCTTAGTTAATGCTTATAACTAAGCATTAGTTAACTGGGGTCTGTATAGGTAATTGCATTAACTATGCTTGATTAACTAATACGTGGCTATAAGCATTGATTAACTGTTAATAACTACTCAGCATACTACAAATTAATATTACCTAAAACCTAAATATCCATTCAACTGCACGCTAAACTGAGAACTGTTTCCACAGATCTAGGTTTCTGCCTGACAGCATTTTATTTTGGTATCATTCCACCAATGAGCTGCTAGACAACTGAGCTACTGTGGACTATTAAAGAGACACTAGAAAACCAAATTTTAATGGCTGTCAACTAAAGCTGTGGTAAGAAATCTCAGTTAAGCATAGAAAATAAATTATATTTTGGTTTTAGGTTCTCATTTATATGTGGAGACATTATTTTTTTATTTTGGCGTGTCTGCCACAGTACAAGGCTGGCTTCTGCTACAGCAACATCTCCCCTAAACTCCTTCGTCATCTCCATAACGTAACACACTAACTCTGCCTAAGTAACCCATACTACCCTACTTCAGAAATACTGAACTATCCCTTTAACTTTCAACTAACCTTTAATAGCGTTAACTAAGCATTAACCAACAGTTCATTAATGTAGCCTATATGTTATAGTGTAACCAAATCATCTGAAGGAGTCCATCACTCTTTTAGTGTCCCATTGAGCCCACACTCTGTCTCTGAAGCTGATAAACTGGTGAATGAGTGTTTTAAATATCTGATTTCAGTCATCCCATCACCTTGAACGTTAAGAACGTTCAGGTTCACGTTACTGTTAACCGAGGTGGACTGACTACTGGTCGGGTGTCCCCTTTAGCGTAGCAGAGCCTCTTGTATTTGATCTGGAGGGCGCTGTGAGATTTGAACAGCTCACCATAGTCACTGTTATTGTCACTGTGCCTCTACCTTAGATCAGTGTATTCCCGCTGTAGGTGGTGGAGAGCCCGTTGTTGTTTCTGAAGCACGTAGAACCGGTCCTCGGCTTTCTGCAGAGCCACGGACAGTTTTCGCCTTTCCTCCGATTCCTCTATCTGCCTGGTCACAGATTGCTGTAGCTCAAGTTTGTGCTTAAAACACGTGGTCCTTTCTTTTTCAAGAGCAGAGGCGATTTGTTCAGCTCTCTCCTGCAACTTGGAGCTTCTGGTTTTCTCTCTTTTTAGGGCATATTCCAGCTCGGTCTCTCTTTCCTGGTCTTCTGACTGTAATGCTTTCAGCTTATATACCATTCGTTGGAGTTTATTAATTTCAGACTCATTCTCAAAGATGATGTTATCTTTCCACAAAATCATTTCTTCGTGGTGGCGCTCGGAGGAAGAACTTTGTCGAGACAGTATTCTACCATGTTCTCTCTCTGCAGACTGAAGTTGGGCCTTGAGATCAGCATTCTCCCTCCTTATTGCCGTCAAGTCGTACCTCAGACGCTCTGAGGAAGCATTTGAATGTGAAGCATGTAAAGACCTGAAGCGTTTCTCAGCAGCCAGGCTCTTTTCCAAAGCCAGAGTCTTCTTAGAGAGCTCTTTTTCTTGGATCTGTATCTTCAGATGTGCTTTTGAGAGACTATCCTCCTTCTCAATGGCCTCATTGCTTTGAAGAGACAAATTGATCTGCATGTTTCCAATTGTCTCGTCTCTTTTCAGAATTTCCTCCCGCTGCTGAGTGAGGCACTCCCTCAACTCTTTTATTTCAGCGTCTCCGTCCATCTGGAGCCGCAGCGATGACACAATGTCATCCTTGGCTTCAGAATCTCTTTGAAGAGTCTGAATATTTAGGTGCAGGGCTTGCATTGTATTGTCTTTTTCCAGACATTCTTGATGCTCTTTTATGAGAAGCTCCTTTAGCGCCTTGTTTTCAGCTTCTACCTCCTTCTGGAGCCGCATCTGATTGAGCCGCTGCACGTTTAAAGCAGCCTCAAATTCATCAAGTTGACTGTTGGTAAAAGTGTGAGTCTGGTTATTGGATTCTTCTGGTTGCTTCTGCTGCTGGGAGACAGCGGCCTCGTAGTCCCTCTGGAGTTGACCGTTTTTTGTTTGTTCCTCTTGGAGATCTGAGGCACACTGGTTCAATTCCTCCTGCAGCGATGACACAATGGTATCCTTGGCTTCAGAATCTCTTTGAAGAGTCTGAATATTAAAATGCAGGGCTTGCATTGCATTGTCTACTTCCAGACATTCTTCCTGCTGCTCAGTGAGGCGCTCCTTTAGTGCCTTGTTTTCAGCACAATTCAGTCTTTCCCGCTGACTAGACGTCTTCAGGTCATTGTTGAGCTTTTCAATGACCTTCTCGTCCTCTTCAAGAGCAGCTGTCATTTCAGCGATTGTGCATTTCAGCGTGGCTTTTTTCCGCTGGTGCTCAATCTGTGACTTCTTCAGACCTGTCACTTGCAACTCCATGTTCTCCATTTGAACACGAAGGCTGACTTTTTCAGCTCGCTCGTTCTTCAGAGCCTTTGCAAGAGCGTATTTTTCTTTTTGCACCTGCTGCAGAGCTCCTTTGTATTGAACTTCAAAGGCCTTTTCAAGATCGGCTCTGGTTCTACTCTCCTCCTCCAGGGCTTCTTGAAGAACCGCTCTGGCTCTTCTCTCCTCCTCGAGCTCTTCTTGAAGAGCAGCAGATCTGTCTGACTCCAAAGCACTTTTAATTTGCTCATGCTCCTCAGCTTTCTCAGATCGCTCTGATCGTTCAGACGCCTCTGTCTGTGAAACATATAACAATTATTAATTTGTTTTCCATCGGCAGTGTTTTAAATGTACAGTTGAACATTGTATGAAACATGTAAATTATGAGATTCATCCATAAACATTTATTTTTCTCTGATTTTTCTGCATCAGTTCAAAACTCAAATTGTGGTATAAAACTCATAAACAGCTCAGAATCCTTTAAATGCACTTAATAATATATGGTTACCACCACCAATGATCAAATGCATTAGGGTAGAAACCTTGATAACTTAACAAGTGTAGACTGGGTCACACTCTTTAACAATATTTTTTAGTGAAAATACATTCAGTATAAAGTAATAGTGGGTAAGTATAAAGGAAAGTAATATATCACTAGTGTGCTCTTGTTTGGACGATGTGGTTGGAGATGACTATGACTAAATGTCATTTAAATCAGATTATCACCTGCATTCATATTTCTTACTGTTCTTATTTGTGAGCACACATGTGCCTCTAATCTTACCTCATCGCAGGGAGTGTGGCGGTTTTCTCTGCCTGACAAAGGGCGCTGCTCCTGAACGCCCTCAAGAGACTCCATCACATCCTCTTCAAAGGGAGTGTAGCAGTCTTCTCTGATGGAGGGAGAGTTCTGCTCCTGAAAGTCCTCAACAAACCCTTCCTCATCCTCTTCAAAGGGAGTGTAGCAGTCTTCTCTTGTAGATTCAGGGCTCTGCTCCAGAGCATCATCAACAAAATGTTCCTCCTCTGAAATCTTCTCAACAACTTGAATCATGTCAACATCTATTGAGAAGGCAATATCCTGCTGTCCCAGTGTGACATTTTGCTCATTCTCCTCTCTAATCTCCTCTCCAGTCTCCTCTCCAATCTCCTCTTCAATCTCCTCTTCAATCTCCCCTTCTTCAGAAATGTCCTCAGCAAGTTGCTGCTTTGAGGACCATGGAGATTGGTACTGGAGTTCACTTTCCACTTTCATGGCGAAGGAGAAATCCTGCTGCCCCTGTAAAGGTTTCTCCTCAATCTTCTCTTCAACAGAGAAGTTCTCAGGGGTTTTGCACTTTGGGGACAATGGAGCTAGTAGTCTGTCCATTTCCAAGTCGAAGTCAAAATCCTGCCGCCCCTGTACGGTTTCATCCTGAATCTTTGTTTTCTTTTCTTTCTTCTTTTTCTTTTTCAAGATGATTGCCTCCTCAATTTTCTCTTCAACAACAATGCACCCAGGGGGTACCCACTTTGAGTTCCACCTGTCCATGTTCCTATCCTGAAGAGACAACTGTAGTTTACTGGAACAAACCTGGCTATTGATTTTCCAACAGTAACTGTAACACGTTCACTCTGTTAATGCCAACACAACTATGATGCCCCAAGTGTGTCCTTTCATGGTTCCAACAAGTGCCCTGTGACAACATCAAAGCACCATGATGCAGTGTTCTGATTCTATTCACCTCATGTAGCCCCGCCCCCTAAGATCCTCTGATGATTCTACGTTCCACCTCAAAAGGAGCAGTTCACCAATTTGTGTTTTATCACAATACATCATTACAGACAATCGGAATGTCTGAATAATAAATTAAAACTTTTAGAAGGTGTATTTTTGCGTGAATGTTTCCTTTAAGTTACTGCTTTACTCTGATTCCTTGAATGCTTTCCCACAGTGCCACTCTTTCACAGATTCCAGGTTTTATATGAGATCATTATATTAATATAAGACATAACAAATGAAAAGATCAATTGAACCAATAAGTAGGCACATTTTCAAAAATAAACAAACAGTTGATTCAGTACATTAAGTCAACAAAACAGATATTTAAATGAAATTAGGGCTGTCACTTTTTCAATGTGTTTTATTCTATTCAAAAGGGATTTTTTATTTACCAAGTACAAATTTTATTGTCATTTAGTAGGCAATTTGTCTTAAAATAATGATTTCTTATGGAATACTTGCAGTTGCTTTATAACTAAAATGTTATTAGAATCTCAATAATCTACATTTTTATTTGTGTAACCGTTGAAAGGCTTAATATCTTAAGAAAGACTGGGATGTGTAGTGATAACTGCAAGAAAAAACAAAATAGTTATTCATCAAAATTCTTCATACATGAATATATTCTATTGAAATTAGACAACTGTTTAAAAAGTGATCATAATACATCGGAGGCCTGGTGTTCTTACATTTATTACAGTCTGGTTCCCTACAAAAGTTTCGCCAGGCCAAACTTAAATTTAAATTTTCAGCTTTGTAATGTTGTTTTAGTGAAATACTTTTTTCATGTGCTCATTAGAATACCAAAATCTATTTTGACTGCATACAGAGTTGACAGACAGTCATGCTGATTTACAAAATCGCCTAAATGCTTTAAATTATTATACCACATTCCACCACTAGATGACATGGTCGGTCAAGTCTAGTGGTTACAACAAGTGAAGATGAATCGAACACAAGGAAATTCTTTAAAAACAAACAAGCAAATTCAGAAATTGAGCCAAGGGCAGTATTTAGGATTACAAAACTTTATTTGCCACATACACATGCATTCAAGGAAATGAGAAGTGTCAATGTATACAGAGTTGACCAGTGAAACCATATACAAATAATGTAGGTACAAAGAAACATATAACAGTATCACATAAAGTTCAAAAATAAATGTCTCTTACTTTATTTACTGTCATTCCTTTGTACCACCATGAAAGCATTCCCATGTAGAAAATAGAATAAAATAAATGTGATCAGCATTCAAAAAAATGTATGACAATCTCAAGTGTTGCAATTAGATGTAGTACTTGGCAGTTTGGCGCTATTGTAAGCACATTATACTTCTGGGTTTGTACCCTCATGGTTGAACACAGATACATGAACTGTAAGTGTCATGTGTGTATTTGATCAGCGTTTACATTTTGAAAGAACGTTTTAAATGCAACAAATTAATGTAATATATCTGTACTACTAAGTAGGAGAATGAGTTACTGTCGGTGTGTTATTATTACCAGCATTACAGTCTGGAAGGCAATCACGCATGCGCAGTCGTTGTCTTTCCTAACGCTGGGAAGATAATTATATTTCTTTGGGCAGAGCGCGAATACACCACCGGGTTTCGCTGCACAGCCCGAACCACTGGGATATGTGTTTATGTCTTTTGTTAACTAACATGAAGCCGCTAGTACAGTGGTAGATTTTTCCTCTGTACGTCGTGTTTCTTCATTGGAGAAGAGTCCTCCCTTTTTTCCTGACTGGCGTTGGTTTCATCTGAAAGACTGCCGTGGAGCGGTTGTCACGCAGGCCGCGAATCGGGTCTCGTTGCTGGGAGGAGACCATTCAACACTCCTTGCCTCCTTGCTAGCATTATTAGCTGGCTACGATGCGTCGCTGCTGCTGGTGTATATACCACACTGCAGGCCACTGTAAAGCGAGGCAGGTCCTTGGTTAGTTAGTTCGTTGTTTACCCCGACGGAGCTGAAGGCTGACTTGGGGAAAAACACCACACCTTTCAAGGTAATGTCTTGCCAGCGAGCTAACGTCATTCACGGGACCGATGAATGCAGAGCTAACGGTTAGCCTGGTAGTTAGCTGCTTTAAATTTGCATGCATAGCCGCTTAGCTGACCCAATGTTAGGCAAATGTGAAGCATGTCACTTAACGGTGACTATCCCCCTTTGCTGAGATTTGTGGTAAGCATAACATCAGGATACGAACACCATAAGAGTAGCTAAATGTATTTAATTAGCAATTACCTAGCTCGTGCAACAAGCCAGCATTGGGGCGTATATAGTAAAGTAACGTTGAGTTAATGCTAGATGGAATATAACATTAACTTCACCAAGGTTTACTTATGTATTCTGATTAGATAAAACACACACTAGGATCATAGTAGGCTACATGTGCCCAGGCAGGTGAATGTCTTTTTCAAAATAACGCCTAGTTATAAATGAATTTGAAATGTTGTGATGTGAATGTAAATTATAATAAGAAATTATGTCCAGCATGGTGAAAACTATCGAAAAAAGGATAGAAAAGTAAGATGGAAATGTCTAACCAGGACTTCAGGCTGAGGAGGCAATTGAAAGTGAAAGTGCTTTGGGTTTAATGTAAGGTTAGGCACTGATTGGAAACAAACGTCTGCATGACATAGCCTACTGCAGCAGACGCTTTCTAATCGCAAGCATACACAGAATATTTTTTAAATTGTGGACCACTTTCAATAATTAAACTTACAAAATACTTAAAAAGAGAATCTACAAAAATAACAATTCAGATGAAGATGAACCAATAAATCTGAAGAGTTAGTTGTCAGAAACAATGCTCTAAAGATTAGTGTAGCCTTTATGCTTGCCACAATGTACATTATGACTAGTATGTTTCCTGATTTTTTTTTTTTTACTGTTTCATACTTGTATTCAACACTTTAGTTACCGGCGCCTCACTCAACTCTGTTATAAAGCATTTGTGTACTAATGAATGTGATCATTCTGTGATGAAGATACTTTGGTACTAACTGCATGTCTAAGCCACAGACGTAAGCATTATTGACCACTAAAGGGACGATTAACAGCTGCACCCTAAACACTGTTTTCCATAACAATCAAAAATCACCAGAAGAGGATTTTATGAAATAATTTATTCAAGAATCACTCAAACAAAAAAGTTTCCAGTTACTCACACAAGACATGCCGGTGATGACATCTGCACTTCTGGCAACTTGTGGTTATTTGTCCAGGACATATTGTGACTGTAACATTATTTTTTTATTTTTAAAGATGGATGTTGATTTGTGTGCTGGCGGGGACAGTACCAGGAGAAGAGTGGATTTAACCGGGGTTGCAGAAGGGCCAATGGACGTCGTACCACTGGAAATGTATGACTCCGCCAGAGCAAAAATAGCTGCCAACCTGCGGTGGCTGTTTGCCAAAGCCTATGGCATTGGTAAGGCACTTAATTCACATTCACACTACACAAAAGCTAGCACATACTTTTTTTTTAGATTGATTTACTTACCTATAATGTCCATTTCCTACTTTTACTGACTTAATGGGTAAAAAATGTCACCACAGTGAGTTTATTAGCACCTTTAAATATTGCTATCTTTGGCATAATAACCAAATATTCAAATATCAAATGCTATTGTTGGAACAATGTGCTTGGTCTTATCCACATACTGACGGTCAGCAGATTGTCTAGAGTGTAAGTGGTGAAACATTGACAGCAAAAGGTAAAGAGAGAGAAATATTTGTGTTATGTGTGCACTCAAGCCAACACTAATTCCCTCATGACACTTGGCAACTGAAGCCGCCCTCACTGACTCACCAGATCCTTCCATTCTTGTAGAGTGAGATTTAACCCAAATGAGACTGAGTGAGGATCAGGCATATACTGTATGTTAGACTGTACTAAGAGCTTGGAAAACACTGATCTGCACTGCAGTGCCACTCATTCTCTCCCTGTTGAGATGGTATCAGCACAAATCAGTGAGCCTTAAGCAACATTTTCCTGTATCATCTGTGCTATTAACAGCCAAGAGTTGAAAACATTTCTGGACTGAGTTGAGTTTTATGAACCCTAGGCCAACCTATTTATTATGATCCATTTCCTTGTGGATATTCACTAGGTGCTCAGCTGTGAGAGAGCTTTTAATATTTTTTAAAAAAATTCTAAAGTGTAGATAATTTACTGTTGGGGAGTATTTAAAAGGCATGTCCTCTCAGTTGTAGCTAAATGTACTGAATAAACTGGCTACTAAATAAGGAAAATATTCACACTTTTTCAAACCTTCTCTCTCAAACAGTAAACGATGATGGAGATCTTGATTGCTGTAGTCATTCTACCTGTTCATAGGGGCCATTTAAAATATCTCTTCTTAGTTCTTAATGTGTTATCGGTAGAACGATAAGCCAAAGTCCTCGCTCTGGGCAAAAAGTATAGATAAGTTTATCTGAAGCTTTAATGATGATTCATTAGTCTGGGGTTAGCCAAATCAATATCCTCCAAGGTTTGTGTGTTCTGTGTTGTTAATGTAAATCTTGAAACATATCCTGTAAGATTAATATAGCACCCTTACAATATCATCCTGAATGGTCAATATGTTTGTTTCTTATTAAATTGCTTTAGAGAGATATTGGAATTGTATTGTGTTATATTGAGAGCTGTGCCTCAAATTGAGTCTACCCTGATTTGACATGGGGTGGACAACATATAGCTTTTTACCACGCAGTTGCCGAACACTGCCAATTCATTGTATAAAGAATGTCCTGTGGCAAATGGCTGCAACACAGTAAGTGCAGCGATCTCTATCTGGCTGGCACATAATGGTTCTTCCCATTATTAAAGAAAATAAAAATAAATATGGAGAAAGGTATTGGTACTGGTGGAAGTTGCCTGTTGTGTTGTTCTAGCCAGTGAGACAACATTTTACCCTTTTATCAGCAGTTGGTAGTAAATTGCAATTAACAGTCAAATGTGGAGGATATTCTTTCTCTTGCAAACACATGTCCTTGTTTGTGTAGCAGGTGGCCAGACATAATTAGGAGTTCCAGTTGACAATAATATGCATTCCTCTGTAATATTATGAGTGTGGCTGGCGAAAACAGTTGAGACTCCCGCCCTTCATATCTCCAACCAGTAAACTCTTGGCATGTCTCCACATTAGATACAATATGCATATTTATGGCCGTGCAGTCTAGTGTTTGTTTGTGCATGCATACCTATAAAGTAACCATGAGTCAAAAGGTTAACCTAATTTTCTTGGAGTGCCATCTCGTTATACATTTTTAGCCTCTAAATCATAGCAACCGAGGACAACCTAACTGATTGGCAAGTTTTTAATCATGGTGTTGCAGGATTAACATCACATCATGCTTCCACTGTTTTACTGCATTGCTTTGCTGCTGTTTACCTTTCTATTTGCTTCACAGCGTCTCCTTATCGTAGCTGTTTAGCTTAGTCAGCGTCAGCTATCTTGGTAAACAAGTCCCATCATTCACTGCTTTGCATGTCTGTTACAGCAGTGTAGTCTCTGGTCAAATCACCCATCATTATTTCAGAGGCTCATACAAGCTTTGCTCCATATTCCGCCGTCTCTGATATATCTGTGGTCATTACAAAGATTTCCTAATGCCACTGAAGCCTTCAGTTAAACAAATGACAGTGAGATTGAAGTTTGGTAATCTAGTTTGTGGATGGAGCGCTATTGTCTCTTTTGGCTCCCTGTGTTTAGCTCTAAACCCATTTGCTCTTAAGGTTCATTACTTGGGCTTTATATTTTCTAAGAGGTTATTCCAAGGCTTGTAGACATATACTTGTTCAGTTTGCAGCCTGTCATTATAGGCCTGGATTATAGGCCCTGACTAACGATACATGCTGAAACTTGGAGCATAACCAAGATCTCTGCACAAACAAAAACAATGCATCACAGACGAGCTTGGGCGGAGTCGCAGTTCAGTTATAATATAAACCACACAGTTGCTCAGCTGTCTGTTTGGCTCATGAATTGACTGACAGACACCAACCGTGCCGTGTAAACAGTGATGTGTTGTTGATTTTAAACGTGTGTGGCCATGTCACTGTCAGGGATTCAGGTGAATCTGCTGCGTATTAATCGGTGTGGCTCCACTGTTAACCACTAACTATACTAGGCTATAGTGTATGACTTCTGTTGCCCCCATGAGGAATTCTGAGTAATTTCAATAACTCTGTCTGCACATCTACACGAGGCTAATCGGTGATCGCGCATTGAATTGACTACTTCTGCTGTACGTCCAGGTTATTTGTTTTAGCAGTAGAATCAACAACCGAAACATTCCGGGGGAGCTTTTTGAGCTCCTGCACCAGTGTCGAGGGGTGACACCAGTATGTAAACACTGCCATACTGAGAAAAACAGAGAGAGTTTTGTGGAGCTGATAGGCTTAATCAACTTTGTCAACTCATTTGGCAATTGCTTGAATGTAACTAACATTAATTCATATGAAAACACTAAGTCTTTCTTCATATTTGTCTCTGTTTGTTTACATGCCCTTTTGCATGTGCCACAGCTGCTCCCAGGCAGAGCGTCAGACACAACGCCGGCCAGAGTGAGCACTTGTCATGGTTACAGACTGATTGCAGGTCCTAACCCCACTCTCTCCTGCTTGTGTTGTTCCCTGTGTGGCGCTGATCATGGTTGGCTGACTATGATGTCACATGTCCTGGGTCTCTCTCTGCCAGAGCCTCTCCTCATGCTCCATCCCATCCCAGTTAGTTAATGTTTCAGCCAGGAGGGGGGGGGGGGGGGCAGCTGCCACACAACATCAGTGTCTTTGGAATGAATTCAAACGTGAAGTCTCACCCCAGCCAGACCCCTTTTGTTTTCATACACAATCATCCCCACTGTTCTAAAGCCTTAATAGACTCAGACACAGCTCTCCAGTAATGACCCGCACTGCTGGGTGTTGTTATGGGTAATAGGTTACTGCTGTTGGACAATGACATCCTCATTTGCACTTTATGTATTGTAGCAGACAGAGAGAGACAGAGTTCAACCTTTAATCATATCAATAACTGAAGATTTGGAACAAGGACCTCTATCATTTGGATGAAGTACCTTCTAAAAAAAAACATATTTTTTAAGATTTAATTGTCCATAGCTGTTGGTTTTAATGTTTTTAGGTGAGATGCATATTTAATGAACAAAATTAGGTCAATATACAGTAAATATTGCATAGGACTCTGTATCCACAGATACCAAATATTTATTAAAGGACATCGATGGAGAGCAGGGCCAAAAAAAGATTTGTTCGGGACTTCCCTATTTCCTTAGTTGCATCAGCAAATGAAAAGGCAGAAGGAGATTTCAGGCGAGAAGCTCCCTTTATTCTGTCAGTCAGAGCAGACACTAAGAACACATCACATACACACACACATACGGCTTATGCTGTGTTACTGGAACTCTGGCACAATTCAAAACAGATTGAACAGAACAGTGTTATTTCTATCATTTCTATAAATGTAGTGCAGGGTGTTTTGTGCATCATTCAAGACCTATTTTAAGCCTCAATGTGGGGTTTATTATACAGTATATATTTGGTTTGTGCATACCAGAAGTCAAGAGCTTCATCCCTTGTCCTTATATGGCTTTGGTTTTGAGTTTTCAGTGTGACTTCAAATCCAAAACGGCAGAATTTCATGTGCAGGTCATTGTTATCGTTTTATTTTTTTATTTTTTTTTGTAGCTGAAGTATTGTTGAATGAGTGCTGGCAAGGCCCACCGTGTCAGCTGAGAAGCCTGTTCTCACCAAGGACCCGGGCTTAACACGGACCTGCTCCCCGGTGTATAAGCAGTGACTTACATTTACAAATAGCCATGTTTGCTCTGAGTAAACTGAAGCAGACATAGAGCAAATATTACATGGCAAGTGCTGTGCTTTGTCACATTCCTTTTAGCTTCTTGACGCTATTTAGGTTTGAGGTGTGTAAACTTATACGGATGGGAATGTTGGCGGTAATGGTGCTTGCCCCAGGCACTATCATTTATCATTATTTCTTGCTACATCATACACTATATTACTATGTTGTTATTTTAGGTATATTACCCATCTGTCAGTCTTCAAACCAGGTCACAATATGAAAGCTAAACCACACATGCTACTTTAAGAGCATATGGCAATGCAACATGGTTCACCTAACCTAACCACTGTCTTCATTGTGTGCAGATCATATTCCAGAGGACTTGAGGGACCCGTTCTACACAGACCAGTACGACCAGGAACACATCAAGCCGCCTGTCATCCACCTGCTGCTGTCCTGTGAACTCTACTGTCGCGTCTGTGCCCTCATCCTCAAGACGGAGCAGGCCGCGTCTCTTCAGTCACACCAGTCTGTCATCCAGGCCATGTCCAGAAAGGGAATATATGTTGTTGAAAGTGACGACACACCCGTCACAGATGGGGACCTGGCCAGTATGCCCATCAAAATGGTGAGTGGGTTACACTTACACTTTGGTAAGATATGTTGTTCCCCTGGAAAAAAAAACATAAATTATATTTTTTTATCCCCCTCAGTATACGGTGTAAAACTGTTTTCAACTTCAGCTTCTTTTGGAAAAAACTCAATAATAGTGATATGTTTATTCTCTTATAAACTTCCACATGCATCAAGCTTCAGACAGGCCATGATTTTGCGGTAGCTTTTGCAAAATGTAACTTGTAGCACGGATTGCCTGTCAGAGAAGCAGGAAACTAGGCCAGAAACTAGAACAACTTTGCAGATTCCCTGTAACATTCCCCAACGCTTCCTGCTTCTGATGTCTTATCTCACCACAGTGAAATCAGTGGAAGAGAGTATTGCTTTAACCCTTATCTAACAGTGCAATCAACCCAAGCCACAGGCATTTGAAACACTGGGTAGTGTATATCTACTGTTTGGAGTGACTTTAAGACCGTGTCAATTGGCATGACATTTCTGTTGTTTTACATCATAGGTATAAGTGAGTTTCAGACATGTTTTGCAGATTGACACAGAGGAACAATTTCCACTTGATTTGATGAACATGCACCCTTATCGTTTTTTTATTCAAATTAAGAAGTGGAATTTGACTGTTACTCATACCGGTAGTGTGAAGCGTTTCATGCAAGATAGGACTGTGATGAGAGTTTGTGGGCAGTTTGTATTTTGCTATGGCAATGTTGTTCAGTACTATTTTTACTCCTGAAAATAATGTGTAGTTTTCCACTTCTGTTCTCTCTCCTGACAGTTTTAGTTAACCTGGTTTAACAGTTAACCCTTGTTTTACACTATTCTTTGCATTGTCAAACATTTATGTTCATTTCTTTGTTTTTATCATGGTGTAATAAGCATCTTCTCTGTTGAGGTTTTCACATGTGAAACTGTGATAACAGCTAAAACCTTGTTGAAGAAAACAACTTTTCTAGTTTATGAGCAAAGGAATGTACAAATCCTAAAAGAAAATGAGGCATGTGCTTTCCACAGGCAGTTTAATCTGTTGCATCAGTGTTAAGAGGGTTACCATCGTGTTAATACATGTGAGAATGGATTTTATTGTTGGTGATTATTTTTTCACCTACAATTTGCCAATCTTTTAAGAGCATTTTCTGGATCCTGCTACTTGGAAACGTTCCCCCTTTGTCCCTGAATGCCCAGATTAAATGCTTTTTTACAAGTGCATTTGTCTACCTGACTGAAATAAAATATTCATGTGTTGACCAAAGTTACACCAGTTTATTAGGAAAATGGTGGCTTGGAGTCATTCTACAAGTGCAAAGCTCATACTGTTTTCACAGAGCAGCTTTTCACCAGGTTAAATGTCATCTGTGTGTAGGACATCACCTGAATCAACAGCAAGACGTCACAGCATAGTAAAGAGCAAGTGTGAGATCTAATCTCTCACACTCCACACAGGTTACAATGAACTCCAACTAGCTGACTTGCTCTCAGCCATCTTCCTACCATTTTAATAACCATAGAAAAGCAGTAGCGGTGTGTTGAGCTTGCCGGCTAGGGATGATGTGTGTCGTCTGCTTTCCCTGCTCGTGGCCTGACAGAATAATCCACGCAGCCAGACACAAAGCCTGCTGCTGAGGAGAGGGAAAATCCTGGGCAGGACGCCGCTTATCTCTAATAGACTGTTGGAACCCTCCTCCCAGCTTGCTGACTTGACACTGCGTTTCTATAGCAACACACATTTTTCTACCTTTTGTGTGAATGAAACAAATTCTGTAGCCGCAGACGGTCCCTTTGCACCTTGTCTGACTCTTGTTGGGGCAACAGCTGGGGGGGCTTGTATAACCTTGAGAAGCTAACCCACCCTCTGGAGTCCACTTAATTGTGTGTGTGTGTGTGTGTGTGTGTGTGTGTGTGTGTGTGTGTGTGTGTGTGTGTGTGTGTGTGTGTGTGTGTGTGTGTGTGTGTGTGTGTGTGTGTGTGTGTGTGTGTGTGTGTGTGTGTGTGTGTGTGTGTGTGTGTGTGTGTGTGTGTGTGTGTGCGACTGTCTGTTGGGGCACACACATTTATATTATAGCTCAGGGCAACCTGCTCCTCATGGGGCTCCACGCTGCTGTGATGATGAAGGGCAGATGATGTTTGAGGAGAACAAAAGATTGAAGAGCACATCTTGCTGTTGTATTTGCCCCCTTGTTTATTTATTGATATCACCTATTGACATTGTGTGGATAAAGCAGTGCCTTTCTTCTTGAATATATGTCATTCAATATTTTCTATTTCTGGATGATCAGTATTTGGCCAAACATTGGGCTTGTTGTGACTATTTTGATCATTTGAATTATCAAGTTTCATGTCCTTTTGGATAAGCAATGTCACAATGTTCCCCTTTGACGAGTATAGTTCACACAAACAGATAGAAACAATGGCCTGAACTTAAAAATCAGTGTTTTAATTAACTAGATTTATGCATTAAATGTAATAAGCCTTTAGCCTCCTTTATGCACACAGTCTCCATCCTGTCTTTATATTTAGTTTTCCCGGTCCAACATGAGATTGTAGGTATGTCAGGGAGTAGATTCTCTGTTGTTGTGTAGGTGCTGCTGTGGTGACGCTCTGATTAGCTCTCATTCTTCATGTAAACAAGGCTAATTTCTGTGCACTTCCATCAGCAATTGGATTAGGCTAGCCTGTAGTACAGTATACAGAGCACCGACTGAAACAGTGGCAAAGATACAGTACTAGTTGTGTAAGGTATTGAGTTGCTGCATTATTGGCGGTGAGGTTTAGAACAAGGAATCGCCCTTAGTAACAGACTTTAACATTGTGCTGAATGAGAGGTGTCACCACAAATTAAACCTTTGTAAGTTATTTAAAGCAACACAATAGTTTAGGAACCTTAGGAATGTCCCACTTGAGCTCTGGAATAGAAAGTACCATTCTCCATTAATCTAATCCATTTATCCACACCCCAAAGTGGCTGTTACCTCCCAAAAACCACAGACTCACTCTTTGCATACCTGAATATGTCCTTCAAATTAATAAGTTTTGTTGTAACATGTTTGAATGATGTTCATAACAAGCTGTTTGAAGGTCTTGGGGAGTGCTATTGTATACATGGAACATGTTGCAGGGAGCCTTTCTTAGGCTGCAGAGGGATCAGTGTGAAATATATGTGATAAATGATCTCAAGTGACATCTGTGATCATTTCAAACTTTTCATAAAATGGTATACACAATGAGTACTTATTCAAATTAGTATGTACTATACTATATTTAGCATTGTTCTTGTTGCTTTTTGGAATTACAAAGTAAACTTATAAATATGCATTAGTTTGCCTCCAGCTTTGATCTTAATTGCGCTGGGAAAGTGAAGGAAAATCCAATGAAATTGAGTTGTCCTCTGTGTGTCCGCCTCCCTCACCCAGAGTGCTCACATGCCCATGATCGATGCCCTGATGATGGCTTACACAGTGGAGATGATCAGCATCGAAAAGGTGGTGGCTTCTGTCAAGCGCTTCTCCACCTTCAGTGCCTCCAAGGAGCTGCCCTTTGACATGGAGGACGCCATGGTCTTCTGGATCAACAAGGTACACACGCACACAACAGACGCACACACAGGCACATACAGACAGTATGGACATAAGCAGAGCAGAGCAAAGCAAGAAAAGCAACACAGTAGCACGTCTTCCATACATCTTGCACATCTTGAGTCCAGCCTTTTATTCCCTTAATGACTGCCTAAGTAGGATTCTAAACTGCCACTCAGCACTATGTGGGAGGAATAATCTGAAAGCAGAGTGTGGATCTGGTGCAAGAGGCTCAGGCTCATGTTGCACTCATCTTTCAGTGTGTTGGAGGCCCTGAGGCACAGAGCCTTGACTCTGTGTTTCCATTCATCATTATATTGTCCCAATTATTGCTTTCATCTTGGTTAAGGGTAAACGTTTGGTTAAAGATGGTTTGCTCTGTTGGACCAACACTTTAAAGCTCAAATATATTCATTTCTCAGATTATAATATAAATCTGAGAAAGGCAGCACATTGGAAATAGAATCAACAAATGTTTGTGATCTTTGATTGATAAATGAGGGATTTGTACGTTTTCAAACTTGTTCTCACAGCCAAATAGTTGACTAGACACAAACACATTTGTGTTATGAGGAAGAGCTGTGCTGTCTCTCTATCAGTCCTTTACTCAGTTGTCAGTCTGCCAACACACACACACACACACACACACACACACCAAAGGAAAATGGTTTAAACAAGTATGCCAATCTTTCAAAATAAGGTTGAGCGTAAGGGAGAACTCCAATTACTGACCAGATGCGTATATGCAGATAATACAAAAATGGGGTCACTCACTACAGAGCATGTAAACACATTCCTAAATTATCTGCATAACCCGGCCTCTCTGGGTGACCTGGTTTCTCTCGTGCATGTATCTATAACCCCTTTTACACAGCCAGTGAAAGCCGGGAATATGCCGGAATTTCGGCCCTCCGCCCTGCTGTATAAATGCGACCGTTGCGGAACGAGGGAAGAAAGGTGCGAGAGATTGTACTGGGAATTTTACTACCTCGGGGGGTAGTAAGCTTGCCGACACAATCAGTTCCGCCTCTCTGTATAAATGCGGCCAGCTTGTTGTTGCGGAACAGGGGGGCGTTTGACGTTCCATAGCCTACGTTCTAAACATGCGACCATGTTAGCAGTTGAAGGACATGTGTTAAACAATAACGACGGCGGCCTGATGTCCAGTAAAAATCACCAAATAAAAGGAACGGTGTATAAGTGTATGAGTCTATTTCTGCCCGGGGGAAGTTGTACAGTGAATGGGAAAGCTAGGCTAGGCTAAGCTAGGCTGCGACCGGATCGCCACCGCTATTATTATCCTAAATCTGAGCGTATATCCACACTATATTTCTGTCTACAGTAACGTGACTTCACACACTGTGTGTATGTGTATGTCTGAATGGCAGAGCATTGCTCTCAAAGAGACTTGCTCACAGCCAACCTGTCACACAGACACACACACACACACACACACACACACACACACACACACAGGTGACGCAGTGAGCAGAGTGATGTTGTCAGTTTGGTTAACTGTCCCAGAGATGTTGGACTCAGCGCGTAGCGAGATCAACCGGCATATCACGGGGACAGTAAAATACGGCCCTCTTAGTGCAAGCCCCAGCACTTCAGCTCTCAATTCACCGGCCAGTGTTGTTGTTGTAAAGCAGCTGACCGGCGCGGCGCTAAATGTTTACGTCACACCTGACGCTGCTTACAAGCACCTCTTTCATTCCGGAACGCTGTGTAAAAGGGGCTACTGATGCGCCAATATGCCGGCGTTGCTTGGTTCTGTGTAAATAACACCTAACCAAGCAGAGCCGGCAAATTGCCGCTCTTCGTTCCGTCAATATGCCGCAATCTCTGTGTAAAAGGGGCTTATACTGACTGTTTCCATTCCTCCTGCAGGTAAACATGAAGATGAGGGAGATAGCAGAAATGGAGCACAAGGTGAAGCACCACCCTCTGGAGTCGCCCAGCCACCAAAAGGTAAAAAAAAAACATTTAAGTTTATTCCAGCTGCTTCTTTTACAGGAGAGGAATCAAATCTACACCTTAAAACGACACATTTCTTGGTATCGAACAAGTTTCTGCCAGTAGCTCCAGACAAGATACAGCAGGATGTATCCCGTTGGTTTGATAAGGAATGTTTCTCCCCAATGGCATTTTGGACTTGTTCTGACCCTGCTCTTCTTTTCCTTTTCTAACCGGAAGCAGATCCAAATCCTTCTGTCTGTGACCTCTGACCTGTTAATCTCTCTCCTCTTGCTCCTCTTCCTCATCTGTCCCTTCTCTTGTCCCTGCAAACTGGATAGTCTCCCTCCAAATGGTATTGGAAGCTAGTCCCTGTAAGTTGGATGCCAGTTCCTCCCACCCTCCCATGACCCCATTTATTACCCCGCTCGCACGTATAGTTCTGTGTTGACTCCACCATGGCTCATTCAAGCTCATGCTCGGCTGCTTATTGTAGCCAGTGTGTCAGCAAGGGAAGCTAACAATTGTATTTTTATATGTGGCAAACATGTCACCCAGGTGTAAGGTATTTCTGACCTTTTGTGAATTGATCAAAGGATTTTCTTCCAGCTGCGTAATGTGTGCTATCTCATTTCAAGCTCAAGTAGGCCATGTGGATCCGCTTTGTGTGTGCGTGTGGTATTTGCTTGTCCAGTGGTAATAAAAAGCAAATCCATGCCTACACCTCCTCTTTGCTTTGCTGTCCCACCCCTTGGCTCTCACTCCTCTCCCTGATCTGCTTTGTCATTCCCCCTCTGGTCTCTCTCTTCTGCTCTCTCACACACACTCTCACACACACACACACACACACACTGTTTCCCTCACAGTCTCCTCCGATCCGACAGTAAATCTCTGCTCTCTCTGTGTGTGTGTCAGCCTGATGTCATGCACGAGCTGGCCCACTGCATGCTGGAGCCAGAGGAGCTGTCCAACGCGGTACAGTCAGTGTTCCCTCTCAGTGAGGAAATCCCCGTATGTAGATAGAACTCCTTTTGTAGTGGAGCTCCCTAAGTTTGTTTTGGTAGTTTCACCTGTGTCTTATGACAAAAGCAACCTCAGTGAAGTAGGTTCATTTTTTGGAATGGCCACTGAATGCACTGCATAGATGTATATGTGTTAGATGTATGTTGTTCATGTAGCAAGTGATTAATATACATAGATTTTGTGCTGTGCTTTGTATGAACCTTTTTAAATGTGTGTGGATTATCTCATAGGGTCTCTAAACTTGTGCCAGGGTTTGGTCAGTTTGAGTTTAATATAAAGCTTTGATCTTTTTTATTTGGGTTTATTTTGATTCCTATGAATACGTTTTCTTGTTTGTCTGTAGCCCGAACAATACTGACATTTTTAGCCTGACAGACATATGAAAGTTTAAATTATCAATGATATATTGACTGATGTTTTTTTTTACATTGATGCAATGCATGCCCACACCTGCATTGGATTAGAGATGTGTCTTTTTTAACGAATAGTGACATAGATACTTACTCAGTTTTACATTTTGACATTTGTTTTGCTCTCTGGCGTTTGAATCATAAAACCTAATATTGGCTTTATTAGTTATTTCCGTGTTTGCATCTTGCGATGCAAACATCTTGTATAGAGTGCTTATCTAAAACTAATGCACATTGGGTGAGTGAGTTTCTCATGTCCCATTAGTAGGCCAGTGATTACCCCAGTTTCTCTGTCCGTCTGCTGGCTCTTGGTGCCTAGTTTGACTGGGCTCCACTGCTAGCTGCCTTCCTACGAAGGTCTGAGGAAGGCTGACCATCCGCTTTGTGTTGTTCATAACACCTCCATATCCATCTCCTCATACTAAACCAGGTCTGGAGGGTTCTCCCTTACCTGCGTCATCATGGTGCCACAATATTTTGGCATCATTTTATTCCAAACCTTTTACACCAAAAGCTGCTGTTAATCAGTTGAAGAAGAGTAGCATTTCATTTATGAAATAAAAAAACAACTTGAGGGAATAAGCGTGATGTGATGCTCAAATCGATGGCCTTCATCATTACCTGGAGCCAAAACATTGGTGATTTATACATGACATGAAAGGCATTTTAACCTATTTAGGATGTGTTATGGTATAAATACCATGTTCTTGTGTGCTAGTTCTATGGCTTTTCCTCGCATATAAACCTTACCCTATCTCCCTGGTTGTTAGGTACGGTATCGTCGGGAGCACGCTTCAGGCCGACAGCTGCCCTTCTTCCCACTGCTTGAAGACCTGATGAGGGATGTTTGTGACGGGGCTGCACTGCTCACCCTGGTGCACTACTACTGCCCCGACACCATGAAGCTGGAGGGTAGGCTGCTGTGCTAGTATACATGCACTTTCACCAACTTGCACGCCCACGTTCAATAGCTACATCCCACTCATTATCAGATGACCTCAAAGAATGTTTCCATAAAGAGCATCGAGGCTCCTATGCTAACACATTGAATTTAATAGCCAAGTGTGATACTATGTTTAGCACTTGCACATAGCTTACTGTTCCAAGTCTAGTCGGTGTGACATTTATAGCCTTCAGGTCATAGAGTTGTCTCCTGACCTGATCTGCTCGCTGCCTGTCTGATCAGATGTTTGCCTGAAGGAAGTTCCCTCCATCGCTGATAGCCTGTACAACATCCAGTTACTCAGAGAGTTCGCCAACGAGTATCTGAACAAGAGTTTCTATCTGACCATGGAGGACATGCTCTACTCACCGCTTGTGCTGAAGGTACAAAAACTGTTGAACTGTTTTCATAAATATTTCCAATAAAAATCAAAAACTTAAGAAGCCAACAATTATATTAGGCAGCAACAGACACTGACACTGCTGATATTTTACCTTCTAAACGGATTATAATTAAATTATTTTTTCAAACCAAACCAAACTTGTAAAATTTGCAGTTAACCATGATATTTTTTTTGTACGCTTTATGATATTCATCAGTCTATATTTACATGTTTCTTGTTCTCTCTATGTAGCACAATGTGATGGTGTTCATTGCTGAACTCTTCTGGTGGTTTGAAACCGTCAAGCCAGAGTTTGTCCAGCCGAGAGATCTCCAAGAGTTCAAAGATGGTAAGCACCACAGTGAGATTACAACTCACCTCATCTACCCCCCTCCCCCCCACTCTCTGATCACTAGTTCGGTCCTGACAGTGCAGAAACAATATAATTTTTATTTTTTTAATTTACTTTATTCATAAGCAAGATTTTTGGCCAATATATTATGTACAGTACATCATAATAAGTTTTATCTCTAATATCAACCACTGTTTTATGTCTTATGTTTTTATTTATTTAATAATAATTATCCATTTTATTTATAGGTACAAATAATAAAAACAAATACACAACAAGAAAAACAGACCAAGCATAAATACAGCACAAGAAAGAGTAAATCTCAGCCCTCCCCATGACAGCCAGCATCAGTCACTAAATCTATTCACCTGATCAACACCTCTTTCCTCAGCTCGATCTCTAGCTCAGCCCAAGAGTGCCCGCCCCTCAGTGCCTATCTCCAACGCCACCAAGCGCAGCTTCCTGGCCAGCCCTGGTGCTGCCGATAACCAGAGCAGCCCTGAAGTCTGTAACAGGTACTTCCTGCACCCTGAAGACACTGACCCCCTGTAAGTCTTCTCTCACTTTCCTTCTCTTTCCTCCCCATCATGACCCTGTCTCCTAACCCATTACAGTAGCCCGACAAGGACGGGTAGATACCAGCTATGTCTGAGCTTCATCTTCACGTGCCCTACGCCTCTAAACCTAAGCTTTCTCCCTCACAAATTGAATAATGACGCACAGAGTTAAGGCCTTTGCACACCGGGCGTGACGCGAATAAACGCAACGTAAAAGCGAATGTTTTGAAATGTGAATTTTGTCGCGTCTCACTTTAGAAGCGACGTCCCAGAAAAATCGAACTCAGTTCGAAAAAATAAAAAACGCAAATTCGCGATGCGAAATGACGGCGCTGGTGTGAAAGCTTGTATTGACTCTGTATACGTTTGTTAATTAACGGATTAATCGCACGAATAAAACGCGCCCGGTGTGCAAAGGCCTTTAAGCTGATTATTGCATTGTGTTTCAATCTACGTGTGAATTGTAATTGCTTGTGGGAGAATTTTAGATTGGCTATCTTTTTAAGAAAAATGTTTCTTACCACTTGCTCGTCTGGTGTATGGAAATAATTGGCTTTCACTGTCGGTGCTGGAAGATAACTGAATGCGTTTGTTTGGGGAGAAATGTCTTGGGCATGGCGTGTGTGGCTATCTTTTTTTTAGGGAAGAATTTCTGCTTATTTGCTCTGCCAGTAGTGTTTGACTGACGGTTATGATTTTGCAAACTTGCTTGAAAAAATTAATTCTTGTCTTTTAGTAAAGGGGGTCCGACCTTCAGTCCTTCCCACCCGCTCCTGCCCCTCAGACAGAGGCAACAGAAGCAAGGAGATGACGGTGCAGGTAAGAACAACAGTCTTCACACCCATAAATCCCAATGAATGAGAGAGTTTATGTTTGACTTCTCATTATATGATGGTGACCAGCAGCTGTTTTTATGCTTATTCTTTACTTTTGTTTGTTTCTGGTTAGGTCTCAGAAACCGCTCAAACTCGCTGACTCAGATGGACGGACAACCCCGAGGCTCTGTTGTAGCATGGCCCGACAAGAGGCAGAGGTATTAAATGTATTAAAAAGCCTGGACACAGTTTGTCTTAGTATTCTGGTTCTGTACCTGTATCCGGTTGGATTTCGATGCGATTCACCTACTTTGCGTCACAGTTCTTTTCTTTCAGGGAATACTGAACAAATTGATACACAAAAGAAAGGTTTTTCATTGACCCTGTTTGATCAGTATGCTTAAGAATAGAAATACTGCAGAAGTTAAAGTTATGTTTATGAAAGTGTAGAAATTGTATATATTATAAGCTGTATAATGCACTGACTTTGCAAGTGAGACTTTCCTCTGCTCTCTCTCTGCAGACCAATGTCAACTCTGGGCCCCTACATGTTTCATTCGGCCACAGACAGCGATGCAGACGTTGCTTCTGGCGACAGTGTGAGTCTGGCTCGCTCCATCAGTAAGGACAGCCTGGCGTCCAACGTCCTCAACACACCCAAACACCAGACCGCTGCCCACCTGCCTTCACAGGCTGCAATGCGCAGAGTCAACGGCCACAGCCTCCTGGCCAATGTCAACCTGCAGGGAGAGGGAGAGGAAGAAACTCTAGTGGCAGTGTCCAGGACAGATGGTCCCGTCATCCCAACACGGGTCGATGGGACGCAAGCAACTGCCCCGGTCGGACCCAAACCTTCCACTGAGTCCAAACCGACACCAGACGATAGCTTTTACCTAGAACCACTGATGCCTGCCAAGCTCAAAACAGCTAAAGAGAAGTCTGTTTGCCTAAACAAGGAGGAGGAGTATGGAGAGGGGCCGCGCTCTTTAGGACGGGGCTCCATACGCAAAGGAGATGGATCTACAGCGGCCGTTCGTAGGAAAAGTCCCCGCAGCCTGAACCAAACCTTTACTCCATCGGGTGAGGAGGAAGACCTGACAGAGGAACCTCCACAAGGTCAAAGACCTTCAAGAACCTTTGTAACCAGCAGTGTGGACTCCTCTTCCAGCCAACCAGCCGGGGTGTTTTACCTGCATTCAGACTCTGAAGAACCAAAGCCTGCCCCAGTCCCAGACGCTGAGCTGGAAGACCTAGACGAAGAGGAAGAGGACCTGGATGAAGCCATCACCACTAAAGACCCCAACTGGCCCAGGAAAGCCTTTAATGGAGACGACAATGACGAAGAAGAAGAATCAGCCAAACTCAAAGAAGACATGAATGTGAAAGAGCATGAAGACAAAGACTTGAATGGTGGTAGCGGTCGCTCCAGCCCGTGTCTGAGCGGCCACTCCCAGGCTAGCAGCTTGGCTAGTGGCAGTGTACGCATGACCTCCTTCGCTGAGCGCAAAGCCCAGCAGCAGCGCTTTGGCAGCAACCACGACCTCCGCTCCAGTGCCTCCAGCTCCCAGAGAACCACTCCAGACGGGTCAGAGAGCAGCGGGCCCCTGCCCTCCTCCTGGAGGCTGAAGAGAGACCAGAGCCCCTCTTCTCCCATGGGAGGAAGCAGTCGTACAGGCGATGGCGGCGGTGTCAATGTTCTAAATTCTGAACTGGTCCAGCTTCATATGCAGCTGGAGGAGAAGAGACGCGCCATCGAGCACCAGAAGAAGAAGATGGAGGTTCTGTCTGCGCGGCAGAGGCAGAAACTGGGAAAGGCCGCATTCCTGCACATAGTCAAGAAAGGTGGAGGCAAGAGTGACACACTACCCAACCCAGTTAAAGCTGATATCTCTAAAGACGAGCTCAGTGTGGACAAAACACCGAGTAGAGACGATATGTTTGTGGATACCCTGAGGGGGGCCAAAGAGACGGCGGTTACCACCCCACCAGGTGCCTTAGACGCAGACAAGAAAGGAACCAGCGGAAGCTTCTACCCAGAGGAGGAGCTGGACCTGAACGAGTGCAGCCGCTCCATCGAGCTGTTGAACGACGCCATCGGCAGCATCCAGCAACAGATGATGCAGCTGTCGGTGCAGCAGGATATGTTGATGAAACAGAATGTACAAACCCCGCCCGGTGCTTCTCCGCCTCAACCCACCAGTGATAAAAACAATGACTCTAAGAATGGGACAAGCTTCCACTTTGTTGAGCACCTCCCAGGCGCTGCCACCACCCCCACCAGGAAACCCCCCAAGCTGAGTTCAGGCCGCAGCTCCAGATCCAAACCATCGGAGCTAAAGATAGCCAAGACCTCCAGGACTCTCACCCCCTCCCAGAGCAGCTCAGAGACCTTACCCAGCCCGAGGCAGTTAGCAGGGGGCCGGTCCCCCAGGGCAGAGCAGCCCAGCAGCCCCAGGAACCCCACAGCAGCAGAGACAATGGACAGGCCGGGCTTGGGCCACGTTAGGAGCGCCACCTTCCGGCTCCGCGACGAGGCCAACCTGCGCCTTCCCACCCGAGTGGACCTGTCGACGCTGCCAGAAGTCTCCTCTGACGAGTGCCCAATGAGAGGGTCTGAGCTAAACTCTTCAGACGGTTCTGGGAAAGAGAATATTCCATCAGACGAACTGCAGCGCAACAAATCCATCCTGATCGAGGTGGATCTGTCCGATCTGAAAGACCCAGATGAGGCTGAAGAGAACAAAACAATAGACGGATCGGATGGAGAGCAGAAGTCAGGCTTAGGCTTTTTCTTCAAGGTAATGTCTGTTTAATCTATGAAGTTTTTTTTTAGTCGAGCTGATTTCACTTATTGCAGTGGCGCATTTTGTGGTAACTAATGTTGACATACTGATTATTTTCATCATGATATTGATGATAACTTATGACCATTTCTTTGATGAATTTAATTTTTCATTTTTTTTTTTCATTCTTTCATTCCGCATGGCTAGACAAAATAAATATAAAGCCATCTTTGGAAAATTGTAATTCATTCTGTTTTGTGATGATGAACCTCCGCCATTATTCCTTTTGTAGGATGAGCAGAAGGCAGAGGACGAGCTCGCTAAGAAGAGAGCTGCGTTCCTGCTGAAGCAACAGAAGAAAGCCGAAGAGGCTCGTCTTCGTAAACAGCAACTAGAAGTAGAATCTGAGCTCAAACGAGATGAAGTCAGGTAACTAGTTTTTACCAACAGTAGTGTCAGATGTTGTTATTCCAGAAAAACAGCAACAAATGAACTTAAAAATGTAATTTGGTCTCTTTAGACGGAAGGCCGAGGAGGATCGCTTGCGTAAAGAAGAGGAGAAGACGCGGCGGGAGCTGATCAAGCAGGAGTATCTGCGCAGGAAGCAGCAGGAGGCTTTGGAGGAACAAGGCATGGTGAAGCCCAAAACACCCAAACCCAAACAGAAGCACAGGCCCAAGGCTGTGTTCAGAGAGGAATCCTCCAGTGAAAGCTTCTCAAAGTGCTCTTCCACACGTAAGATTGTTAGAAAATTAGTTTGACATTTAGCTCTTACATTTTTCTTGACGTGTCTCATCACATCATTTCGCTGACTGCCAGTTATGTCTTACAGTTATTAATCCCACATTAATACTTACATTGGATTCATGTCTGTCTTTTGCACTGCTTTGAAAATAGAGTTTAAATTTAAAATTGGGTTCCTGTCGATGTTGAGCTGCTTTGAAGTGGCATTTATATAGTCTCTTTTTGTGCTCGTGTTTTGTGGATAAAGTCTTGACTGTGTATTTAGCAGATGCTTCTTAACGAAACACTGTTACTTCCACACAAATGACTTAAAGGTGTCCCCTTTGTTTCAAACAGCAGACAACCTGAGCAACGCCCAGTCAGGCTCCAGTCTGTCCCTGGCCTCTGCGGCCACCAATGAGGCTGACAGCGTCAACTCCGGAGGGGCTGGCTCCCAGCGGTAAATTAGTTTTATATGTTTAATATGTGTGTGTCAAAGTGTGCGTAAGGATATTTAGTTAATTGTTTATATTATAAGTTGTATCATCCCTATTGTTCAACCTGTCCTTCCTTTCATTAAATCTCCCAGCTGTGACTCTGTGGAGTCGTTCGGCAGTCGGAACAACAGTCGAACTGCAGAAAGAGACTGGGACAACGGCTCCACTGCATCCTCCATCAATTCCATGGCTGAATATACCGGTAAGGACATATAGTTCAGAAAAGTTTATTCAGATGTATAACTATAACAGACCTGCGCTTGTTTATAAGTTATCCATTGAAAACTGACAATAAGATCCAATGCATCACTTACACTGTTTTACTGTCATATTTTCAGGAGTCTTTACCCCTGCCAAAATCGCTGTTGCATGACTTAAACTCATTAACCACATCTATCATCATCTGACAGTCTGATTGTTTTCTCTCCTGTGACGTGTTACACAATTGTCATGTGGTCTAACTGGCTTTTCTCCTTCAGGTCCTAAACTATTCAAGGAGCCCAGCTCCAAGTCAAATAAACCAATCATCCACAACGCAATCTCCCACTGCTGTCTGGCTGGTAAAGTCAACGAGCCGCAGAAGAACCAGATGCTAGAGGTCAGTTCTCTGCCAGACCTACACCATCTTATTATCTGCTTAGTGGGTTTTACAGAGAAGTTAGATTGGCCTGTTTATATAAAGTTACTGTTGTCAAAAATCTGTGTAAATGAGCTCTTGAAGAGTCTTTGAGATCTGCTTTTGTGAACATGTAAATGTCTTGTCTTCAAATATAAGAAGAGAAAGCCAAAAAGGGTCTTATTTTCTTTCTTCCCTTCTTCCAGGATTTAAAACAGCAGCCTTGCACCGATACGTTACTACAGTAATATAATTCACTGTTAATGTCATATCTTTCTTCTGACACCTAGGAGTTGGAGAAGTGCGAGTCCAACCACATGATGATCCTGTTCCGTGACGGCGGTTGTCAGTTCCGGGCGCTCTACACGTACTTCCCCGACACGGAGGAGATCCTGAAGCTGACGGGAACCGGCCCCAAGGCAATAAGCAAGAAGATGATCGACAAGCTGTACAAGTACAGCTCGGACCGCAAGCAGTTCACCGTCATCCCCGCTAAGACTGTGTCTGTCAGTGTGGACGCCATCACCATCCACAACACCCTGTGGCAGACCAAGAGAGGCGTTGTGCCAAAGAAGAGCGGGAAATAGCAGGGCCGGCTTTGTCACCTTCCTATTATCCAAATCATCTTATCCCCATCTAGCTTGTTTCCTGAATAGACTGCATTGATGCCCACAGCGCCGCGCCCAGTCTAGAAACCTGCTACGAACATGTGGTCACCCGTAGGTGGCCCAAAGGCAGAAACAAGGGAAAACGTGCGTGAGAGAGTGTGTGTGTGTGTGTGTGCGTGTGTCTAAAGGTGGTCCAAGGGAGTGGTGCTTGCAACGAAAAGAGGAATGCCGGCTGAATTTGCTTCGTCTGCCTGTGATGTCAGCGCAATCTGTTTCGGGTTTCTTTTGGTCCGGTTTCGTTTTTCTACGACGACCACGACTCGATCATGTGGCATTATTTTTCTCTCTCCGTGTCTCTCATGTGGTGGATGTTCATTTTTACATGAAGTATTTATTAGTTCATCACTGTCATGGTGGAGAGCTCAGCTGCAGCACTAAAGTCTCACCTCTCCTATGGAGGAATTTGTACTAAAAGGAGCTCTCTTCTGAAAGATCCAAATGCAATGGACCTTTGTATGATCTTTTAGGACTTTTGGACTGCTCTGCTGTCCCAACAAAAACAATCTCTTCCTGCGGGGACAGTCCAATCAGTAGAATCAGGCTGGCATTGCCGAGTTTGCCTCACCAGGGATCTCCAAAAAAAAAAAAAAGACTGCTGCTCTGAACTGTCCTCTTCTTTTTGTCCCGGGGGAGACTCTCCCTCAGACATCTGTTGGCCTTTCACGCATCGTGGTACTATCGTCTATTTATTCAACCGCTTTTTAAACTAGACGCTGATCGTGTAGCACTGGATATGTGTAAAGCAAAAAAATTAAATGTTCACGGTCATTTTAAGTACTCTTATCTGTTGAGACATCCTTTTTCTTAAGGGTGTCAGAAGAGGTGGAATGATAGGTTTTGGTACAAAAACGATGCTTTCTTTCTTTTAGCTTTTTTTTTTTTTAATCATTATTAAAGCAATGTGGTATAGAGTTTGAGCTAATCAGTTATGTCTTTTTATCATAACGGGAATTCTCTGATGTTTAGAGCTTTAGTTGTGTTTTCTCTTTCCACTGGGCACTTCTTGAATTGTCCTGTATAAAGGTGCACTCATGAACACACGTCGACGGCTTCTGTCATGCAATGTAACCCCCCCCCCACCCCACCCTTTTAATCTCCCCCTCCCTGAGTGTGTTTGTCGGCCTGTCCCATCTTTAACCACAAGAGTGGTACACACACACACACACACACACACACACACACACACACACACACTCTTGTTGTGAAGAGTGTTTGGGTGCTGCTGCGTAACCGTTTCAAAATGACAGTATTTGATATATTCACAAAGGGGTGTCTGTCTGTCTGTTTGTCTGTCTGTGTGGGCGGGTTGGGGACTGTGGTTCTGTACCAACATTAAAGAACATTCCTCCAAGGTGTTGACAAACACTACCACGTCGTCTCTCTCTTCTCTCTGACTTTTCAGAGGAATCAAAGTGCTTTTTTTCTTTTCTTTATGAAACCGTTTGTTGGCCTCGAGAACAACCAGAAGTGTTGCACGAGCACTTTATTTTCTGTTTGTTGTGGGATATTAGTTTATTGAATGGGCATAATAACTAAGAACTTATTAATAATTAATACTGCTGTTGTGCGTCCATACATTGTGTAATCTAAACCAAACACTAAGATTCAATACTGACATGTTAAAAGGGCCTCAGCTGATATACTACTGCTGTCTCCAAAAAACAACAGAATACTTGATTTCTCATTTGCTGCATTTGATTTGTTTGTTATTTTGGGGCGGGGAAGGTGGTAGATCTTTAAGTGTATGTAAGTGTACTTTTTATGTTAACTAAAAAGATTGTATTGGCATTTGGTCACCATTTTTGTTACACTACTTTTCATCCTTGTTGATTTTATCTTTGATCCCATGCCATCTATTTATTTTAAAAAATGGAAGCACTGAAACCGAATAAATTTTCAAGTCAATAAAAGTCACAATTCTTTCATTTTTATTCTTTTCTCATTGCTTGTTCATTCGTGAGCCTCACTTTTTACTTTCTTTTGCAAGTTTTAGAGCACCACACTGATTTTAATCTTTACACAACAACTCACCAACTAAAATCATTTACTTTTCTTCTTTTTCACAAGAGGCAATGCTGCATATTTTCACTGGAAATACTTTTTGTTCTACTTCCCACTTGGGAGTCTCATTTTTTGGGGGGATCTTAATTCAAAGAAACAAAAATGTGTCATAACGTAACACTGGGTTTTCAATTGAAGCTGTCCAAACATCTTCAGGCCTCCCCTGCTGCTAACTGCCTCACACTCTACCAGCCAACCAGAACAGCGGCTCTACTGCCTTTTAATAACCATGGAAAATTCTGATCTGCTATGGCAACAGTGTTTCCTTTTCACACCTGTTAGTTCAGGTCATCACAACTCAGTAAACCGTCACTCCAGGTAAAGTCCGAGTGGTACTCCTGCATCCTGCGTCCATAATGAAGGGTGAGTTCACCTCATTTTCGCTTAAAACAATTTATGGGAAATTATTAACCATTGGAGTCGAAGTTAAACTGATTAATTTTAATATATTTATCTCAACAGTTGTTGCTGGTCTCGCTTTGTTGTTTGTAAATGTTCGTATGAGCCAGTCTTGTCTCGGAGATGGACCAGTTTTATTCTGCCCTGATATACCACCAGGTAAGGTCATGAAACACTGTAAAATTGTTAATAATCCACTATAAAAAGACAGAATATTGAGTTGGTGTTGGCCTTTAATTAAACCTCAAATCCGATATAACTGTCCTTAGCAAAGCTGTAAATGAAGTCGTTTTTTTTTTGCATTTCCCAGGACATACAGTTATGTGTGGTCATACAGCTGTGTCAGGGTGCAATTTATGCCATATAAATAGCATTTTTCTCACTTCTGTTTAAAAATACTTCCAGTAAGAGTTGGAGAATTTACATAAAAGCATAGTTGTTTTCAGCTGTAAAGTGCTGTTAACCAGTCCAAGGAGAATGTCATAATTATTGTGATCTGCTGATGATCCACATTCTGGGTATAATACCATTGAACACAAACTCTTAGGTCAGAAAAACGTTGTCATATTGACCTCCATTGATTTGAAGTTGGTTGATGATCTGAACACAATAGGTTTGGTCCGGGGATGTTGCATTGCACAGAACTACCGATAGCACAGACTGGACTTTGAATTTGCCCAGAAATTGAATAAATAAAGCGGCAAACATTTTTTTACTGTTCATTTAGGTCACTCAATTACAGTGAGAAATCGAGGTTCATCGTAATTGTGATATCATACTGTGCTTTTAGCTTTCAGCCCGGGGTTTTCGTCCTTGGTGATGGGTCTGAAGGATGTGGGGGAGATAAACTCCACCGTGTTCCTCAGCGACAGCCTAGCTTCTGTAACCAGGCTCAAGATGGAGAACGCTGGTGTGACGGTCATCGCTGAAGGGGCCTTCAGTTCTTTCCTGAACCTCGCAAATCTCATTTTGAACCAGAACCTCCTCACTGAGATCAACCCAAACTGGTTCAGTCGGCCTGATGTCCTCCGTGAGCTCAGCCTCACAGGAAACCAGATTGAAGTTGTGAGCGAGTCCACGCTTAACGGACTCGTCAACCTCACCAGGCTCAGTCTGAATAAGAACAGGATCAGAACCATTGATCCCAATAGCTTCAGCTCCCAAACCATCTTGGCTGAGTTGGACTTGTCTGAGAATAACATGGCTAGAGTCTCACCTCAGGCCTTCAGCTATCTCCGGTCCACCAGGATCAGACTAGGTGGGAACCCCTGGGACTGTTCTTGTGGGGCTGAAGACTTTGTTGACTTCCTGAAAGGTTTGTCAATGATTAGACAAATAGCAAAAAAGTCATGTGTTTTTGGAGAGCTTTTCATAACTTGAAGCTGCTTCCTTCTTCTCAGATCTCCAGAGCAGATCTCTGCTGGACAAACCGACGGAGGTGACCTGTGAGAGTCCTCCGTCCCTGAGAGGTCAACCCGTGTGGAATGTGTCTGTGTGTGGGGCGTCACCTCCAACTACACCGCCGTCAGTGACTCAATCTGTCCACCCCAAACCCACTGATGTCCTCACAACATCTACTGGTATATGTGGTTCTCTTTCTAAGTTTGTTTCTGACCATTGAAGTTCTTCACCATCACAGTTAGGGTTGGCATAAATATGATTTTAAATAGTTTTTTATGGCAGGATCACATTCTCGAATTTATCACAATTCTTTCGTTTTTCATATTGGTTACAGTAGCAATGGAGAGCTTTCAGTTTTTGTTGATTCACCTAGTAAATGTGCTCTCAATTCAGACTATGCCGTAATCAGAATCATTGGTGCCTAGTACCTCTGTTGTTTCCTCTAGCAGGAGTTGTGACAACACCTCCACCATATACAGAGACCTCTGTCCAGTCCAAACCCACTGATAAACCCATGATGTTCTCCTCACACTCCGGTACATGTGGTTCTTCTTGTCCCAGCTTCTGTTTTAATTTCCAAAATTATTTACTATTAGAGTTATATCTGATTTGTGCTCAGTATCTCGTGGTTTCGTTGTCTCTAGCAGTGCCGTCAACACAACCGACATCAGAGACAAAAACCTCTGTCCCACCTACTGACGTCCTCACTTCGCACACTAATCCTACTTTGAATGCTGGTACAATTGGTTAGTTTTGGTCACATTTGAATTTCCTAAGAGAATCAGACTTTTATGAGGGAAAAAAGTATTGTCTTATGCTCACATATGATGTAATTGATTTAATTTTAATAACAAGTTGCTTGTTTATGAATCGTAAGTTCATCAACATCCCATTCCCCATTGGACACAACAAAAACTGATAGACTAATCTCACCTGTTCACCTCCGTAGTCATAAATTAAACATAATAGCATGACTATTCCTTTAAAATCTATTTTTCCTTCCTAAAACTATCTTATTTGATAACTGATTACTTAGTTAATGTAGTTTTAATTTCCTGTCTCACAGAAAGCAGGCTATGAACAAAAGGTTACACATTGTATGTTGGTGTATAGCACCACCATGTGGTCAAGAATAGGCTGTGTTATATTTGCACAAACCATTTCTGAACTTTGGCCCAGAAGCCACATTTAGTGTTTATTTTGAATTCCTTTCTTTAAAAAAAATCCATTATTATAAACCCTGCACATTTCCGCATTTCCACTGTTTAAAACTCTGTGCAAAACCCAATTTATTTATGTAATTTTACAACTCCCATATATTTAATTTAGTCTTCATAAAAACAAAACATCTAGTAAAAGACCCAGTGTTTCATAAAACATGTTGTTTCTGATCATAGAAGTTCTTCACCATCACAGTTAGGGGTGGCATAAATATGATTTAAATTGTTTTTTATGGCAGGATCACAATCTTGATTTTATCACAATTCTTTTGTTTTTCATATTGGTTACAGTAGCAATGGAGAGCTTTCAGTTTTTGTTGATTCACCTAGTAAATGTGCTCTCAATTCAGACTATGCCGTAATCAGAATCATTGGTGCCTAGTACCTCTGTTGTTTCCTCTAGCAGGAGTTGTGACAACACCTCCACCATATACAGAGACCTCTGTCCAGTCCAAACCCACTGATAAACCCATGATGTTCTCCTCACACTCCGGTACATGTGGTTCTTCTTGTCCCAGCTTCTGTTTTAATTTCCAAAATTATTTACTATTAGAGTTATATCTGATTTGTGCTCAGTATCTCGTGGTTTCGTTGTCTCTAGCAGTGCCGTCAACACAACCGACATCAGAGACAAAAACCTCTGTCCCACCTACTGACGTCCTCACTTCGCACACTAATCCTACTTTGAATGCTGGTACAATTGGTTAGTTTTGGTCACATTTGAATTTCCTAAGAGAATCAGACTTTTATGAGGGAAAAAAGTATTGTCTTATGCTCACATATGATGTAATTGATTTAATTTTAATAACAAATTGCTTGTTTATGAATCGTAAGTTCATCAACATCCCATTCCCCATTGGACACAACAAAAACTGATAGACTAATCTCACCTGTTCACCTCCGTAGAGTCATAAGTTAAACAGAATAGCATGACTATTCCTTTAAAATCTATTTTTCCTTCCTAAAACTATCTTATTTGATAACTGATTACTTAGTTAATGTAGTTTTAATTTCCTGTCTCACAGAAAGCAGGCTATGAACAAAAGGGTACACATTGTATGTTGGTGTATAGCACCACCATGTGGTCAAGAATAGGCTGTGTTATATTTGCACAAACCATTTCTGAACTTTGGCCCAGAAGCCACATTTAGTGTTTATTTTGAATTCCTTTCTTTAAAAAAAATACATTATTATAAACCCTGCTCATTTCCGCATTTCCACTGTTTAAAACTCTGTGCAAAACCCAATTTATTTATGTACTTTTACAACTCCCATATATTTAATTTAGTCTTCATAAAAACAAAACATCTAGTAAAAGACCCAGTGTTTCATAAAACATGTTGTTTCTGATCATAGAAGTTCTTCACCATCCAGTTCTTCACCAGTGTTTCATAAAACATAAGTACATTCCTGTCTTTTTTGTTTACACATTTGTACTTAGGCAATACATCTGGAAAAGCTTGTGCTTGGAAAATAATAGTTTTAGAAGAAATGTAGCAAAAGATCTAACATATTTCTTTCTTTCTAGAGATGACGTCTTTGTTCTGGTTCTGGACAATTTTGCTGTGATTGGTTGTCATATTCTTATAGCCCCAGCATGTTTGACAGACATTCCCATAACTCCTGAACACTGTCACTAAATTGAGTTGACTGGGGGACACACTCACACTTATTTTGAGTCATCCTGAAGTAAGTGATGATATTTCACCCACAGATGGCGCCATAGCATCACAATTCATTTAACCATAACTCCGTGGTCATGAGTCTGGCCTGACTCTATTGAAATGTTGCTTTATCCATCTGTTTACAAAGCTGTACATTTGCTTTTGTTTTTCAACTGTCTCATTTATTGATATTTATTCATCTCTCTCTTTTATTTTCTGATTGGTGGAACACTGAACCGCTATTTTATCTTTTTTGGGCGGGACCTAATTTGTGTCGTTTTATTTTTGTTTTGTGATTGGATGCTACAATGTAATCATCCTTTTGCAAAACAGATCTACCCAAAGGTATGCATGAAGTTACCTTAATAGACAGCATTTAGGCAGCAAATTTGCATGATTGTCTATAGGGGAGAGTGGCCTAAGTTGTGCCACTTTTTACTCAAAGTGACTTTAAAGTGAGGCTTTGACAGTAAAGTCTCCAACTCAAATATGTACATATATTTCAGGGTGTTGTGCATCCCTGGCAATAAAAACTTTGGATCTGGAATAAACTGTTGAAGAAATATAGCTTTCGGAAAAAAAGTTGTCTTGTGGCACAACTTGACCCCGGTGTGGTGTAAGTTGTGCCGTTGGAGAGAATACCATAGGGTGAATTGTGCCATTGATATATATCTCATAAACTGTAATGCAAGACAAATCCATTAGACAATCACTTATTTAAGGTGTATTTAAAGTAAATAAAGTAAATATTTTACGAAGATTGAAGGACAATTTTCTTAAACAAGGCCTAGCAGATCTAATGGTTTTACCTGCAAAGCTCACAATGACAAAGTCACCATCATCATCTTTCTGGCCATCTGAACTCTCATCAGTGGTGTCGTTAAGTGGAATGGAGATGTCCGTCTCTTCTGAGCTACTGTAGACAATAACTTTCTTTTGGTGACCAGCGTAAACAGCCATGCCAATGGCACAACTCTCAGAAATGTACTTTGCACTAGCTGCTCCGCCCTTGTAGAACCAACTGCCACCTGGCATATGCGATTCCCCCTACATGTCTGCCTTTAAATCAAGGCTCAAAACCCATCTGTACACCCTGGTTTTTCCTCCCCATTAACTATCTTACCTCTGCACTACTATCTTTGTTTATATGTGGATGTATGGGCTTTATGTCTTTTATTTTTGTTATTGTTATTTCATTGTTTACCTACTGAATGCACTATGTACAGCACTTTGGACAGTGCAAACTGTTATACATGTGCTTTTATAAATACATGTTACTTACTTACTTACTTATAACTCACCCAGGCCCTCTGGCACAAATGACCCCAACCCCAGAATTTTGGATAATAAGCATGATGCAGCAGTTTAGGGCTGACATTGTGCTAACTATATAGACACAAAGTGTAGCATACTGAAGCACTAAAACATGTGTCAAATGTTTTCAAACGTGTCTATAATTGTTCAGACACAATAATCAAAAAACCTTGATCATGGAAATTTTACTTTTAGAGGCAAAAAACAGTTTTTTGAGCTTAAATGTGCTTACATCTTATTCCATGTTTCTCACTTCTTTACAGGATGAGTCAAATGGATGGCTCTTCTTAAATATGTGGTCACATTTCCAATTTCTTCTATGGTTTTCTAGAAACAAGGGGTGGCACAACTTCCCCACTGGCACAACTTAGGCCACTCTCCCCTACTATATGTACTTTGATTCTGATCTGTATTAGATGTGCAGATAGAAAATTTGCAAACATTTTCTTTTATTAAAGTACATTTAAATACTGATCATCTCTTTTGTTTGTCCCTTTAGTAACTACTGTGACATGGCCTTCATTGGTGACAGAGACCTATGTCCATCCTAATCCCTCTGGTCTGCCCATTACTGCATCTGAACCCATGGGAATGACACGTACGTACGCATTGTTTTTCATATTTGAACCTTGTGTAATTCTTGCTTCACATGTCATGTTTTTCCCTCTAGAAACTTGTGCAACATCAAGACCTTCATCAGATACAAATACTGTCTGCACCCTCGTCACCGTGATAGGTTTGTTTAAGTCTGCTTGGTTGTACCGGAAAATACATGTTTAAATATATTAATCTATTTTAAATACATTTTCTCCCATTACTAACTGACACCTCTACAGTGGTGCTGTCTTTGCTGCTGTTTGCGGTGTGTTTCCTGGTGGCGTTGCATAGGAGGAAACGCAACCACAAAACAGTGACGCCCGGATGTCCACAAAGAGACAGAAATGAGTTGAAAGAAGAAGACAGCAGCAGCAGATCCACTCAGACTCAGTCTCCATCACACTCTGAGGGAAGAGAGAACAATCACTTTGACTCAGAGATGGGAGGGAGAAGATCCTTCACTGGAGTCAGAGCTAAGTCAGCACATGCCATTCTTTTTACATCTCCTTCCAGCACACATGTGAAAGATCAAGTGACTCTGGAAACTGAAACGGAAGCTCCATCGAAAAACACAGAAAAACTGGCGAACGAAAGTGAGTTAGAGGAAGGAAAAGTGATGGAAAATCTATCGAACACCACTGATTTAAATGCCAAACAGGCTGCCGATGGTATACATCTGGATGAAAACAAGCTCTCTGTTTCTGTCAACACTGACGCGGTGCCTTATCTGAGCATCGGCACAAACCAGAATGAACCCAGTCCTGACAAACAGTCCTCTAAGGGTCAGTGTCAAAGTGTTATGGGGAGGATCTCCACCTGGCCTTCAACTGCAGCTCAATGGCAGGCAAGATGTAGAATGAAGGAGGAAGAGGAGAAGGATGAGTGTTGTGTTTGGACACTAAAGTTTCCAAGTGAGGTGAAGAAAGTGGAGCGTTCCTCTGGTTCTGATAAGGAAAGAAAGGCAGAGGAGAATGAAATAGAAGATCCTTTAGAAGTCAATGTACACCACATGCATTTGGGACACTTTCAGACCTCAGAACCAAATGAGAGCGAGGCAGAAACCCACACTGACACCAACGAAGAAGAAGAAGACTGCAATGCCAATGTGAGGCAGACAGTCAGAGAAACCCGACAAAGTCTGAATCAGATTCAGGACCAACTAGGTCACGATCCAGAACTGAAAGCAGCAGAAGAAGATCCCACGTATAATAAGAGCACTGATCAGAGCAGCACTGCTACACATCTGAGCAGCACTGCTACACATCAGAGCAGTGAACCAAAGCCAGACGTGAGCAGCAGAAAGAGGAGCACCGGCTCAAAGGCGCCCTCCTCTGGTGGTGGTGGTGCCTCTCCTGATGATGAAACCCTGCTGTCCGGTAACGAGTACGCCTTCATGGACCTGCTGCATGAAGTGGTGCAGAACAACGGCCGCTGGACCAGAGAGAGGTGGAAGCAGACACACGTCAACAAGCAGCGGCGGTAGAGCTATATAGGGATTCACTCAGGGTTTAAGAGTTACATGTAATGCTCATTTTTATTTTCAAAATTGTAATTTGCATTTCTACTAGAAAACTTTTTCATGGTGTGGTGTCCAAAAAAATAACTTTATATTTCTCACAGTGCCATTGCTAAATCTAGTCTTTTCAGACTCTGTCTGAAACGCTCAAGATTAGAGTCTCTTTAAGCCCCGCCTTCCAAAAAGCCTAATGGTCTAATTGGCAATTAATCTAACAGCCGGTTTCAATTGAACAGACAATAAGATTCAGGGGTTTCTGGGGGTGTGCTAATCACAACAATTTATATTATGTCTAATCGTGAAATAGTCAACATGTTACTGTGTGAATAGAAACATGAATGAAATTAAAAGTGATTACCATTTGACATGTGATTGGGTTCAGATCTGAGCTGAAATAAAAACATATATTCGTCCATTTTCACTGGCTGCATGCAGCATTTATTTGTTCGTATTTTATATGTCCAAGTACACTCGTTTCTCATAAGAAATAGTACAAAATGGATTGACCCCTTTCTGATTAACGACTTTAAAAACATAAAGTGGAGGTAAACATTATACGTAGGCTTTTGATAACACCCAGACAACATGCATGTTCCATTCATATAAATACACAGTATCAAATAATGGCTCCAAGTTGCAAGCAGTTTGACTTGATTATGAGTTTCTCTAGCCGTGGGACATCACACTAAATGTAGAAAATTACTGTTGGCAAGCTTGTATATCAAAACATGCTTTGATTTAGAGTTTGCATGCCCTATTGTGGTATTTGTAAGTAGGAGATCTGTAGTGGAGTGTTAAGATTAATCAGAAGTGAGGACCTGGGAAGATGCTTAAGAATGAATTGATGTGAACACTGATCGTATCCACCGTCAGGGTGGCACACGCTCTCACTCCACAGCTCTCCAGCCCTGTAAACTGGCCCTTCTGAGGGGCCACTAAGCAAAAAACTACAATACATTTCAATGGGACACTTGGCAAAATTGGAACAGTTAAGCATTAGAAAGCTTATTTTAACAAAAAATAAACAAGTTGGCAACTTACAAAGAGAAAACAATCCATCTGAGATCACGTCATCACTTTTACTTCCACTGCATACTTCTTTGACAAGTCACCAAAACAAGCTTTTTTCAGACTAATCAAAACAACAAAATGCATGGTATGTTTTTGCGTCACAGGAATGGTTTGAATAGTGTCCACCGTGTTTTACAAATGCAGATTAAAGGGTCATGCTCTTTCGCTCTAGACATCCTTCGCAGAGCTTAGTGCAACAATATTTCAAGTCCTTTTTCACTTTTCTTCACACAGAAGAGACTCAAAACAAAAGAACCAAGTGGCAAATGATGAATATATATATATAAATAAAGTTACTATTTACAGTGATTGAACAAAACAGCAGAGGAATGATAAAAATCAGGATTAAATACTGCACTCTGACTCTGCCTTAAACAAGGTGTGGCCTAAACACTTTGGAGAGAGAACTTCATTTTGAACAGCGCCTGTCGCTGTCTGTGCAAAACCATTCTGCTACCAGTCGGACAGAAACCGGATGATCACAGTACGTAAATATTTATCAACTTCAAATGATTTAACGTAACCTGATGTTTTATGCCCGAACAGATGCTGATAACTGATTTAAAGCAATTTGAGTATGATAGAGTTATTGGCCAATATTTGTTATTTAACAAATATTTCTGATAAGGATACCTTAAAGTAATAATTCCACAATGTGGAATGTTATACTTTGTCACTTTCTTGCTGAGAGTCACATGAGAAGATTGACACCACTCTACTACGAACCTGTTAGTTTAACAAAACCTCTGGAAGAGTTGGTAAATGGTTAGCTTTCAGCTTGGTTTGGGCAAAAATTTACTTTACATTTTTTTTAAACTTCTTCTTTAATCCATACAAAAAGCGCAAGTGTGAAATGTTTTTTTTTGTACAGATTAAATAAACAAGATTGAACATCTTAATTATCTGTACAGGTAATTAATTCTACCACCTGCTTCCATAACATACGGATAATAACATACTATTGTGTCAAGCCTGTCATGTAACTCTCTGCAAAAGAGCAAAACACTTTTCATTTGAATTGTGACAAAGATATTTACTTAGTGAGACATTTTGCATTTGTAATATAAATAAACATTACACAGCAATTTGTAAATAGAAAAGGTAGATCAGACAAATTAAACAAGGATATGCTTATGTTTAGCTTAGAAAAGATAGGATAAAAATGAAGCTTACAACACTCAAAAACTCTAATTTAAAATCAACTCTGCTGAATTATGATATACATTAAAGCTGGGGTGGAGGATTTGGGGAGAAAATGGCAGTTGGGAAAGAGATTCAAATCCAAATACCTCAACCGCTCCACTTGTTCTCTTTGGTCACTCCCCTATGGTCCCTCCCTGACACACTCTACAGTCTACACCAACAAAGTCGTGCCAAAGTGAATGGACAGTCCCAACAGCCAATAAGAACAGATAATCGGAGCCTCGCTCTGATTGGTCAAAATGTCAGCTCATGTTAACTTTGACCTATCAGAAATCATATACCCCAGCTTTAATGAAGTAGAGCTTGTTTTGGGCACATTGTATGCACATTCATTTGTTAGTGATAGCCACCATGACAACTGAATATTTTGTATTAATTTAGACACTCTTTTAGCTTTTCTGAACAGGAATATCATGTTGGCAGATACATCTTTGATAAGCTGAAAATCAGCTGATGGCAACATATTGGTAAGGCTCTAAAATAAATATAATAACACTGATATCACACTGATAAACCGATGCTAATTGGCACCAAATGTACAAATCATTGCAAGATATTTACAAAGAAAAAGTTGGCACATACAGCACAACAGACATGATTTGGGGGACACTTAAAATAGTGAAATAAAGGATCAGTAATCACTCTTTAACAATAGCCACAACAGAAAAATCAGCATCGCATGTCACAATTCTAATATGGCCGATCAAAGTGCCACTACAGTGTGTATATTCACAGATGACAGTCTGTCGTATAAAAGTTTGTGCTCGTAAAGAAAATGAAACTCTTGTCGGATTAGAAAGAGACGAAAAAGAAGTAGACGTTTGTAATAAATTAAGAAAAGTGGTCATTTATGAGTTGAACGGGCGAAGAGGAAGTCGGCGCGAAGGGCAACCTCACCCCTGAGTTAAATGATTCGGATGTCCTGTACAGTATGCACACAAGCACCTCTCTTTCAGTCCTTTGGGTGGAAGGAAGGTGCCGTTTCCATGGTTGCCTTGTTCTTTAGCGAACGTTATTTTGGTGTGTGTTAGTACAGTGTGTGTGTGTGTGTGTGTGTGTGTGTTTGTGTAGGGGGGGAAGTCGGGGTCGATGACGAGGCACTCTTCATGCATCTTCCTGTAGCAGCTCAGTGGGAAACAGCAGCTCTCTTTTTAAACTTTGATTATTTCTGGTCTGAGAGACACATAAAGCACATTCACTAGGAGCTGCTGTTGTAGGCCCGGGGCCAGCCTTCATCTGTGTGGGCCAGGCCAGCTCATTGGGCTCTGTAGAGGTTAAGGGTCAGGGTGTGGAAGACTCAGGAGGCTTTCAGAGGTGAGTCTCGTCCCTCGTCTCTGTGCCAAAGTCCTGCTGGTTCCTGGGGCACTGGGCCTGGCCCCCTGTTCCCGTCGAGTCGTCTGGCATGTGTGCCAGCGGATCAGACCGGATAATGTACCTGGAAACACAACATCAACATCATCTGCCAGCATGGAGTAGGGCTGTGCAACTCATTTCATTTGAATCGCAAATACATAAAACTAAAAAAATTAAATTGTGTCAGTTTAGGCTGAACACGAGTGAAAAATGTAAGGTGGAATCAGTGATTCTGCTGAACCCTTGCTGAAAAAAACATTAATTTTTTTTCAAAATCAATGACTCCTCACACTCCGCTACCGGTCCATACTGTGTGCGCTGAAAATAATCTGGTGTTAATACACAGCCTAGGCTTTGTAAACTGACATGTAAACAAAGGGTCCATCGTAGCTAGCAACATGGCCTTTAAATAGGCTGTGTATTAACACTGGATTTCTTTTTCAGCGCACACAAAGTACATACAGGTAGCAGATTGTAAGGAGATATTCACAGATTTTGACAGAAAGTGATTTTGACAACAAGCGTTCTCCAGAATCGCTGACTCCATCTTTACCTTTCAGCTGAGAAAAAAAAAAGGTAATTTACTGTTTTTGAATTATACAGTATACATACATACTAAATTCCCATGTTATTTCACTATTTAAAATACCAGAATGACAATGCTGTTGTTAGTAAAGTAAAGTCTACTAGACACAAGGGACAAAGGAAAAGGTTCTTACACGACGTCGTTGAGCTCCAGCATGGTGTCTGGAGGAGGATTGATGAGGACGTAGGACAGCGTGTTCTGGTGGTCGTTCATCTCGTCTGGAAACAGAGACAGAAGAGACCTTGAGAGCTGATCTCCTCGTCCTCCTCCATTAAACAGTAAGACAGCCAGGAAATTAGACTTCTAACCACTGAAAATATGACACTCCCTCGTTTTCAACCTCTCACTGAGGACAAGGGCAAAGTAAACCCTCGTACAGTATCGGAGCATGTGTTGGCAAAATCTGAGACTAGTTTTGTGGATGCTCTGTTAATAGAAGATCTGCTTGTTACAACTGTTAATGATTACAGTTTAAAAAGCTACTGTAAACTAAACCATTAGAGGGATTTATGAACCAGGCTGACAATAGTGTTTACATTTACATATAACTTATATGGCTATTTGGTGAAATAACTACATGATGTTATGTGGTCACTGTAACCCCACACCAAATTGATTTAAACTGTTTCTATTATTGTTAAAGTGGGACTATTACTAATTAATATAATCAATGGATTACTTTAGTTGATACATAAAATGTATTTATGATTTTATTTGTATAATACACAATAAACTGATGAAATGTTTAACTTTTACTCTTTGCAAAACTATTTCTATACATAGGTAGCTGTAAACACTTACTGCGTTAAATGTTTGTTAATGTTAATCAGTAAACATTAACAGTTGTAACAACATTATTTTATTGCGTCCACAATACATTTAAGGTAGCCATTGGAACCGTTTAGCAAGAATCAATAGGAGGAAACTTACTTTAACATTTATTCCCCAGATGGATTACATTACTGTGTGTGTGTTTGTGTGTGTCCGTGTGTGTGTGTGTCTGTGTGTGTGTGTGTGTGTGTGTGTGTTACTTATGTCAGCATACAGTATGTGTGTCTGTGTGTTGTCTGGCGGTGTCTCCTACTTGCGTGTCGGACAGAGGAAGGGGAAAGGGGGGCACATGTGTCTTCCATGACAACCCACCTGCTTGTGGCCCTTTATAAAGCCAGGCGGGGTGGAAGAGAGAGAAGGGCTAACCGTTACTGACACTTTGTATGAACAAGGGGAGGCCCATGCTGCCGCATGCGTAGCGCCAGGACGGTGCCAACATGCAGACAGCGTCCGCGGCTACGCTACAAACCCATCTTTTTTTTCGGCACATTCAACACTGGACCAACAGGCTTGGTTGCCATGCCAACGGACAACACTTAGCCCCCACAAACCCAGAGTGACAATGAGACACACAGACACAGAGGACATGCTCCAGCATCCACCAGACTGGACCAAACGCAGAGCGACTCAGACCAAACCGAGTGAAGCAGAACACATTGGGAGTGTGAGAGTGGAAGAGGCTCAAACATCTGGTTACAAGTTACATTAAGTCTAAACTGTAATGCTAAAAAAGAACAATAAATATACTACCATAAAGATCAGCCTCCCTACTATTTGTATGTCTCTCCCGGTGGGACCAAAACATGCATTAAAACTAACTGCAAACACTGCTTGTCCTTTTTGCCTGTGGTTAAGTGGCAACGGTATACGTGTGAACATACACCTTGAGGGGTCCTGATACAACACAGTGGAAGAAGCTGAATAACACTGGGATGCAGAGAAAGGATAGCCTCCAATGATTTCTTCACTTTCTGTTGAAGACACCTCTGATACACACTATTCTGCATATTGTTCACAAGGTACACATTGTGATTCTACATCTAACCTTCCATCCACAGACATAATGCGTTCCGCTCCACTCTTGAAGCCATACTCCGATGCCCTGCAGGACTCAAAGCCATATGGGACGTCACCTCACAGGCACACAATGCAGGAAAGAGAGAGTGATAGATACAGAGAGAGATAGCCAGATATAGAGAGATAGAGTGTGATAGCTGAAGAGATACAGTAGATGGATAGTGGAGTGAAGAGAGACAGAGAGATTGGCTGCTGATCTACCACTCACTCATTCTAGCCGGAAACGCGCACATTTGCACACTTACATCCACACACACACACACACATTCATGCAGTAAAGTTGCATTACTGCGATCGACCGGCTAACCTGATGGCTTGGTCCCCTCTGTAAACTTGTGCTCTGAAATGTCCTGCAACTCTAAGCAACGGCATTCACTGTTAATGGCCTAGTTTGGTCAATTAAAATTAACTAAATTTTGCGTGTCAACCAAAGAAAAGATCAAGCAAAAATTGGGGGAAAAAAACAAAACAAAACTTCTTCAAATTGATACATCTAGCTCTGTTGATAGATTCATGGATGCCGGTGAAAGGACAAATTCCTTTCTCCACAAAATAGGACGTGACCACTCACATGAGGTTTATGTAAACGGCACACCAATTACCTTGCAAATATCCTAGATTTACTCGATTCATGACATCGCTCGCAGTGAGATTAGACACATCCTCTACAAGCCAAGACAGAAGGGTCAGAGAGAGAGAGAAAGGAGGAGAGGAACAGAGGACAGATAGGGGGGGAAAAATACAAGAAAAAGAAACAAATCAGGCAAGGGCAGCGAACGCATTTTTGCAGTTTAAAAAAAATAACTTTCCAAAAAAAAAAGAGGGGGGGGGGGGGGTGAGAGCAATGCAGAGAAGCCATGCGTCAAAGAGTTTGTGCACAGAATCATTTCCAAATGAATTAGTCTGTCACAAGTTATGATCCTGTCGCAGTAATCCTCACTGACATTCAGGGCTCATAAGACGATCTCGAGCTTTTGGGGTTCTTCCTGAAACGTATTTAATTGACACACGTTACATAATGTTTAGCGAACACATCTGGGTCATGATTCTGTTCTGCTTGAGGCGTGAAGCTGGGGAGCAGAGAGAGAACTTAAAAAGGAAGAAAAAAACAGTAGAGAAGTGAGCAGAAAAGAATGCAGGCAATTGCAGTCTGAGATTTTTTTTAAGAAAAATGCAATTGAGGCGAGGTTCAGTGCTCCTGCATCTTCATGCATGATGTGTTCAAATCCACATGATGGTATGATCATGGCCATGTAGTAGTGGTGTGTGTGTGTGTGTGTGTGTGTGTGTGTGTGTGAGATGAGTGTTGAAATAGATGGGAGAAAATGAGGTTGTCTGAAGGTTAATGCAGATGTAGTGATGTAATGATGAGGACTATGACCTACAGTGCCACATCTTAACAGGTAATGAGATGAAATAAAATGGCTGGAACACAGACTTTGGGATTTTCAAATACAGCTTTTTCTTTGCGACTGAAATAATTCAATTGGTTGAGAGTGGGAGGAGCAAAAGAATCGCCTGAACGACTTGCTTTTTGTCTTATGTAAAAAAGTACAACGATCTCAATGACAATTTCCCGTTTTTTGATTATTAGGCTCTACCCACAGAGGTTTAACTCAACCACTTCCATTATTTCTGGCTCAAAAGCTTCTGTGGCCTTGTAAAGAAATGTTTATAGAAATGAGAATCCAATCTGCAAAACACATTATAATTTGCATTATTATTAATTTCCATTCAACGAAATTAAATAAAAATCCTAGATTGAATTGGAATTGTCTATAACCACCTTATACTGTGAGTGTGTCCAGTCTTGCTATACACTAGGTAACTTATCGTTAACTTCTACTGGACTGAATTACAAGATAACTTCCAAAAGTTCTACATACAGTCCCCTCCATAAGTATTGGAACAGTTAGGCCAATTCCTTTATTTTTGCTGTAGACTGGAAACATTTGGGTTTGACACCAAAAGATATGAATATGAGACAATAGATCAACATTTCCGCTTTCATTTCCAGGTATTTACATCCGGATCTGATACACAACTGTGACAAAAGCATTATTTGTAAAGGAACACCACATATTTAGGTGTGAAATGAAAGCTGAAATGTTGATCTATTGTCTCATATTCATATGTTGGTGTCAAACCCAAATGTTTCCAGTCTACAGTAAAAATAAAGGAATTGGCCTAACTGTTCCAATGCTTTTGGAGGGGACTGTAAATCAAATCCACTGTCTACCTTTCTCTCTCTCTCTCTCTCTCTCTCTCTCTCTCTGGCTCTCCATCAGCGGCTCCACTCACCGTATCCCCCGGTGGGCAGGCCCAGGTGTTTCATGCGGTTCTTGACCAGCTCAGACAGCTCCTGCCTCTCAGAGCGTCTGTACAGGTTGAGTCTTTGCTGGGAGATGCGCTCGGCCCTGGAGGGTTTGGTGTTGGCCTTCCTGCTCAGCCTGCGCGCCCACTGCATGCTCTTCTTCCTCAGCAGCGGATGCTCTGATTGGTCGCTGGTGGTGGAGCCCCTGTGGGCCGTCTTCTTCTCCTTCCAGGGCTCACGCTGCTTCACGCCCGGCTCCACGTTGACGGACACCTGAGACTGGGAGGAGCAAGGGAGAGGCAGTGTTAATGTGGGATACTGTGTGTGTGTGTGTGGGGGGGGGGGGGGGGGGGGGGGCTCGACTGTGTCATCATGTTTTGTTCCATTTACCGGCCTATATGGCATTTAAAGTGAGACACTACAAGCAACATTTTTTTTGCTCCGACAACACGTCTTCTTTAATACGAGTATATATAAAAAGGCCCAAAATGTACATTTAGGTGTTTATTTGACTAATCCTTGTCTGTTTGCATCTCTATACTCCTCCTATATAACCATGGTTATCATCTCAACATTAGTTTCTGTCAATACTATCAACTTCTAGAACCCTTACATCAACTAAACTGATTTATAAAAAAAAAAATGTTATAATAATTTTTTTTATATGCAAATATGCATATGTATTAACTTATGGACACTGATATGTTGTAAAAATAACTAAAATAAAGATTGTTTTTTAAAAAGATGCAAATGTATGGATATTTGGTAAGAAATAGCCAAATGTGCATGTTTATCAAAATATCAAATCTTCAATGCCTTCTTACGTGTTATTTACAGAAGTTTCCTTTATGGTTGTGAGCTTTACATATTGATAAATGCCAGAAACGTGGCAGTAAGAACATTTTATTTTTTGCTAAAAAGGTGACAGCGGATTTTAATATCCACAATAAAAACAAGCACATTTGGATCTTACCCGTGAACGACTGTCCTTGCCCTGAAACAAGAGAAGCACACACAGACATCCAAACAAAAAGAGATGCAATGAAAGACGGTGGCATCCAAAGCAAACAAAATCATCCAAAGTCTCAAAGGCAGCACATAAAATAGTAAATATGGTGTATTTACTATTTCTTATTATTCACTATTAAAATGGCGAGAAATCAACATTGAACAGCATTAGAAGCAGCCAGTTAAGAAGAGAGGCAGGGAGAAAGCTCTTGCATTTAGAATAGAAACAAATAACAAAGAAAAATACATTTTGGGAGCAGAAAAAAAAATGAAAAAGGAAGAAATTCAAAGAAAGAAAATATTTTCATGAAGAATTGAAGAAGACAGTAGCTGAGAAAAGAAAATGATTTAAGGAAAAACAATAAAAGGGAATGGATAATGGTAGGAAGCTAAAGTCAAACCTCAGATATTATGCATCTGATCAAAGTGAACTTGCCTCTGCGGTTGAGAACATGTGTGACTCTGTGCGGTAGATCCCGATGGGGATGTCAGCGCTGGAGGAGCAAAGCTTCTGGAAGAGTCTACCGTACGTCCTGATCCACAGGTCTTCTTCTGTGATCTTCATCTGAGGAGGGAGGGACATGTACTGATGTATATAAGTGTATGTGTGTAAGTATGTGTGTCTAGGTATCTGTATATGTATTAACAATACCACACTAGATTACTTAAATATTTTTGTGCACAATAACATTGTTAGATGATAACCAAATGTTGCTCCTACAATTCATTATTTAAAAAAAAAGCAGACGCCATCACGTGATGGTTTTCTCAGACTTACACATCCCTCACTAAGCAGTATGAACAGTGCATACTTACAGCACACAGGTAGCCAGAGCCCGGCGTGGTGTCCAGACCAAGAAGAAGCCTCGCAATGGCGATCATGTAATCCTTAACAAACGACTGTCGGAGCAGAGAGAAGGACTCGGTGAAAAACAAGCCAAGCAAGCCGCAAAACAACTTGTACAGCAATTACTGTCTGAAGTAACTGTGCTTCCAGACATATTGAGCAAATCAATCCTATTTAATTATTCAAATAACAGTACAACCCCACACTGCTTCAAACATAAATCTGCTTCGTTCATTGCAGGCTTAGGAAATAACTTTTTGACGATCACAATTTCCCGTTTATGTGTATCCATTTTTCCTTTTAATATCAGATACGACTCAAGAAGCTAATACACATTTTATTTACTCATCTTAATAGATCTGTGGGACTTTGAATGTTGCTGTATGATTCTTACTTCAGAGAACACCCAACTGCTTTAACTTGCTCTGTGGTGATGTAGCAGCACATTTTAAAAAGGCGTGCATGAAATATACACCTATACTTTATCTTCACATTGAATTGAATGAAAATCTTGGGATTCATGCATCCCCTAAATCTCAGTCCTTTGTTTATCCCACCTGGTAAAGCAGCGTATCCAACATGCTGATGCTGAACACTCTGCCTGCAGCAAACGGCAGGCGGAACATGAAGGCCAAGTTGGAGCCCTTATCTCGCTCTATCTGAAGAGAGAGAGAGAGAACATAATATTAAAATCTCACACTTTCCTCATGGCGTTGCTGAACTATCGCTCTTTTGTACTATCTACAACAATACTTGTGAGAATGAAAAGGTCTGTCGGGCGTACCGAAAAAGCAATTACACAGTAGAAAAATAACAAGTTCTGTTACTAAAGGGGAAGTTGAAATAGCTCCATTTGTATTAAACTAACGGATCAATTTCGCTCTCCCCTCCTGCTGAAAGTAACACGGAGAGGGGGAGAGAGGGAAATTGCATGTTTACTGCTAAATATACAAAACATAAAAATCACCATTTAAACAAGAATTTGCTTCCGTTCATTTTTTATTTAAATGTGATTTTGTGGCATGTTTCCACATTGCAGTACGAGTTCTGAGTGAGCGGAAAAATAAACATATTTTTTTTCCTCCACAGAGCAGCTGGTAAAGACAAACTAATGTGCATGTTTGTAGACTGTATCTTCTATTGTCAAGCTCTGATCGGCCATTTTAAAACACGAGGGACGCACCGACTTTCAGACAGAAAAGAAGACACATTCACAGGAAGTCCTAACATGCCTTCACCTTCTCCAGTTTGGAGAGAGCGAGGGAGTAGCAGTCCTTGGCCCTGAACTGCATGAACCTCATGTTGGACGGGTGTGTGAGCTCTGTGATGATGCTGAGGCTGGGGAACAACCTGCGCAGAAGGAGGAGAAGAGAGAGGGATGTTAGAAGAGAGATTAAATACTGTGTGCTGAGGGGGCAGACACAGTGTGGCACTGACAAATGCTTTTCATTTTAGTTGTTTAAATAAAACAGTTGTGCTTTTGTGATGGCAACTGTATAGCTTGAACTCAATCATCATTCTGGGCACACTCTCTAGCACTTCATGAGGAGATATTTTGGTGCTGTCTGGTGCACATTTGATCCACAACTTCAAAGTTGCATAAACAGCCACTGACAAGTACAAGCTGTTTACTGTATGTCCTTACCCAGCCAAATACTGTGTGTGTGTGTGTGTGTGTGTGTGTGTGTGTGTGTGTGTGTGTGTGTTACCTGAACATAGTCTGGACGTTGACGATGGTCTTGGCGTCGGCCATGTAGTCCTCCTCAGCGCTCATGGTGCTCTCTTTGTCCACAACCACCAAGTTGTCTGCGTATATGATCCCACACTGTAGCAGGTTGTCCAAGCTGGCACATTCACAAAACACATGTGTGTTTATTACCTTCTATTCACATTCTGATATTATATCAATGGTAACAAATCAATCTGTAATGTTCAATGCATTCCGATAATCAGTCTAGTGTACAAACTTTTCCCAAACCTGGACCATACTCAGGAGCATGTTGTATTAGCTTAGCCTAGCTAGACTATATAGAGTGTTTTTACTACTTTTACTGATGTTTTAAAGTGAATGTCTGCTTTAGTAAAGCCTTAAAACTATCTTTAATTTTTCTAATTTTCAACAACCAATATAGTTCATAGTGCATCTTATTCATAATACATGTAGGTTGGATTGTTGCTGTATTGCTGGTATCTCCAATACAAAAATAAATAAATGAGCAGTTAAAATAAACTTGATTATTAAATGAGTAGGTTTATATAATCCAAACGCATACTTATCGATGGTGCCAGCCATGAAGTACACCATTGGAAAGCAGCAAATGGCTTCTAAGAAGTGGTTGTCTGGCCTGCGGGAAACAGGAAACATCAAAAATTATCAAATTATCTTCATAAAACCCCAGTGACATATTGTTTCACTGATGCTGTAATTTCTTGGAATTCGCTTGTTGATCAGAGCAAGGCAGACCCAGTTTGAAGTGTAATACTTGATGGTTTATTAAGCCACAAGAGAGGGACATATACAGTATGTTTCATTCTTCGATGCAGTGGGCTGATGTAACGGGTTGCTATGGAAACCCCCCTGACTGTGTCACTTAGCCAGAGCTGTTTGCCTGAATAGTTTATATGTTACAGCATCCGCAGAGATTTGGCCGAGGTTAATGAAACCAACAGTGAGTTAAAGCAGAAACGCACACACACACACACAAACTAATACAGTTCATGCCCTTACAGACAAATAGCCTTTCTTTAGCAGACAGAACTGCTGTTTATGAATAATGCAGAATCATTTTTCTTCTCTTATCTTGAAGCACAACTAACCCATAGCTCCAGCTGTCGCTACTGAATCTCTACTGGAAGCAATTTGGTTGTTTTAAATTGCAAACATATAAAACATAAAAAAAAAATCCATTTCAAGCCTGCATGTGGCAACACACACATGTATACATGAAGATATAACACATATGTGTGGATTGTTTGGATGACAGAGTGTATTTATAAGACCTCGGTTAAATGCACAAAGAACTGTTTTTGATGGATAACGATTAACAATTTCTCCTATATCTTGAGACAATGTTTACTTCATATACTTCAAGCTATAATGAGAATTCCTACTACAGGCAATTCTTGCTCTCTGAAAAAAAAACTTAAATAAAGAATTAATACACAAGACTTGAGTCAAAAAAGTTATATTACTACTCAACCTTTATCAGCGTAAAAATATATAATTCTGTTGACATCTATGTCGCAAAGGAAGACCCGTTATAAGCTTACTTTTTTTTCTGCTATGCCAACCCATTTAGTATCCTGTCAGTCAGTATACAATATACAATCTCATCTATATTGTGCAATATATTATTAGAGGTGTAGGCAGTACATATGTAACCTCTATATAAAGTAAGAAGCAACAAACACTAGGTTAAAGTACTGCTGTGAGTCTTACGGGTAGTCCAGTAGCAGCACTATGGGGTTGAGCTCCTTCCTGGGCCGGTAGTACGCACGCAGAGGGACGATGAAGTTGTATAGGCCGTTTCCCGCCGTCTCTGCAGACACTATGATCAGCTTGTTCTTGAAGCCATACGCCTTGGCATCCTCAAAGCTGTTATGTGTACAGCCCTGGATGGAGACGGACAAATCAGGAATTATTATTAGGATTTTTTTCTGGTTTAGTTCCGTGCTGTTGTCTGTCCTTCTCTTGCACGTGAACTGACCTTGTCGAGACGAAGGCAGCAGAATGAAGCTTTCTGCGGTAGGAGGTGGCACAGAGTTGGAGAGCTGCCGATGTAGGGCGAGTTGGGAGGGTAGCCCTTCACAAAACTGATGGAAAAAAAAAAACACAAAACGTCTCAAAAAAGTCTGATCATTGCATGGAATTTAATGAAGGATTTATCCATTCATGATGGTATAAATGTCTCACCAAGAATTATGGGGTTATCACTGAATTCTTACCAATCTTTTCCACAGGATTATTTCATCATATCAACTAACATGAATGGCTGCCAAAATTAACATGGCACTGATTTACAGTTTATTATTGAATTTAGCAGCTGCTCAAATTATTTACAAGTTGTTTACAAGCTTGAAGGACTCATTTCTGCTCAATAGCAAACTAAATAAGCAATTACAAGGTTTGTTGCAGCCTGATTTTAGGCCGGGCTCATTTGTTTGTTTTGCAACAAGTGCCACAATTTGGTTCCGTTTCCCCTAATTTGTAATGTGCCAACTGCAATTACCCTAATCAGTTTCACAGTGCCACTTACGGTTTGCCAATAAGAGCAAATTCTGACTTTGTTTATGGATGCATCTACAGCCTGGTCACCACATGATGGCACTGTGGGTCCTTGGGGCTAGGCAGATTGCTTCCTGCGGACAATGCAGTTGCCTCAGTCTCTCAACTCAACTCATAAAGGTTAAAGGACTACTCAAATGTCATTGGGTGCAGTAATAGAGGTGTAGAGGTTAAGAGGACCATGTTATATCCATATCCATACGAGACCCACTGATGTCTGGGTCTAAAGGTGGCTGGTCAAAATGACTTGTATGGACAGTGGTTATAGACATCTATCCTAAACTAATTAAACCATGCACGCACGCGCGCACGCACGCACGCACGCACGCACGCACACACACACCTATGGCACAAACACACACACGCACACACACACACACAGGGAGAGGAAAGATAAGAAAAAAGCTGCTGAGGTAAACAGGTCCCTCCTCAAATGTCTGGCCGACTGATGGATGAGCGTTGAGCGGATGAGGATCCAGGTACGGACACACAACATGAGCTTCACTCAGGAGGGAAAGTGCTGACCCTCCCTGTCATGGCACACACATTCATCATCGCCATTTCCGCACCTTATACCATCATGACACACAGATTACACATCTATTCCAAACCTATCCATCTCCCAGCCTACAGCCACTGAGACGTGAAGAGGAAAGGGGGCAGGTGACATCAATCAAGTGTAGGGTTCAAGAAACGTGCCCTTAATAGGACATTTCACCATTTTACTGCCACATGACAAGACATACTGCACACTACGAAACCATCAAATTTTATTCCGTCAATAAACGTCTAAGCCCCCCAGCCCATCTGTTCTGACATCTTAACCACAGCCACTTACTCTGACCCCACGGAGCCCTCTTCGTCCGATTGGTTGGTCTCGTCCTCCGATTGGTCGCTGAGGAGGTCGCAGGGCAAGATGGCGGATGAGTCTGCGATCTCCAAGACGGGCGCAATGCTGGGCCTGCGACTCCCGGCACCGTTCTCCGTGGGCAGGGACAGTTTGCTGCTTTCCTCTGGAGGATCGGGGTTCTGGAGATCTATGGCTACAGTGCCTGGAAATGTACACAATGTTACTGTGTGATCAGAAAGATATACCCCTGTTTAGAAAATAGCATGTGCATCACTTTAACTGTAATGTGTTGTGACATCAACGGTGAATGTTTGAACAATAATACCACAGTGAACCCATTTAAATGTTATCTGGGAAAACACCTTTTCATATCTGATTTATTGAGGTCGATGTTTAGCTTGTTCAGCATCTTAGCCACCCACTATCCTTTCACCATCTTTAGCTCTGCATAGTTTGACCTTCTTTTGCTTTCTGAATGTATACCATTAAGCTACCCTCAAGCTACCACAAATGTAATGCATACGTTCAATATGTTCTTAACATACATCATATTAGCTCTATTTAATATGATGTATTATATATGCACAATACACATATTGGGCATATGATAAACATGATATAGGTACATTACATAAATCATCCTACATGTATAAACGTGATGGATGTGAAGTTAAAATCAATTCTGAATTAAGATGTTAATGTGTTAGGTAAACAATAATGAAATAGCACTATGTCTTTTACAGTACGGTTTAAAAACACTATCATTTGTTAATATTGTATCATTACAAACAAATCACAGGACCAGTAAATAAGTGTAAAAACAAAAAGGGATGGATCGTGCACAAACTTACCATATGAAGTGGCTTGATCAACTTTTACAGGTGAAGAAAAAGCACAACACAATAATGTCAGCCAATAAATAAATAAAATGCATGTACAAAAAAAAACATGCGTAGCAGTCAGCTGAAAGCGCATACAATAGCATCACCAAAGCAGCCACCATTCAAAAATGTTCAGTGTGAATGCAATATGGAGTGCATAAACATGAACATCGGTGCACCCATTTTCTCTCATTGCATGGAAACTCTACCAACCCCCAAAATGTCACTTGTTGCACTACAAACGTCATCCATTTTCCTTTATTTACTGATAAAGGACATGGGACAGGTTTACTTACAGTCCCAAGAGTTAGGACTAAACGAGGAGAAGCAGCTTTTAGTTTTTATGCACCAAATATCTGGAACAAACTCCCAGAAAACTTGAGGTCTGCTGCAACCCTCAGTTCTTTTAAATCGAGTCTGAAGACTTTTCTCTTTCCATTTTAACCTGTACTTTTAATTTAATTTAAATGTTTTACTTCTTTTCATTCGCTTTTAAATGTCTTCTAATGTGTTTTATGTATTTTAATCTTGCCCCTGTAAAGCACTTTGAGTGGCCTTGTGTTTGAATTGTGCTATACAAATAAACTTGCCTGCCTTGCCTTGACTTAAAAAAATGTATGATTATTTTTTACCCTGGCTGTTGAGACTCACTCATGCTTGCGATGATGTTGTGTACTGGCAGCCTGGAGGGGGCGTCATAGAGGCCGCTGACAGTCAAGCCCTTGTTGTGCTTCTCTTCCTGTTTGAAGATGAAGGCAGAGTTCTCCTCTTTGGTGATGTTGATGTAGTAACAGGTGTCAGGGGCGGCCATTATGTGTCTAGGGCCGGGGTTCAGCAGGATGCTCTTGTTGTCCTCCCTCTTCACTCCGATCAAACACACACCATACCTGGCAGGTAAAGAGGGGCACACTCACCACGTTAAAAACTGGCCCTGAGTAACTTATTACAGTGTGTAGAAGTTAAGCTAGTGGACGTTTTTTTTTTACTAACTTCTTATGAGCGTGGAAGGAGGCGTAAGTGAAACTCTTTCCATCATACTCCCCGAAAAACTTGCTGTCACACAAGCGGATATGGTAGACCTCGTTTCCAGAGCAGCGTCCGTACGTTCTCTGCCACTGCTCCGGTGACAACTGTCCCTCCCTGGAAAAGCATTATGGGAATAGTTATTACATATATTACAGTAACATGAAGTTCAAGACGTTAACAATGGCCTGATGGAAACTGCAGCCTTGCAACTAAATGTCACAATAAATCTTTGTAGCCATTTATTTCGCGCTCTTTTTTCTTCTAAACTTTAACATACGAGTTATTTCAATTCATAAAAAATGCACTGTTAAATTAAATGTGACATTTTACAACTGAAAAGCTCTCATTTCCCCATCAACTCATCTATATGCGTGACCTGTCTTGACCCTTAACAATACTATACTCCCCGGTGTCTTGAAATATGGTCACAATTTCAAACAAAAGAGAAAAAGGCTAGGTGGTACATTACAGCTTTTAATCAATATGGTGATGTTTGAATTTAAAACCTGCCACAAAGAAAAAGTATTCCCATTCCTGTCACTTAGACCGCCCCAAGGCAGTACAAGCGCCTGTAATGGAAATTAAAATGAATGTGGTGTGTCCCTGCTCTGGATTGCAGTAAAGATATATGTACTGTTGGTCACCTTGTAGAGAAAAAAAACAGAGAAGATTTATTGCCTAGAGAGAAAGAGGGTAATGAATGCTTAGTGACTTGACAGTGACACGCTTCTGCACTGTGTTCTGCAGACAAAAAAAGAACGTGTGTATAACAGTTAAAAAACTTGGCAGCAGGAGCATCATTAATCTTCGTCTTAAATTACTCCTCAACTGCTGGGGTTGAGAGCTGTCCAAATAAAAAATTACACATATCCACTGTCAGTGTGTCCTTTTATCATTGTAGACTTATCATTATGATGGTGCACCTTTCTCACCAAAGCACAAACATATATATATATATATCAGGGCTGTACGCTTATTTTTTTAGGTGGTAGCACTGGTGCTAGCAAGCAAAAAAATTCAGTAGCACAAAAATAAATTTGGTAGCACACAAAGTATAAAACTTGCATAACCTTAACCCTTGCATTTCGCTCTAATTACCTTTGAGCATGTTATCTTGGTCTCATTTGAGATTCTCAATTAATATTATATCCTAGTGTGTGCAGTAATAATTATGGAAAAATTAATAGGGGTGCACTGATTGCAATTTAGACAAAATAATCTAACCTTTGCAATTTTTTGCTGATTCAGAATTATTATTATTATGTCCTTCTGTTAATTAAAACCAAACTTTAAAACATTAAACATAGCCTATTAAATAAATAAGTATACATATTGGTACAATTTAGGATAAATTAGGCCAAATAGGTTGTTGTGAATGTGTTGGGAGTAGCTTTTCAGTGGCTTATTTAAAACTGTTTAAATAGACTAGGCTACTGTTGACTGCCCGCTGCAGCTGAAGGAGTTGCCTTTCAAGCTAGAAAAAAGCGCTATCTTCCTGTTCTTACCGGCTTCAAAATAAAAGTCAACTCACGTTTGGCTAGTAACAGGCTTTTAATGTGAAGGCGCACAGGAAATGTTCTGTTTGTACACGCGCTAACTTAACTGCGGTAATGTGCCGTCTCCTTCCGGTAATTACCGTTGGTGAAGTTTGTTAGAGGCTTGCATCGCCGCACGAGCACAGATCCCGAGGTCACATATCTTTCACCAGCCAAAGTGGAGGGTGGACTCAATAACTTACTCGCTTAAGTCTACATTTACCCCCATTTGGAGTATTAATGTAGAGCCCTCTAAGCAGTGTTGTGCAGCGCTCCTCTGTGTTTCAAAGACAGCCTCTCCTCATAAGCTACCTGTCGCACGAGTGCGAGTGGACTTGTATTCATCATCGCACGTGATCAATTTCAGTAGCAAATGCGATCAAAACTGTCGCACTGTACAGCCCTGTATATATATATATATATATATATATATATATATATATATATATATATATATATATATATATATATATATATATATATATATATATAATGAGATGATACTTTTGTGCATTAAAATTCTAGTACAGGGGTGGTAGGATAGCCTAGAGGAAAGAGGGGTGGACAAGTGACCATGAGGTCATTCACACCCTCTCTACCATTATGTCCTTGAGTAAGGCACTTAACCCCAAACTGCTCCGGGGGCTCTGTACTATGGCTGACCCTGCGCGACCACCCCCTCTGGAGTGTGGTGTCTCGACAGGGGATATGCCAAAAGACACATTTCACAGTAGCCTTGTGACGCCTACTAACTAACTTTAAGTTACAATACAATGTTAACTAAATATATCAAGTCAAGCCCTTTTCAATGATACATATCGATGTGTATCTATTCAAAAACGTTCAAAGCCTCAAGTGTTACGGTATATAATTTTATTCCCAAACGTTCAAAGAGCTGTGGGAACCCTGTATATTAATATGTTAATTGTAGATATGGTGAAATAGCAGCGTGTACTCACTGTCCTCGGGAGGTGTGAACCAGAAGAGTGACTAAAGTAGACGTCGCCGGACACACACAGTTCAGCGCCAACATGGCATACTTGAACTCCTCTTCACATACCACATGATCTGAGCGAGGTGGATAAATTGCAACAACATTAGTAGGTTAGTCTTTAAAGTGCACACGTAAGAAAACAAAGACTTTAAATAACAGTGCTTCTTCTGGGTAGTTTTACTCTTGCAGCACTTACCTGCAAACTTAACGTGGAATTTATTTTCTGGTTTGAGAATTTGTACGTAAAGGGGGCAATTTGGAGCAAAGTCTTTGGCAGCCCAAGCCCTCAAAATAGTCTGGTGATCCTGTGGGAGGAGAATATTTTTACTCATGCAGTGCACTCAATTTTGAATTTTATAGACCTTGAAGTCAGCCACTCGATTTCTCAATAGCTGTGCCTTCTGAATCACACAACACCATTTGAATAACTCCAACCTCTCCTGTCTAATTTATGAAGGAAGTACAGTCAGTGTGAAGGGGAAGTTGCTCCAACGTATTGCTACTGTGAGAGTGTTTATAACGGAGACTATGACTCACGGCTGCAGTTCGATCGACCTCGTTCCTGCTGCTGAGGATGAAGCAGGCCTCGGCATCGTCCATCCTGACATTGACAGACAGACAGACAAAGAAAGACAGGCAAGTTCACAGACTGGTGACAAGGATATTCAACCAATCGTAAAATCAATGGTTTAAGGAGATGAATTTATAGAAAAAGCGGGGTAGGGAATAGGGATGGGGGTTAATGTTCCGTGACGGTGACTGAAATGTTTTACAGGCCCGTTCTAGCATGAAAACAATCCGCTGTTGTTTGCCTTTAAAATGCAGTGCTAGCAGGAGAGGCAGGGTCCACATGTGAACTTAAAGAGAGCAACACTATGTAAATCTTTCAGCATTACCCGGCTGGGTGATTCTATCTATAACACATCAGTGCGTGAAATTGCCAAAGCCTCTAAGCTGCTTCACAAGTTTGCACATTGATGGACAAACATATGACTTTAGAAGGTGGAGTCAGCAATTCGGGGGCAAATGATTGTTGTCAAAATCAGTGAATATCTCCTCACGATCTACCACCTGTTTACACTATGTGATCGCAAAAAAAAAAAATTGTGTTAACACACAGCCTAGGTTCTGTGAATTGGGCATGTAAACAAATGACATACCATAGCTAGCTAGCAACATGCATGTTTACAGAGCCTAGGCGCACACTCAGTACGGATGAAGTGGATCGTGATATTCGCTGATTTTGACTAAAAGTGATTTTGATAAAGAGCATTCTCCAGAATCGCTGACTAATAATTTCACACCATGATGTAACTAGTGAGAAGTACTTGGACTCCATTTTACTGGTATCACATCATATTGACATGAAAAATGAGCAATAAAAAGAAGCAAAGTCTCCTACAGCAACAGTAAAAGCACTGAAGGCAGACTGGTGCTGCAATATTTTGTAGAGGCCGAGGCCGAATGAATAGCTCAAACACATATTCCAACGCGAGCTTTCCCAGTTTCTATTGCTGCGGATGCATGTGGCCGTTGATATGAGCAGGTGATCAATGCACCGTGGAGTGAAATCTCATTACACCGATGTTATAAGCAGAAGGAAGCTAAGTGGTAAGTATCTCATCCTCTGAGCACACTTCAAGGACTCTGATTTGCCAGTGGTGGATTTATACCTCACTCTATCTCTATTTTAAGTAATTTAATTTCTATCCGGGACTTAAAATTAATAAAAGATACATTATGTGCTGGACTGAAACTCTGCCTTAGACTTTAACACAGAGGGCCTGCTTTAATGCAGCCTGGTGATCACATTTCATTACAATAAAAGTTACAACATACTTTCACATGCAGTCAGAGTGTGAGCAGGCATGCCTCGCTATCACTCACTTGGCCCTCATCAGGTCCTGGTCTTTGAGGGCCGATCCCTGAAGGTAGATGACCCTCTGGGACCACAGAGGGATTTGGAGGATACGGCGGACCTGAATGTCTATCTCGGTTGGACAAAGGATCACCACATAGTAGTCCTGCAAAACAAGGGGTATGAATGCATTTATTAAACAGTGCTTTGGTTTTATATACTTGGGTGCATGGATAAAAAACTAAAATACCAAACATGTTTTTTAGAGCTGGAATACTTTAAAAAAGTAGCATCTATTCTGCATTTAATTAATAGGAGTACAGCATGAGTTGAAATGTCTGTTGCATAAGAGTAAGTAAGACCAAGGACAATGATGTAGTCTCTTCTTTGTCAGGGAACCAAGACCCAGTCTGTAGCTGCTGTTGAAACAAAAGCTTGGCTTTAGCTTTTGCTGAAGTAAATTTAAAAAAAAGCCTGCTTCAGAGGCTAGATGAAAACGGCTTTTCCCCTTGTCCAAACATGTCTCAAAGCTGGCGGAATATTGAAATCCCTAATTCTACGTTGTAGCTTTTTAATACTGTCTTTAGGATTAGACACAGACGGATATTCTTCTAATTCTAGCATTCAAAGTTTCCCATTATTCACTTAAGTCAACAACAAGGGAGAGCTCATAGGCAGCTTCAGAAAAGCATTGTGTGCATAGCTATGATAAAGGAGGGGTCCTGGGCCGAGCTGGCATTAAAACACCAGGTGCCACCTCGTCTAACAGCTGGATTGTTTGCTGAGCTAAAACAAAAATGAGAGTGATCACTCCGAGAGTTTGTGTTGTACTCTGCGGACATGCTGGGACTTTGGTGGAGCGAATGGTCTAAGGGCAGAGTTGGGTACGAACTGTGAAGCCCACTGAGGAAAATGGCCAGTGTGATATTGGGCTACATAAATAAAATGTTATAAATTGGAAAATGATTTGCGCTAGATTAATGTGGTAAAATAATAAAAAATAAAAATAGATTAATGTGAAAAAGTAAAGAAAAAATATAGTGAGAAATCTAAACAATTTTATTCTCAAAGTAACAAGTGAAGCACCCATTGAACCATAAGGCATTTATACTGAATACTGTAGTACACAAACTTGTCTTTTCTGATAACGCAGCATTAAGAAATTCCACTGTTTTAGCTGTTTGGTACCTGCAGTCTGGGATGAGCGTAGAACTCGTTGAGGAAATCCATCAGCAGGTCGATCTTGAGCGAGCTGACACACAGCACCACATGCTTCTCCGTCTGCGCCCGGTGCCGGCTGTAGTTCCCTCCCAACTTCTGGCTCTCCATCCACAGGTACGCTAGTTCTTCAAACTGACACACGGTGACAACAAACGACAGGGGCGCGACGTCAGACGCGACAAGAATGAAATAAATAATGAACGAGATAGATTTTGCCGTCAGGACACAGATGGGCGAAAGCACTGGAGTGAAAATTTGCTGATGCATGGGCTTGCCAGCAGTCCCATCTCCAGTCTATTCCTCATCCACTTTGCTCCGCGAGGACAGTAAACACCCCAGAACTTTTGGAATTGATGAACATGTCTGATCCTTCAACATAAATGACAGCAAACAAGTGTATTTGTCAGTGAGTTTGAGCCAGCATGACTTGGCTTGAGTTTTGAGTGAGACTTGCGAGGCAAAAATGTCCGAAGTATGCACCTTATTACTTTTTTATTCACCATCACCCTGCGATGTCTGCACCAAAAAATGTCCTTTAATATTTGATGATAACCCCACAAAAAAAAGGTCAGCACTCGATGCGGAATGCGGAACATCAAATAATGTATGATCATAAGACCTTATACAAAGTTTACTCGAGCTTTAAAACCGCTGACATAATAACTTAGGAAAAACCAAAAGAACTGATTGGCTAACACTTTAGCCGTTACCTGCAGTGGGAGCACCACCAGGGCAACACAGATGAGAATGACCACCAGCAGCTGTGAGGGCCAGATCTGTGGCGTGACGTCCCCATAGCCCACGGTGGAGAAAGTTACGATGCAGAAATAGAACGAGTCGAACAGTGTCAGGTGCTTCCCCGCTCTCTCTAAGTGCTGGATCCCACAAGCTCTGCACAAAAGATGAGGAATAAAAAATAGTTGAGACAAGTCTTGATGGTTATGACATCAGATGGGTAAGATAATTGAAATAAAACCTGTGAATAGATACGTAACTGTGCTGTAATCTGCTTTTCAGGGCTGTTGAGAGTGGATATCAAATCCAATTTACCACCAAATCAAAGGGCACCTAGAGTCAATACAGATTAGGCTCCTGTTCTGTATATAATTTAGAGTGACACCATTGATTGCTCTGTCAGTTCCACCTCACTGCTTGTCCTAATGCAGTTGTGTCGTTGATATGTTGGGAGATTTAATGAAACCCTACAGTAGAGGGGGAATAAAGTGGCCCAATTGGAGAGAGTGGAGTGGAGGAGGCAGGTGCTGGGTGGTGGCCAAGGCTCAAGGCAGCTGCCAGAAGAGCTAAGGTCCTAAAGTAGACAGCCTTGATTAAAATAAGTTGGTGTAATTAAAGAGGAAATCAATGAGACAAAGGCAGCGTATAAAGGTGGGTGTTTCAAAGACATTTGCAAGTTTTTTTCCCCATCAATATTTTTTTTTTACATGCTACGTTTTCTTGCTGCTAACTCTCTCACTGCCTGGATTTTTAGAGCGTGTCACTCCATATCCAAAAGTGTTTCAAACCAGCTTCCCTGCGTCAAACTTCAAGATAACAAATGCCAGGGTCTTAAAAAAATATAAAAAGATAATTAGTTCAAATTACATTGTTCAGTACAATAGTTTGCTCTTGCTCGTGACAGTAGCAAACTGGTTTTATAACATTAGCTAACTACTCTACATTTATTAGCTTTTTCTTAGATGGTACCTTCGGTCAAATTGTTCAAAAAAGTGCACTGCCACACCACTGTGCCCATAACCGTTTACTGTGTCTGCCGCAAGAAATGTTTGAATCAATTTACTTTCAAACTCTCTCTATATATACTCTACATAGTTTAGTTCAGATGCTTTGTTGTGACAGCAGAGGTTCCTCTCACCCAGTAAAAACCAGACAGAGTAAGGTGCAGATCAGGATGAAGACCTGGTTGAACATGGCAGAGTGGGTCCTCTGGATGGCACGATGGAAGTCATTCTGGACACAAGAAAATAGATTACATATATTGTGTATAAACTGTAATTGGGATTTGAAATACATTTTCCACAGTGCATTACCAAGACCAAGAGCAACATTTGTAAGTTCTTAATTAAAACGGCATGAAAATTATTTGTTAAACAGTGCTACAAAAAGCCAATAAGTCTTTTCATTGATCAACTTATCCTTAATGTGTACATATTCTTTCTTAATGCAAATATTGGTGGCTAAAACAAACATGGTGCAGAGATAAATGTATACTATGTCCTCTCCTCTTTGGTGCGAGTACAATATTGTGCTCTTTCCAACCTTAGTTTGCTGTCTGTCTTTGCAAAGTAAAGTAGGAGTAGTACGACTGACTCATCTACGGTGGCACCTAGTTAGCATGTCCTGCATGCCATTGCCTCTCCAAACTGTCACTGCTCTCTCTCCCTGTGCTGATCTGCTTGGTCACACATTCTGCCATCTGCCCAACTACCGCATGAGGCTCTTTCTCTGTAATGGAATCATCTGAATCACAATGAAAGCCCATCATTACACCAATTGGATATCATATAATTGCTTTGAATTTCATGTCACTTTGCACCCATGGTAAATTCATACTACAACACCAGAGTTCTTTTCAGCAGGCATTTTTTATCCTTTTTATTTTCTCTATTTATGTTGCATCTTCCGTATTTGTTTTGCCTGCACTTGCATTTATTTTTGGCTCTGGCTAAGCTAAATGATTTTTCTGCTTCTGTTGAAAATTTACTCTGGTCTGCCAATAACTGTAGTGAATTATTTCTATTATTTTATCTATTATTATTTCTAGAGTAAACGGGTCTCCATAATACACTATTAAGTATTTGCATATGTTGCAGCTGGATCACCAAACCCCAGAGACAACAGCTGGGGGGATAATGACGATCAACTAATGTGAGAATGATTTATAGCTAGAAGCCTACTTTATGGAAAAATCCATTTAAGATACATACCATAAGAAACTTAAGTATGGATGTGGGTCTGTTCAGTCTTAAGCTAAGAGTGAGCGGTCCGAGTCAGATTCAACGCATTTTGTCAGATAACCTGCAGTCTAATTCATAAGTAAATTGTGCTAACAGTGTTGCACAAATCAATGTAGCTTATAACACTAGCTTAACAAAGACACAATGGCTAGTGCACAAAGCAAATGTGTTGGACTCATGAGCTCAGGACCTCCAATATGCCACAGGATGGATGAAGTACCTTCAAAGCCCCTAGTGGTACAAAAAAGTACAGTGAACAGTTAAAAAAAAAAAAAAAAAAAAAAAAACTTACAATCATGTTCTCTAGGGCCCCTTTGGCAAGCCAGCAGTTAAGAAATACAGGGACGAAGATGTTTCTCAAAGGATGCCAGAAGATCTTAAGAAAGAAAGGAAAGAGAGGCATACAAGAGAAACATATCAGTATCACATATCAGTGACATACAATGCAGTTAACATACCCAAGATATGACAGGACATGTTTAGACTACTAGCATGATATATACAGGACATTGGGACCATAATATTAGATTGTTAGATTGCTCAGAGCATCCAATACAAGAAAAGCTGATAATAACAGTTATTTTTACATTTATTTACAGTTTAACTCATCAGTAGATTAAGTTAATTACTCACTGTGATTACAAACGGCACTGTATTGATCATCTCCAATATGAAGGATATCTGGAATATCTGCTCCCAAATGTTCCCCTGGAAAAGGAAATGAATGGGAAAAAATTCAATGAAGTGAGAATTGAACGCACATATAGTTTTAGAGAGAACGGCAATTTCATTAATCCTAACCATTGCAGGAAGTCAGCTGTGACAAGTGCATAAAGAGGCAATAGGGAACGTGATTTGCATATTGTGAGTCCATGTTACACTCTAATAAGAGAGAGACACACGCTTCTTTATGTGGAATAAGCAACATCAGTATTTGATCTAAGCTGTTCAAAGCTAGACAGCAGTGGTGAAGTAATTAATGTCGGGTCAGGAAACAACATTCCTCATTGACCTGTTTTTGCTCTTAAGGCGTTCAAAGCAAGTGGTATGTGGAGCCTGTTAATATATTACGATTATTATGATGATTTTCACTGTGTAAAAGCTTATATATACATTAAAAAAAAATTACAAGCTATATCCTTTGTAGTGTAATCTATCTTTACCCGAACTAGGTTATATGACTTTTTGAAGAGTTTACTTTGTGAACTAGTGCATTCTGTTCTCTTTGCTATTCCTTTTACACATAATGTAAATTAGGTTTATTAGCATCCAAAGTGTTTTACATGCTGAATTATGCATTCCATAATGCTTTGAAAGAAGGAGAGCAAAGCTACTTCCAAAGAAACAGAAGCAATGTTTTATTTCTTTACACTATGCAGTACACAGGGTAAAAGTAATGTGCAAAATCAGCGAGTCTGACTGTTAACAAGGAGAAATGCAGTGCTGATGGAGCTATCAAAAAGCTAATTACGAATTTAATCACCAAGTGAAAAAAATATTGTTAACATGCTCATCAAAAAATAAATGAACTAGGAATCCCTGTGCAACCCTTTAGAGAAAAGCATATGATCAGCATAAAGGTTCTTAGTAATAAACCCCAGATGAAACTGAAAGAGGATTGCCAAAGTGGAATGATCTGAAACCTGTAAGCACACTAATAGTATATGACCTACAAGAGTAAAGCTAATATCTCCAGGCACAGACACTCTTCTCCTGAGACTGGCTGTACTTTGAGGCCTCTATGCTGTTAGTAGGACAGTTCTCTCTGCATAGTTGGTCCATTTATCCCTAATTCTCAAGGTAATTTAGCCATTTTGCATACAGATGCAAACCGGGTGAGTTTATTTTTGTTATGTTCTTTCAGTGTTTTAATTAAAGATGTCATTAAAAAAAAAAAATCTGATACTTTTTCCCGTACTTTTGAGAAAATTGAAATATGTAATTGCTGCTGACTTTGTATGTGTCTGTGTCCGGTCTGTGTGAATCTATGGCAATATTTCAGGTTGTATATCAATTACACTGTGAGTTTAATATGTCTGCAACCTCATTTACATACTGTATATTTAGAAAAAAATCCCTCTGCTTATACCGGCTTAGTAGTGGAGGATTCTAACACAAAGACTTGCCTTTTTCTTTTGGGGGGGAACATAAGTTATTTCCATAGAATACATAATGCTGATATCTACACGCACCACTTGCATAATCCTCTCTTTAAGTGGATAAGAACTGAGCACCCAAGTGAACCTTTAGAAGACTCGCACAGAATACATTTAAAAAAGCACTTCCTGCCCTGCACACCTGTTCATGTCACTTGTTTATGAGGCAGAGCGCTCCATTTCTAAAGTCTAAAATTGGTGACAAAAGTCTTGTCATCGGGTCGCCCGGCCTTCGAGAGAAAACAAATGGGCAGTTTTGGACTTTTATCAGACAGCAGTGAGACATCAGCACGGATTAAAAATAGAAAGGGTGCTCTTTGTACCAGCTCTTACCTTGTAGCTGAGATATGTGATAAGTATGGTCTCCAAGAAACTGATTAAGGCCACTGTCACCTGGAGCAGAGCAGGGAAGAAGAAGATTAATGAACCCAGCAACTGCAAACTCATCTCTCCCAGCTGCTCAACCTCCACTGCTGCGCTCTGCAATGCTTTTTATCTAAGAAATCGGCTGCTACTGATTTTGGCATTGAGATTCTGTTCACTTTTGATTCATGTGCACTTTCATATGAGTGTTATTTCTCTCACCTGTATCGCCCATACAGGTTCCTTTCTGTGAACCCAGAAAATCAAGTTCCTGTTGGAAACCATAAGAAAGTTTTCCTTACACTTCATTGCACCTCAATATATATATCTGCAACACAGAAAATCGATGCGCATATTCTACGAATCAAAGGGCATTTTTGATTGAAACATACCAGTCGATTTCTGAAGACGATGTGTTG